>NC_080540.1:73168060-73485560 GCF_028640845.1 Ahaetulla prasina | reverse complement strand
ATTAGCACAGGGGCCTCCAAGGCTGTGTGCTCTCCCCACTTCTCTCTGTATACCAATGACTGCATCTCCAATGATCCATCTGTTAAGCTACTGAAGTTCGCAGATGACACAACAGTGATTGGTCTCATTCGAGACAATGACGAATCCGCATATAGACGAGAGGTCGAACGACTAGCCTTATGGTGCAACCAAAACAATCTGGAACTGAACACACTCAAAACCGTAGAAATGGTGGTAGACTTTAGGAGAAACCCTTCCATACTTCCACCTCTCACAATACTAGACAACACAGTATCAACAGTAGAAACCTTCAAATTTCTAGGTTCTATCATATCGCAAGATCTCAAATGGACAGCTAACATCAAAAACATCATTAAAAAAGGACAACAAAGAATGTTCTTTCTGCGCCAACTCAGTAAGCTCAAACTGCCCAAGGAGCTGCTGATTCAGTTCTACAGAGGAATTATTGAGTCTGTCATTTGCACCTCTATAACTGTCTGGTTCGGTTCTGCAACCCAACAAGAAAAACACAGACTTCAGAGGATAATTAGAACTGCAGAAAAAATAATTGCTACCAACCTGCCTTCCATTGAGGACCTGTATACTGCACGAATCAAGAAGAGGGCCGTGAAAATATTTACAGACCCCTCGCATCCTGGACATAAACTGTTTCAACTCCTACCCTCAAAACGACGCTATAGAGCACTGCACACCAGAACAACTAGACACAAGAACAGTTTTTTCCCGAAGGCCATCACTCTGCTAAACAAATAATTCCATCAACACTGTCAGACTATTTACTGAATCTGCACTACTATTAATCGTTTCATAGTTCCCATCACCAATCTCTTTCCATTTATGACTGTATGACTATAACTTGTTGCTGGCAATCCTTATGATTTATATTGATATATTGACCATCAATTGTGTTGTAAATGTTGTACCTTGATGAACGTATCTTTTCTTTTATGTACACTGAGAGCATATGCACCAAGACAAATTCCTTGTGTGTCCAATCACACTTGGCCAATAAATTCTATTCTATTTATCTAATCTAGCTTTTTCTTTTTCTTACTTTAGCACTAACAGGTATTTAAAATTTATAGCTTTGGTCGATGGTTGATTGATCTCACTTCCAACTGGTTGTGGGGAAAAGGCCATTCTGGCTTATCATGGAAACATACTTTGATGTTCAATGGCAGGCGTCCTTCCCCAACTCAAAGTGTAGTTGAAATTCCGGAAGTTGTTATTCTACTATTTGGAGACCATCAAATTGTAGAAAAGTGGAGTAGGCAATATGATCATCACAGTTATAATTAACCATAATTTGATTCTTGGTTACAGAACATTGCCTTATAATTAAAGAGAAAGCACTGAGAGACATGTTTGCATTCTTGTTCTATATCCACATAGTCACTTTGAGCACAACTATTTTTAATTTCCATATGCCTCCATGCCTCATTCTGATAGGGATAACCAGTAATTTTGTACATATGTAATATGCATGAACTGATCTCAATATACATTTCCAAGAATGGATAAGAATAGCTGTTTAAATACAGAGTTCTTGTTCATTTCAGTTTCCCATTTTTTAAGCCAGCTTTAAATTCTGGGTTTAACATAGCCTTTTAAGTTACAAAAATCAATTCCTACTGTTGTTATTTTAACACTGATAAATTTTTACTCAAATAAGTGTTTGGGGTGAATGATGAATGATATATGTTTTAAAAATATGGGCTTGCCTAGAAGGAGCAAAAAAAAAATTGCCTGGGTCAACCATACCTCTAGTATGGAGACTCCCTCTGAATGTAAACCTTCAATATGGGATTAGATTTATAACAGGTATGCTTTATAGTGGCTGCCCCGGAATATTTATAGAGACAAACATTACCAAAGATGGAGGCAGGAATAGCATTCATTTTGAACAAATCCTAGACAGAGTGCTAAGTAACACTGGAAATAGCTGGACCTGATTGCCATTTTACTCTCTTATGGCATTTTGCAGCAGTAGTTTGTTGGGGAAATTTAACATAGGCACAGTCAGCTGCCTAGCACTGCTTAGAGCAGGAAGACTGGATTTAGTGTTTACTACTAGGACTCCTCTGGGTTGTTCGCTCTCAGCAGAGATCTGCCTAACATCGAATGTGTTATTCTGCAAATTTAAGTTAGAAAGGTGAAATTGCTCCACTGGGCTCTTTGTTTCAATCTGTAGTTGGGGAAGAATGCTCCTCTTCTAGCATCTGCTTAAAATCTTCTTTCTGGGCTGTTCCAGCAGAGAAAATAAATCTGCATCAGTTCAAGAGATCGGGTCCACACATAACTGCATGTGCAGTTGATTAGTTTCCATGGCTAACAATAAATTTGGAATGCTCACTTCCTTCTCACAAAGAGTAGATTTAAGACCCTTTTTCTCGATTGTGCCACTCTGGCCTTGCACCATTTTTTCTTTAGTTTTTCCAGCGTGGTGAAGAGCCACTGTAATAATTTCCTCACATAAATGGTTTATATGTGTAGTTTGACCACCGAAAGAGTTAACGGAGTAATTGCAGTGCGGGTTGCTTGAATGAAGTTCAGCATTGCTTCACTTCCCTTTTGCACTCCCTCAGTGAGTATTTTTTTAACAGCTGTCTGGGATCTGTTCCATTCAGACTTCCCCTAGTGTGGGCCTATGAAAACATGCAGTCTGGTACTCTCAGTAAAGTTTCCATTGTCACACCCTTTACGGGAAAGAAAAGGAAAAGAACCTAGAATGCGTCCGTTTAATATGTAGAATATCTTCTGCTTATCCTAGTTGAATGAAGGTAGGGCAAATCTATCGTTGTCTGATGCACAGAATCCTTCACAACAGGGGTCCCGAAAGGGGCTGGTTCCAAATCCCATTGCTACCGATTCGCTCATGCACGCAGAAGCATCCAGGTGGGTGGGCGGGCGGAGCTTCCTGCCGCCACCGCTACCGGTTCGCCCGAACTGGTGTGAACTGATAGCAACCCACCACTGGTCCCCAACCCCCGGGCTGTGGCCCAATACCAGGCTGTGGCCTCTTCAGAACTGGGTCGCACGCTAAGTGGGCCAGTGTGCATGCGCATATAGCTCAACTCTTGCATGTGCAGCTCAACTCGCGTGAACAGAAGGCTGGCAGGCATGTGCATGCATGCGCAGCTCAACTTGCATGCACAGCCTGGATCCCTCTTCCCCCCCACAGCCAAGCCGCCAAGCCCCGAAGGTTGGGGACCGCTGCCCCACAACACTTGAACATCTTTGCTATTGAGCTGCTTAGTTGCAAATGCCTCTTCAAATACAAACGAAGGAAAGAAGAACAACTTATAGTATTGAAGCAGAATTTTTCCTACTTTCTTTTGTAAAGGTAAAGGTAAAGGTTCCCCTCGCATATACGTGCTAGTCGTTGCCAACTTTAGGGGGCGGTGCTTATCTCCGTTACAAAGCAGAAGAGCCAGCGCTGTCCGAAGACGTCTCCATGGTCATGTGGCCGGCATGACTCAATGCCAAAGGCTCATGGAACGCTGTTACCTTCCCACCAAAGCTGGGACAAGTAACGGGAGCTCACCCTGTTACATGGCAGCACTATGGATTCGAACCACTGAGCTGTCGACCTTTCGATCGACAAGCTCAACGTCCTAGCCCCTGAGCCACCGAGTCCCTTTCTTTTGTAATAGTTGTTAAATAAATGTAGCCAGCAGTAATTTTAAGAGAATATGAGGACAACCAGCAGGAAGTTACAGTGGTGAGGGATGCAATTTTGGAATACCTGAAGGACCTGGGCAAGGATTGTCTTAGAGGCAGATTGTCATGGAGAATAGCTATGTGGTTGCTAAAAGCTGACACTGATTTAATGGTAAATAATCAGTAGCAGTCTACTGATTGTTACTAGTGTGTCAGCAGCCTGGAGTTTTCCGTACCAGGCTGCTGGTACACTAGTGATGTCAAACCCTCCATTTGCCTCCATTTGTGATACTCAGTAATTCAGTATCAGGATCATATTCTGAACTATAACATGAACAGCACCAGGTCCTTGTGTGGCTGAAAAAAATGAATTATTAATGTGGTCATATGATAAATGTATTACAGAAACCTTCCGCAATAATCTAGCATGGCTCTCGGTTAAATTACCAGCTGGAAGAGCAGAGTTTTTTGAAGCATGTGGGGGAGGAACACCAACAAGTTCAGATTTTGTGCAGTCTGAGGAAAAGACAGTCTTTTCTTGTTATCGCCCCTTAATAAAAAGAATGCTCCGTTTCCGTTCAGTAGGTAGCTCCCACCGATCTTTTAGCTTGGGGTTGGTGACTGTCCTGCAGCACAGAGACCGTAGATGTGTGGGCAGTTGAAAAGTGTTCTGTTGTCAGGCTGCTTTTTTTGTGCCATCCAGCCTGAGCATACTAGAGACTAATACAAATGTTTTTTTCAGGGATGGGTAAAAGCTTGTGGAGGGCAGGAGAGAGAAAGCAGTGGTAATGGGAACCCTAGCACTGTTATTCTATTGTCCTTTGATTTGAGAGGTGGCTCATTTGCCCCCTAATTTGGCAACTACTCTTCACTTGAAAGAAGAAATTAATCTTCCGTGGCTAGCAACCCTCAGACCTATACACGTATTCATATACACCTTTGGGTTTGAGATACGCTCCTTGATACTTCCTTGCCGCCATGATCTGTTTAAAATGTTGAATACAATGGTGCCAGAGACATCCTCAGTGCCTTTGCTCAATATTCCTGATGTGTCTTTCCCTGCTCATAAAACAAATAAACTCAATATGAGCAGGCTGCTCTAATTCAGATTTATGAGAGGAAAAATTAACAACGATGATTGCGGTTTGCCAGCAGAGCCATTTCCAATGCTGAATTTGTTAGGGCAGAAGCTCAATGGTTGAGTTTAATGTCATTCACCAAGCAAAGAAGGGGAGTGATTGACTTGACTGGGACTGTGGCTTCCATGTACACATACAAGACTATGATATGAACCACTCAGAAGGTTCAGGCTACACTGGTTCAAATTGATGTTCCATGTTCTTAAAAGCTATACACATTACACCAGGGGTCTCCAATCATGGTAACTTTAAGCCTGGAGGACTTCAACTCTCAGAATGCCCCAGCCAGCTTTGCTGGCTGGGGAATTCTGGGAGTTGAAGTCCACCAGGCTTAAAGTTGTCAAGGTTGGAGACCCGTGCATTACACTTACTTCCTTGTTAGGAAAAGCACATCTACTGATTTAAAAAACAAAAAACAAAAACAAAATACAATTGGTTTATAATTCCTGGCCGTGGAAACTCCTTAAAAGCAAACCAAAACAAAAATAAATGGAAAATAGCGATCTCTGTCCCATCTGGGGACTGTAAAAATGCTCTGGTTTTCTGAAGTTGAAACCTCAAAAGCAGTTTTGGATTTTTAGACTTGGGGAACTTTTTAAATAACTTGTAAGATGATCACCCTATTAACAGTTGACATAGATTTTTTTTTTAATTGAGAGTGGTTTGGGAGGCAGCAGCAATTTTGGATAATTCAGGAAATATGGGTTGTAATACAGGCAGTCCTTGAATTACAACAGTACATTTAGTGACCATTCAAATTTACAATGGCACTGAAAAAAGTGACTTATGACTGTTTTTCACACTTACGACCATTGCAGCATCTCCATGGTCACATGATCAAAATTTAGGTGTTTGGCAAGTGGTTCCTATTTATGATGGTTGAAGTGTCCCACAGTCATGTAATCATAACATAACATAACAATAGAGTTGGAAGGGACCTTGGAGGCCTTCTAGTCCAACCCCCTGCCCAGGCAGGAAACCCTACACCACCTCAGTCAGATGGTTATCCAACATTTTCTTAAAAATTTCCAGTGTTGGAGCATTCACAACTTCTGCAGGCAAGTCGTTCCACTTATTAATTGTTCTAACTGTCAGGAAATTTCTCCTTAGTTCTAAGTTGCTTCTTTCTTTGATCAGTTTCCACCCATTGCTTCTTGTTCTACCCTCAGGTGCTTTGGAGAACAGCCCGACTCCCTCTTCTTTGTGGCAACCCCTGAGATATTGGAACACTGCAATCATGTTTCCCCTAGTCCTTCTTTTTATTAAACTAGACATACCCAGTTCCTGCAACCGTTCTTCATATGTTTTATCCTCCAGTCCCCTAATCATCTTTGTTGCTCTTCTCTGCACTCCTTCTAGAGTCTCAACATCTTTTTTACATCGTGGCGACCAGAACTGGATGCAATATTCCAAGTGTGGCCTTACCAAGGCATTATAAAAAGGTAATCACCTTTTGCGACTTTCTGACAAGCCAGATTCACTTCACAATCCTGTTACTAACTTAACAAATGCAATGATTCACTTAACACCTGTGGCATGAAAAGTCGTAAGATGGGGCAAACTCACTTAACAAATGTTTTGCTTAGCAACATAGATTTTGGGCTCAATTGTGGTCGTAATTCAAAGACTACCTGTAATACAATTTCAGAGGATGGGAGGTAGGGCTGCTTGAGGTAAAGCTGTCATTGCATAAGTACTGTGGGTCAGAGAAAGTCTAGACACAATATGCAGAACTGCACATTTTCTTATGCCTATAGAAAACTCTATATAAGCTGCGTTCATGCATTCTGCTAAATCACAAATCTTTGTTTTTCAGATATGAACAATCCCAATCACATTGTATTGTAATTTTTTTGTATGAATCCATCTACCATGGTAAACTATGATATGACTTGTTATTTTTGGCTAAGCATGTTATATGAACACAGCTAATATAGTTGGCTAACCATGGTGTAGAAGCTTAATGTATTTCACAAACAAAACTATTATATAAATTGCTAATAGGTTTACCCGAGGTTCAACATGTCCCGAAAACATTTTCTTTTACAAAGCAAAAATGGTTCAGGTAATGATTATTTAAATTATACGTTGCCTCCAGCTATCCTATAATAGTGTAAAGATAAGATGCTTTGTTACTATGCTGTGCAGCATAGTAAACAGCTAAACAGCATTTTACTGCCTTATCAAAGCAGTATGTGCATGAATATGTATGTGCATATATAAAAGACATCAAAATAATATCCAAAGTATGATTAGGCAGTTGAAGCAGCAGCTGTGGGAGGAAGGCTAAAATGTGAAAACATATAAAAGAAATGGCAGATCACACTAATTGGGGAAGAGAATTCCAAAATGTTACGGCAACCATAAAAATGGCCCAAGCTCTGCTAGATTTGTGATAGGACTCTTTCTGAAGTACCACATTCAGAAGGTCTATGTCTGTATACATCTAAGAACACACAACCAGAAGATTCCTGGAAGATTTTTCTGCCAAAGTGTCAAGCCTATCAGGGGGACGATCAAGGTCAAGATAATCATTGTGTGTACCTTAACAAAATTTAGAAAGCCCATCCCAAACATTCACTGCCCCCATTCAAGGACAACAAGGCCAAGGTGGGGGCTGTTCTGAAATTTTTTTCTCATGCCTTCTGCTTTCCCAGAGTTGAGCAAATATCTTCTCTCCCTCCTCTTTCTCAAGATCCAAATTAAACTCCTCTGCACCAAATGATCTGGGCAGACAATGATCTGGCCTTGGTTTATTAATCTTCAGAAGATAAAAAGCCATGAGTCGGTGTGTGTATCTAGGCATATACATTTTAATTATTTATATATATATGAGCACAGATAGATCTGTTAGCCCTTGACTTCAGTTTTGGGACATTTATCAATGTGAGGCAATCTATGGCCCATTTTTGTGGCCTGCAAAGCATGAGACTATATCTCTGAAATTCAGTGGCAAACAGGCATTTTTGGACAATGCAAAGTTTCCCTCTTTTGGGACCAGAATACAAGGACTTTGGCCTAGATGACTGGCAGTGATGTCTGTGAAGGTCTTACTCTGCAATCAAATGGCTGAGCAGAAAATTAAAGATCTGATGAGACCTTTGTCCAACCTTCTAGTATTGCTTTCCTATTTGCCAGACCATCACAACATCCTCCTCTATGGTACAGAGAGTTGGTTTTGGAAAAGGAACACCTTTTTCCATGCTGTCTGTTTGGCTTAGCAATTGGCAGCACTACCATGCCAAACAACTTCCCTGGCTAATCTAACCCATTCCTGCTTCACAAGACGGATTAGAATTATGGGTACCGCTTGGTTTCTTTTCTCTAAAAATCCAAACAAACTAATAGTGCTTTGACAAGAATGTTGCAGAACAACAGCAACTACAGAACATGATCTCTGAAGCGAAAAAGATGGAAACATTCAGTATTGCTCACAATGTGAGCAATAGGAGGAATGGTGAAGATAATAGAAGTTGCTGAGATGGCTAAATTAACTTCTTTGAGCAGAGGAAAGGCAACATCTATGTTTAATGATGACTGGAAACCCCGTTTAGATTTTTTTTTTTGTATGAAACAAGAGGAAATGAACTCATCATTTATGGTTTTGATGTTTAGACAGGATAGCTTACAGAAAGGAGAGGTATGATGCGGTCATAGAATAACAGGCAAATTTATGATTGTACTAATAACCTCTGTAAATACTTCTTTGTATCTTTTTTTCTTCCTTTTCTGTTTTTATTTTTTGCATTTCAAGCTTTCTCTTTAATTCGTTTTCCTGCTTTATATTAGTTTATCGTCCTTTTAAAAAAATCTGTAATAAAAATGGCAGAAAATAGCAACTACAGAAAATAATCTGGGATAAGAGAGAGATAGGAACACAGAACAGTGTGTGTGCATTGTAAATGACTCGATAATTAGCAGCCAACCTGAGCTCCCCCAGCAACTGTTCATACCAATTTCTAAAGGACTGCAGGAGGCTTAGCAACCTCCAGCCTTGTGTCTATTTGAAAACTCTGGCTGAACAATCAGTTAGATCAACTGTCATTTTCTGTAAGTGCAATCCATACACTTAGAAGTGAGAAGAAAACTCTGGAGCCAGCAATCTAAAGGTTTAGATATTGATCTATTTTACTTACGGAATTACCTTAATACTGCACAGAATTCCTTACCTAGCTATTTCACAGTCAGCTTTTAAAAGACAGATTTGCTGTTTCCAATGGGAGAGATCATTTGACTGTACCTTGATGTAGAGTTTTTGTTCCCAATAGTAAGATTAAGCCATCCTCAACAGTCTACCATACTAATGTAAGCACTGAGATACATTAGACAGAACCCTAAATGTTTGGTATTCAAGGAATACCAAAGGAATATCTGGTCCGGTGTGAAGGCAGGAATCCCTCAAATATTGTAAAATGCCAGGTCTTCAAGCTTTCTGAGAGGTGAGCAGAGTTGGGGCCGTTTGGATCTTGGCCTGTTTTATGTTCCAAAGAAAAAAGCATTAGATTTAAAAAACCCGATTGATGGTATGTGGAGCAATGGCATGCTGCCCAGTCTAATGGGTGAGCTAGGAACAATAGCAGTAAGGCAGGCCCTCAGAAAGTCTAGTTCCATGCCATGTAGGGCTTTATAGGTAATAACCAGTCTCTTGAATTGCACCCAGAAGCAAATTGGGAGCCAGTGCTGGTTGCAGAACAAAGCTGTAACATTAAAACAATGTATAATTACAATATTATTCTGTTATAAACGTACTTTAAAGATGAAACAAATGTTTTATATATAAATAGTACATGGTGAGAGGAAGGAAGGAAGGAAGGATGGATTGATGGAGGGAGGGTCAGCTAAGCTTACCTGAGGGCAGGGAACGGGAAAGGGGGTGAATCTTGTTCTTGTTGAGGGCAGGCCAGTAACAGAGTGCTCTCCCTCCTCTTCCCATCTCACTCCCATTCTCACTCCCATTCTGTGCTCTCCTCCCTCATTCACATATTGGTCCCATCAACTCATACATTCACCCCAAACTTATAACCAAACACATTCCATTTACCCCTGGCCCTTGCATCAGTCCTCAGACCTCACCTCATGTTGTATCTACTCCTTGGCACTTGGCAGTCTTAGATACCCTGTCAACCCCAGTCCTCTCCACCTGTTGCAAAGGGGAACAAGATGTAACAAGTCTGAGGTGATAGACCAAGAGGAGGCCAAAGGCCAGCATCCAGCCCTAGTCCAGATGATGATACCCACCAGGATCTGGGAGGATAGCATAGATCTTTTTGTCCCAAAAGCACCACCAAGGCCAACACTACCAGAAACTTAAATCCGAGTTTCCCCAACCTTACAACCAAAAAATACTGCTATTTATGCAGTAGAGACTTACAAGGGGCACGGTGGCTTAGTGGCTAAGACGCTCAACTTGTTAATCGAAAGGTCAGCAGTTCAGCGGTTCAAATCCCTGGTGCCGCGTAACAGGGTGAGCTCCCGTTACTTGTCCCAGCTTCTGCCAACCTAGCAGTTCGAAACCAGGTAAAAAATGCAAGTAGAAAAATAGGGTCCATCTTTGGTGGGAAGGTAACAGTGTTCCGTGCGCCTTTGGCGTTAGTCATGCGGCCACATGACCATGGAGACGTCTTTGGACAGCGCTGGTCCTTTGGCTTTGAAACGGAGATGAGCACCACCCCCTAGAATCGGGAACGACTAGCACATATGTGCGAGGGGAACCTTTACCTATGCAGTAGAGACTTGGTGAAATGTAATACTACCTAAGAGTTATTTTCTAGAGAGTTCTAATTTTTTTAATTAAAATTTTAATTTTGAACAATTTGTTTTTATGAAGCATCTGTATCACAGCAGGTTACAATAATTTTGGATAAAAGGCAATTGGAAAAATGTCCAATACAAATTTCCATAAAATAGTTTTACTGGCCTTTATCCAGGACTCTCCAGGCAAAGTTTTTGACCAAAACATGAAATAGATCCACCTGCTTATTTTAAGAAAGAAAGAAAACTAATTGGATTATTTTTATGTGGATCTGACTTGTTGATTCAATATTTAAAAGAAATTATATATTGAATAGAATGATCAATGTATGAGAGAAGGGGAGATGGATTAGAAGTTAAAAGCTATGTCTACTGTCCTCAAATTTTTAACAAAAGTTTTATGTATGAATTTGAAGTATAAACTATGTATTTTTATGTAAAACTGTGTAAAATTTTTGCTTAAGAAATTTCTTTTTAAGAAGAATATGAAGAGTCTAATACTTGCTTAATTTGTATCTAATGAAGACTGAGTTTGTAATAATATAATTATTATATCTGAAAAACATTAAAATATTTCATATATACAGTATATATAGTTTCTTTTCATACATGCTTTTTAAAAATAATTTTGTATTAATGAAAAAATAATGATTTGCCATAGAAGAAACCAAGTACAGGGCAGTATAATTAGAAGTGTTTTAAATAAAACTATGCTGCTTGATAGGATATCCGTTTAAAAATCTAAACTGGTTACAGTTTTCAAATGTGAACGTAAGGTTTCACGTTTTGAAACGTTAAGAGTCCTGGGTTTTACTAATAACCATGATAATTAGTGCACAATTACTTTTCCTTGTACCACAGAACATCAATCAACATAAATCTTTGGATCAAATAGTTCTAAAACGGAAGATTCTATTTAAGACCCATGGCGCCTCCTAAGTCTTCAGAGATGTTAGGGTTGTCACCCTACTGGGAACTGCCGCTCCAACACCTAGGGAGAACAATGCCCAAGTGGGTTATTTTGTTATTTTGTTGTTTTGTTTTATTATTTTATAATTTATTTGCTGTATGAAAAGAGGGAGAAATAGGAAGTGTGGGGGGAAGAGAGAGGCTTGATTTGTGCTTAAGTAGAAGCTCTGACATTCACAGATATCTGGTTGAAGGAAAGGCCAGAAAGGCAGGAATATCTAAATATCCGATTGTTGCCATGGGTTGAAGTATTGGAGGTGAGCAGAACTTCCAGGGAGAGGAAAAAATGTGATTACAGATGTGTATATTTCAACGTTAACAACTTTCCTCTAATTTACTTTCTGCCTTAGAAAGTAACAAAACACACCAACATCCACAATTTCTATGACAGGTCTAATCAAGAAAAAGCAATATTTTGATGGAAAATGCAACATGCTTCTCAATTAATACCAATAGTTTTCCAAGCCTACCTGTATAATTTAGCTCAGAAATCTATAGAAATTCTCAGCTCCAATAACTACTGTATCTTTTAAGCAAATCCTAAGAGCAGTTTTGATCTTGGCTCCAATGCAACCTAATCCCAATAATGTCTGGCTACCAAAGCCCATCAAGAACGATTGCTTTATGCAGTCTGCCACTGGATTTTGGTTGCTATTTAATCAATTATTAGTGCCACACCAACGTATATACCAGTGGTGGGTTTCAACATTTTTTACTACTGGTTCTGTGGGTGTGGCTTGGTGGGCGTGGCTTGGTGGGTGTGGCAGGGGAAGGATACTGTAAAATCTAAATTCCCACCCCACTCCAGGGGAAGGTTACTGCAAAATCCCCATTCGGGATCAGCTGGGACTTGGGAGGCAGAGAATAGATGGGGGCAGGGCCAATCAGAATTTTTACTACCAATTCTCCGAACTACTCAAAATTTCTGCTACCGGCTCTCCAGAACTGGTCAGAACCTACTGAAACCCACCTCTGGTCTATACACTATAATATGTAATTGCATAACTTAAGTCTTTAATCTTAAAAAAAATGGTATTAATAGATATTCAAATCCATTAGTTGATATTCAAACTCATTCCCTTCCTGAGAGATATTGACATGTGATGCATGTTAAGTTTTACTAACTGAATGTGGGTGATTTGTTCATTGTCATCAACATATGTAGGAAGCTAGAGTGCATTTCGGGAATAGTCTGCTTTTCAAGTTCTGTAATTCACACAACAAATTGCTTTTGGGGGGAAACGGGGGTTATTATTAAGTTATAGAGATGCAAATATTCTCTTTCTCCCTCTCCATGCACAATGCAGACTCACATAAAAGATGTGCAATAATTACTAGAGACACTAACACAAAACATAATTGGCATCCTTCAAAAGGGGAATTTTCTTCTTGAGATGGAGAACTTTTCTGAAGTTAACAAAGCACAAATGTCTCCATTCTAATAGGGGATCTTGGAGGAATCCTACACTTCTGACTTTTTCATAGTTCCCCTTTCATGGGAACTTCAGTAGAGAGCTCCCTCCTTCCCCTGAACTGGCTCTGCGGCTTCTGCAACTAGATTGTGCTTGCTATTTAATCAATTAATCAAGATCACATCATGCTCTCCACCATGCCAGATGGCTGCCTCCACTACCAGTAAAATGACTCTTCCTGCAAAGACTCAGCACTTGATCAGCTTGGCCATATGTATGAATCCAGTCAGAATTGAACTGCTGGCAGTCGGCAAAGTTATCCTACAATACTGCATTCTAACCACTGTGCCACCACAGCTCTATTCTATAGTATAACAAATCTAAACCCCTTCCCCAACACTATTTACTCATCTACATACTTATCCAGCACATGTCTTATTAGAAGACATATTTGGAGAGCCCAACAAATTTGAGAGCCCATCTGCAGTGTTCATTTCAAATAGAAATTAGTAAATCAAGCAGTCCTGCCTAGCAACCTCTGTTTTGCTTCCTGGGCCATGTGACTCTATTTCCAATGAGAAGAACATTCTAAGTGCCAAGTTAGGGGTTGATGAAAAAAAATTGCTGGCAATGGGCATAGAGCTGTAGGAGACAAATAGATGATGTAAGTGTGTTCCAGCCCAGTGCCTACAATTCCATCCAATTTGGCTATTTCTTCAGTATTTTTTTTTTCCAATGGATAGATCTATCAACATTAAAAAGGTGTTTTACCTGTGAAAAATGCAGGTAGTCCTCGACTTACAACTGCTCATTTAGTGACTGTTCAAAGTTACAACATCACTGAAAAAAAGTGACTTATGACCGTTTTTCACATTTACTGCTGTTGCAGCATCCCCATGGTCACGTGTTCAAAATTCAGGCAGTTGGCAACTGACGCACATTTAGGACAGTTGTTTTTTTTTTTATTTGCATTTATACCCCGCCCTTCTCCGAAGACTCAGGGCGGCTTACAGTGTATAAGGCAATAGTCTCATTCTATTTGTATATTTTTACAAAGTCAACTTATTGCCCCCCCAACAATCTGGGTCCTCATTTTACCTACCTTATAAAGGATGGAAGGCTGAGTCAACCTTGCAGTTGCAGTGCGCAGGGATCATATGATCACCTTTTGAGACCTTTGGACAAGCAAACTCAATGGGTAAACCACTTACCAAGTGCAATGATTCACTTAACAACTCTGGCAAGAAAGGTTGTAAAATGAGGCAAACCTCACAACAAATGTCTCGCTTAGCAACATAAATGTTGGGCTCAATTGTGGTCATAAGTCTAGGATTACCTGTATACATTTGTGCCTATAGTTAGGAGTGGGGGGGAAAAAAGGGCGGGGGGAGAAATGTGAGTGATATTTGTACTGAACACTTTCTGCCTGTAAAAAGTTTTAAGAAACTTGAAATCTTGCCATTATTAATACAACTTCAAGTCTAATAAAGGGATTTCATAAATACAATGTTTGATCTTCTGCCATCATATTTTTCTGGACAGTGGAATCTCTTGCAAACAGTTCTTATAGAAGAATATTGAACTGCAAAGGGCATACAAAACTTTTGCCAGACCAATTCTTGAATACAGATCATCTGGAACCCACACTGCGTATCGGACATTAATACAATTGAACAAGTCCAGAGATGTTTTACAAGAAGAGTCCTCCACTCCTCTGCTCGCAACAAAATACCTTATGCCACCAGACTCGAAATTTTGGGATTAGACAATTTAGAACTTTGCCCTCTTTGGTCTGACCTAAGCATAGTACATAAAACCATCTGCTACAACGTCCTACCAGCCAATGAATACTTCAGCTTCAACCAAAACAATACAAGAGCACATAATAGATACAAACTCATGGTAAACCACTCCAGACTAGACTACAGAAAATAAAACTGCAGTAACAGAGTTGTCAACACCTGGAATGCACTACCTGACTCTGTGGTTTCTTCCCCAAATCCCCAAAACGTTAACCTTAGACTGTCTACTGTAGACCTCACCCCATTCCTAAGAAGTCTGTAAGGGGCATTCATAAGCGCATCAGCGTGCCTACCATCCCTGTCTTAATGTTTTGAATATGAATGAATGAATGAATGAATGAATGAATGAATATTTTAATTTGTATACCGCCCTTCTCCCGAAGGACTCAGGGCGGTGAACAGGCAGATAAAATACAGATACACACAATAATTAAAAACATCCCTTAAAAAACTAATTTAAATTTGCCCAAATGTTAAAATAACATACTCCCCCATAAAATTATAAAATTATAAAACTTTAAAAACCCATCAAATTCAATTAAAATTTAAAGATAAAAATCAGGCTAGTCCAGCCATACGAAATAAATAAGTTTTAAGTTCGCGGCGAAAGGTCCTAAGGTCAGGTAATTGTCGAAGTCCGAGGGGAAGTTCGTTCCACAGGGTCGGAGCCCCCACAGAGAAGGCCCTCCCCCTGGGGGCCACAAGTCGACACTGTTTGGCTGACGGCACCCTGAGGAGTCCCTCTCTGTGGGAACGTACCGGACGATGGGAGATAGAGGCCGGCAGTAGACGGTCCCGTAGATAGCCCGGTCCTAAGCCATGGAACGCTTTAAAGGTGGTAACCAATACCTTGAAGCGCACCCGGAAAACAACAGGTAGCCAGTGCAGTCTGCGCAGGATAGGTGTTATGTGGGAGCTCCGAACCGCTCCCTCAATAACCCGCGCAGCCGCGTTCTGAACTAGCTGAAGTCTCTGGGTGCTCTTCAAGGGGAGCCCCATGTAGAGAGCATTGCAGTAGTCCAGGCGAGAGGTAACGAGAGCATGAGTGACTGTGCATAAGGCATCCCGGTCCAGGAAGGGACGCAACTGGCGGATCAGGCGAACCTGATAAAAAGCTCTCCTGGAGACGGTTGCCAAATGGTCTTCAAAGGACAACCGACCATCCAGGAGCACGCCCAAGTTGCGTACCTTCTTCATCGGGGCCAATGACTCACCCCCGACAGACAGCCGCATCTGCAGCTGACTGTACCGAGGTGCCGGCATCCACAGCCACTCCGTCTTGGAGGGATTAAGTTTGAGCCTGTTCCTCCCCATCCAGACCCGTATGGCTTTTCTTTTATTTGTATCCTTTTCATGTATTTATAATTAGGTTTACACTTGTATCTATCATAAAATACATGCTTGACAAAATAAATAAAATAAATAAATAAAATAAGATGCACTGGATTCTATATTATTCAGTTGACCAAGAGATATATTGAAGGGCTAAACCTTAAAATGAGACAGAACTGGGCAAACTTTAATCTTAGTTTTAATGCACAGTTTCAGTTCTCCACACATCCAAAGAAGTCTTAGAGAATTCCCCAGAAATGTTGAATCAAAGGGGAGAGTTGCTACATTGCAACTCATAAAGCAATTGCTGCTTTATTTAAGTGTTATTCATGTTTTACATTTTAAATATATTAGTGAAGTAGAAGAACATCCATGGGACAAATTTAGAAATCTTGTCGTCGCAAAACTGAACCATATTTCCAGATTGCACCATATGGTTGCATGTCCTCTTTAACTGAAGACACAGATCTGTTTGAAGGGCTGCCAGACCAATCTGATTTCAGGATAAAGAGTTATAAGGAGAATGAACAGTAGGAACTTTGAAGTTACCCAATATTTGCAGTTAACAGCTGGAGAGCAGGCTCAGGAACAAGTTTCTAGCTCAGAGCCACTTCAGCCAGATGTCTCAATTATTCTTGAAACAATGCCTACTGTTTTGGAATACATTAGCTCTAAAAAAAATCAGAAATAGGTGCCTTACATTTATGGGGGTGTTGTGCTTTCTTTTGTTTTGGCAAAGGGGAACGGATCAAGTCTTTAGAAAATCTGCAGATTGACAAAATTTCCATCTGTAAATTACAACAGGCCACGCTGCTTGGATCTAAATGTGTATTATGCTGATATACTATAACATTCCATGTTCTTGGGAAGAACTTGATACAAATGAAGGCCAACAGAATTGACAGCTGTAATAAAATATCAATAAATATGAATAAAAGTAATCAGAAATTGAAATCCAGTCGTTGTCACTGTAAGAATTGTTACACAGATATAACAATGGATTTTGGCCTAGTGGGATTTTATTTGCTTGTTTATTTTATTTTGGTATGCTATAATAGCACTAAATTACAGTAAAATCACAACTTAACAGAATTGGAAATCTGAATGATTAAACCATCAGGAGCCATCAGAATGAAGCCAATAAATATCTGGGCATTTTACAGTTGGATAATTACAATCATTGACACGTGAAAAATATTATTAGTAAAGGATACATCAAAGATATATCCTTGTGGGCCATACCTGTGATATTAATACACTGCTGGAAATTTTAACTGGACACTAGGTGAACTGGACATTTTGGACTGAGGAACAAAAAACCCCATGATTATTCACTATGCTATACATCTCCATAGTGATATTGAGATAGAGATTATACTTGTTCCACAGAAATGGAGACAGAGGTTTACTTTGAGTTAAACAAGCTGTCAAAAAAGAAAAGCGTGTATTGGCTGATTATGTAAAAGACAGCCAAGAACTAGCATTGATGCAAGTTGGAACTTGCTGAATATGAAGGAAACACAACATGAATATTGAAATAATGTAATAAAAACATGATCAAAATGCTGGCAAGCAAGAGCATTACACAGCCAATTTCTACAAAAGATTGAGGGAAAAGTGGATAAAGATAAATCTGGCAACAGCTTACAACATTAAAAAAAGAAAGCGAAAACTTGATTTTGGCTTTTCAAGAGCAAACTATCCAAACTAACGTAATCAGGGCTAGAATTGAAAAACCATCAAATGATTCAAAGTGCATATTGTGCAAAAAAAGTAGAAGAAACAGTAAATCTTATAAAGGAATCCAATCATCCAAACCTATTATAAATATGATATAACACAGTTGCCAAAATGATTCATTGGAACATTTGTAAAAATTATAATGTGCCAGGAATGAAAAATTGCTGGAGCGTATAGTTAAAAAAGTAGTAAAAAAATTATCAGGTTAAAATATTGTGGGATTTCTGAATTCAAACTGATAAAGTCTTAGCTCCTAACACACCAAATTTAACTGTGGTTGAATAAAAGAAAGTGTGGGTAATTTATATGGCAATACCAGGAGATAGTAAACTAGAAGACAAAAATTGGAAAAAATCACAAAGTATCAAGACCTGAAAATCAAAATTGAGATTATGGCATGAACCAACCATAATGGACCTGGTGGTTATTGACACACCATAACAAATACCATAAAAAAAATGTGGATGGCACGTAGAAAATCTACACGTTGACAAAATTTCCACCTGTCAATTACAAAATGCCACACAGGATATGTACCTATATTATGCAGATACTCTATGAACTTGATGTGTTTGAATGTCAATACCAGCTAAAGACTCGGCAGCTGTGACTGGCTGTGAACAAATAATAAAAATCACAATAAAATGATGATGATGATAAGGATGATAAAGAGAAGGAAGAAGAGAAATGAAGTTGGCTCTCCTTCCCTTAAAAATTATGTTTGATGTTTGTATGTTTGATGAATTAATAAAATGGATCCATATTGCAAAATGCAGAACCACTTTAGCAAGTGTTCATTTGAGATAATATTTGAACTATAGTCCTCCCAAAAATTTTGCCTAGCATAATTCTAAGGTATAAGCATTTTTAGTTGTGAAATTGTGGGACGTGAAAGCCAATGTATCTGAAACACACCAGGTTGGGACATAGGTCTAATTGCAGCTTTAAGAGTGAAAAATGTCCATGTATTAAAAACTATAGTTTAACCACTTGGGGGAGCCTTGTCTCCAGCCATTTATCACCAAACAACTGCAGACTTTTCTAATCAGGTGGTTTCAAAGCTTTTTCGGCAAGTACTGCATAAATATACTCCCTTCATTGCACGTCAATGCAAACAAGATGTTCATCAGACTAAAATGTACTAACAAATCTATTTTTTCAGTCCTGGAAGATAAATGATTACTTCTCTATGCCCATTTAGTTCTGTATTGGAAATTTAATGAGATCATCATTCCCACAGTTGATATGTTTGAGTTGACTGCTGACATGGACAATTTCTACATCATTTGTAAATTTGTAAGAAAAAGAGATACCATATTTTTTGCTCCTTAAGACGCACCTGACCATATGACGCACCTAGATTTAGAGGAGGAAAACAAGACAAAAAAATTTCAGGTGGAGCCTAAGGGGACCACAGATAGGTGTCCTCTCATGTGCCAGCTCTGTCTATTGACTCTTGCACTGCGGAAAAGAGACAGAAGAGGCAGGCAATGACAAAGACAGAAAAGGTGGGGTTCAGCACTGTAAAAGGACCCCACCACCGCGGACCGGCTGCTATTTACCAAAGACAAACAGACATTTCCACCCACTTTTTTTTGGGGGGGAGTGCATCTTATGGAGTGCATCTTATGGAGTGAAAAATATGGTAATCACCCCAACATTTATTTAACATTTACTTAAAGGTAAAAGTAAATGTTTCTCCCGCTCAGTTGTGACTGACTCTAGGGGGCGGTGCTCATTTCCATTTCTTAGCTGAGGGTGGCAGCGTTGTATGAAGACATTTCCGTGGTGTGTGCCCAGCACATGTACAGGATGTGTACACTGAGGTGCACAGAACATTGTTACCTTCCCACCAAAGTGGTACCCATTTATCTACTCGCATTTGTATGCTTTAGAAATGCTAGGTGGGTGAAGGAGCTTGTGGGACTTTCGAATACAGACAGATCATCATTTGGAATGCAACATGCCAGATATCAAGGTTGTCGAGGGCCGAAGAGTACAGTTTATTGATATCGCTGTACCAGGAGATGACAGAGTCGAAGAAAAATAACTGGAAAAAATTATGAAATATCACAACCTGGTCATCGAAACTACACGGCTATGGATGAAAAATGTAACAGTGATACCCACTGTCACAAGGGCACTTGGTACCATGTCCAAGAATTTTACAAAACACATCAAGAAATTGCAGCTTCCTGTAATAACACCAGTGGAACTGCTAAAAACTGCGCTACTCGGAACATCATATATTTTAAGAAGATACTTGGTTGATATCTAGGACGCTGGCAGCAACCTGTATCAACCATTAGCATTAGTCAATGGTATTTGTGACACATTTTTAAATGTTCAGTTGACTGAGTTTCATGTTTAATGAATAAAAGAGATAATAATAATAATAATAATAATAATAATAATAATAATAATAATAATAATAATAATAATAATAATAATAATAATAATAATATTTTAATTTTTATACCGCCCTTCTCCCGAAGGACTCAGGGCGGTGAACAGCCAAATAAAACAATACAATATATTACAATAAAAACTATTTAAAAAACTTATTCCATATGGCCTAAATTTAAATATAAAATACATAATATAAAAATAAACCCCATTTAAAACGAATTAAAAGCCCCTATTAAGCCTGGTTCTGAAGGGCTTGAGGCCCACTAATGGGCTGCAGCTAGGAGTTGGGGACCCCTGTTCTTTCCAAGCACAAAGATCTGACTTTGCTGCAAGTAAATATGGTATTATTGTTATTATGGCTGGAGCTTTGTGCTACAGCATGACAGTCCTCCCCCCCACACCTCTTTTCTCTTTAAAAAGTCAGGGGAAAGAGCCTGGTATGTAGATGGAAGTATTTTGAGCTATGTTGCTCACCTACATCTTAACTTAAATGTGTTTAATAAGATACTTAGCTTGTTTAAAGGGATCTCTTTTTTTTCAGTCTAAATGACAGCTTAGCTATAATTTAGGTACATTATTCAGCAACCTTTATTAGTGGTTGTAGAAAACTGATGTATAGAATTTCACCCATAATAAAGTAGCTATCCAGCCAATTCCAAAGCCATGATGGTCAGTGTGGTATCTGTAAAAGATAATTGGTGCATAATGTATGCGCTTCTACTTACTATACTTATTATATGTGTTCCTTTCTTTGTGGTACGTTTGTGCAGTTGGGCAATTATTGTTTAGCAGTTTTTCTTTAGAAGGTCATTGGCATTATTCAAGTTAATCTTCTCCTCCACCTCACTTTTTCTCTCTCTCCCCCCCCCGTCAGTCTCTCTGTCAGAGAGAGCAAGAGTGAGCAAAAGAGAGGGCACCAATGGTTGTTTACACAAATTTCTACATTTGATAGATGGCAGTCCAGTCTCTTCTTGAAAACTTCCAGTGATGAAGCTCTCACAACTTCTGAAGGCAAGCTGTTCCATTGGTTGATTGTTCTCACTGAGAGAAAATTTCTCCTTATTTCCAAGGTGAATTTCTCCTTGTTCAATTTCCATCCATTATTCCTTATCTGGCCTTCCGGTGCCTTGGAAAATAGCTTCATCCCCTTCCTTCTATGGCAGCCCCTCAAATATTGGAACACTGCTATCATGTCTCCCCTGGTCCTTCTCTAGTTTTGTGCTGCTGAACATAATTAGAGCAAAATAAGAACAATAATTGTCTCCCAGAAATCCTTTCAGTCTTGATCCTCTGGCCCCATCTCCTGCTTTGGCTTAGTAGACACCCACCTGGCATCCTCTCCTTAACTCTGGTACATATGTAAGATGTAGGGAATCTTTAGGGAACCTTTCTGGTTTTTCTAGGGATTAATGTCAATATTCCAAGTAACACCCCCAACCAAGTAAGATTCTGAGGCAATCAATTTCTCAAAGATCCATTTTATTGGAGATGTCATATTGGCACATCTGGGAAAACCCGAATCTGGAAGCTCCTGGGGTTTCCCCACCCCCAAAAAAGTCAAAGTCTTTTCCCCTGCATCCACATGTCCATCACATGGGCCAGGGGTGGGTTCTACTTACCTTTACTACCGGTTTGCAGCAGGATTGCGCTCGCGCACTTGCTTCGTGCTTGCTTTGCACTTGTTTGCTTCTGCACATGCTGATGACATTGTGATCGGTGGGCGGAGCCTATCCCCGGTTTTACTATCGGTTCGCAAGAATCGGTCTGAACCGGTGGCAACCCACCACTGACATGGTCCAATCAATCCACTGTCCCAACTGGAGATGCTTCCCAGTCACACCTCTCCAGGTGCAGGCTGAACATCTTTGATTCTCAGAGAAAATAATGTTTCTATGGCTAAATAACTCTACCAACTCCATACAATCCCCCCTCCCATTTTCTCACAGCACTAAATGTGGCAGCCCTGAAGATCCAAAAGAAAAGATGGCCTCCAGGGCTGACAATTAAAAGGTCAAATCACTGTAACAGAGCCATCTCCTGGATGTTTAGGGTTAAAGTGTGTATCTAGAGGAATCTGCCATAACCATTCCTCTTCCCATAGATGTAGAACAATCTCACAAGAGATAAATAGGATCTGTTTTTACTAAACAAAAGCATCTAATATAGACTCCCTTTTTAACTTTGGGGATTAATATACTCTCACTCCTTGTTGAAAAAGAGAGATATGGCGGTGACTCAATAAAATACAGGGGGGGGGAGAGAGAGAGAAAGTGAGGTGGAGGAGAAGATTAACTTGAATAGTACCCCAATGTGTCCATAAAGAGAAAGTTCAGGACAGACCATGAAGAAAATAACAAGCTAACACAAATTTCTGGGTAGATTTTTATCAACATAGAAAAAGATAGAGAAAGATTCTTTAAATAGGTATTTCCCTTGCTCTATTTTTTCTCGACTACTCAATTTTCTGGAGATTTCAGCTGTTTAGCAGAATCTGTTTTGGGAGATGGCACATCCCATTGCTTTTCAGGTTCAGTCCAACATTTCCTTTGTTATAAAGTGAGTCCCAATTATCCTATCTCCATCAATGAGGGAAGTGTTTGGGTTTCTTTCTGTGTTTAGGTGATAATAGGAACATCTCCTCATGGATGTTCATTGGAAATATCTGTGAATATCACGTGGCAAGGAAAGTACATTCAGAACAAAAACCATTATGATTTTCAAAAGTTAAGTTTTTAAGACTCTGTTACTTCCTATTGCCACCTCCATTCAGCAATACTTTATATATTCATACTGTGCTATGTTCCATCTTGCAGATCAGGAAAAGTGGGAAGAGAATCCACAGGAGGGCAACAATAATGATGATGGTGATGATGATGATGTAAAAAATACAGCGTAACTGTATCCGAAAAGTCATGGGCACACAAAGTGGAAAAAGTTACTGAAAATGAGATGGTGAAGATCTTGTGGGACTTTCGAATACAGACAGATCATCATTTGGAATGCAACATGCCAGATATCAAGGTTGTCGAGGGCCGAAGAGTACAGTTTATTGATATCGCTGTACCAGGAGATGACAGAGTCGAAGAAAAATAACTGGAAAAAATTATGAAATATCACAACCTGGTCATCGAAACTACACGGCTATGGATGAAAAATGTAACAGTGATACCCACTGTCACAAGGGCACTTGGTACCATGTCCAAGAATTTTACAAAACACATCAAGAAATTGCAGCTTCCTGTAATAACACCAGTGGAACTGCTAAAAACTGCGCTACTCGGAACATCATATATTTTAAGAAGATACTTGGTTGATATCTAGGACGCTGGCAGCAACCTGTATCAACCATTAGCATTAGTCAATGGTATTTGTGACACATTTTTAAATGTTCAGTTGACTGAGTTTCATGTTTAATGAATAAAAGAGATAATAATAATAATAATAATAATAATAATAATAATAATAATAATAATAATAATAATAATAATAATAGTGGCCTTGATTATGAAGTTGGAAGATAGCCATTGGAGTTTGGATCTGGTGCCCTGACATGAAACATTTAAATGGGGAAATGCTCTCTTTATTTATACAAGTTTTCAAAATTTTGACTGGGAAAAGAGGTTTGTAACAATGAACATGCTCAGCTGGCGCACTTACCAAATGCTACGGTTGGGTTTGTTTGATCATTTCTGCCTCCATCATTTGCTGCTCTCTCAAGTGGTTGGGGGTCCTGAACTTTGAACCTGAGGTCCAGCCTAATTATCAACATTCTGGATATTACAGCAGCTTCTTCCATCTTCCCTCTACCTCCAAGTCTGTTCTGGATCAAAGAATGGGCCAAAAAAATCAAGATAATGCTGCATAATTGAGGCCACCATCTTGATATTCTGTCCCCACCATGAACTTTGCCTGATCTAGATGCATGTAGAAGGTAAACTCGGTTAAGATTAACACTAAAAATAGAAACAAACCATTGCCATTCATGTCAGTGGTTTATTTTTCCATTTATTGGCCAGAAAATTAAAGCTGGTTATGTCTTACCGAGCAGCTTCTCCTTTCCTCTCAGTCACACAAGATGGAAAAAAAAATTAAAGGGGAAGAAAATTAATACCGAATATTCAGAGAGGCGTGGAGGATCTACTTTATCTAGGATAAAGTAGATCCTCCAGTATAGGATACTGGAGCATTGCTTCTCAACATTGACAACTTTTAGACGTTAAGACTTTAACTCCCAGAAATTTCCCAGCCAGTATGGGAAGTGAAGCCGGGGAATTGAAGTCCACATGTTGCTTAAGTCTTAAAGTTGCTAAAGTTAAGAAACCCTGAATATGAGTTTAATTGGGAAAAATGACAACAGCAAAAGCAGATTTTTTTTAAAAAAAAAAAGGCAGGAAAAGGCTGCTTTGATCAGTTTTCTGCTTACCCATCATCATTAAGTTTTCTTTTTAACTCTTGTAATTCAATTAACCTTCACTCTGTTAATCCATTTAATTATTTCATAGTTGCCAAACTTGAATGGTACGTTTGACTTGCCCTGTCTCTCAGTCATGCTGTGACATTTCCATTGGAACAAATGATTCACTTTCCAACAAATTTGTTTTAATAGTATACGTTTTTGAAAATCAATTTTAGCTCAGAAGGTTCTAATGAGAAGCATTAATACAGAAAGATTTCAAGCCTATCAGAGTGGAATTTTTTCTGGTTTTTAAAAAAAATATAATATGTCTGCTTTTTCTTCATGAGTGTAAGGCAGTAGATAATGCATTCCCCCCCACCACTTTTTTTTTAATCCTCACAACTGTCCTGTGTGATTCATTAGGCTGTGTGCAGGGGCATCCACAGGAGAAGTTTTAAAAATCAAAATAGCAGCCATGACTGTATGATCAAAGACCCACTTTTTAAAATACACTTTGTACATATAACAAACCTAAAAGACAGGTGTGGTTTTGTTGTGTGATTTGAGCCACCATATAATAGAATAGAATAGAATAGAATAGAATAGAATAGAATAGAATAGAATAGAATAGAATAGAATAGAATTTTATTGGCCAAGTGTGATTGGACACACAAGGAATTTGTTTTGGTGCATATGCTCTCAGTGTACATAAAAGAAAAGAAAAAGAAAAAAAAATACCTTCATCAAAGATACAACATTTACAACACAAATGATGGTCATAGTTAACTTAATATCATTAAGGGTCAATTTAACCCTTAATGATAGCAACAAAAAGTTACAGTCATACAGTCATAAGTGGAAAGAGATTGGTGATGAAAACGATGAGAAGATTAATAGTAGTGTAGATTTAGTAAATAGTTTGACATTGTTGAGGGAATTAATTGTTTAGCAGAGTGATGGCCTTCGGGAAAAAACTGTTCTTGTGTCTAGTTGTTCTGGTGTGCAATGCTCTATAACATTGTTTTGATGGTAGGAGATGAAACAGTTTATGTCCAGGATGTGAGGGATCTGTAAATATTTTCACAGCCCTCTTCTTGATTCGTGCAGTATACAGGTCTTCAGTGGAAGGCAGGTTGGTAGCAATTATTTTTTCTGCAGTTCTAATTATCCTCTGAAGTCTGTGTCTTTCTTGTTGGGTTGCAGAACCGAACCAGACAGTTATAGAGGTGCAAATGACAGACTCAATAATTCCTCTGTAGAACTGAATCAGCAGCTCCTTGGGCAGTTTGAGCTTCCTGAGTTGGCGCAGAAAGAACAGTCTTTGCCCTTTGACCATCTTTGACCATCTTGACCTTTGCCCTCCCCTCAGATGCCCCTTGCTCTCTGTGTTGAAGATGTTCACTCATCTTTATGGTTGCACAAGGATCCTCCCAGGTCTGATTCAGTAGCTCTCTGAATAGTCAAAGCTATGGAAAAAATTGCTTTTGAGTGTCGGAGGCTGAGCTAAATGCTTTGAAGGCCTTTTGGGGGAGGGGGTACTCCTCCTGCTGGTGGCCCTTCCAGAGTTGTCTGATAAGTTGCTGACACAACAGAAAGATGAACTGAATAGAGCCAAATTTTCTCATGTTCAGATTAGTTCAGAATTCCTTTCTTTTTTTCCAAGCAGAATGTTACATCTAAGGAAACAGGGCACCTAAGACAAAATCAGTAACTTGGGTACAGATTATTTAAGGACTGAAGTTATGTAGTAAAATAAAATCTTGGAGTTGAGTTCAGCTCCTCTATTTTCACTCATGCTTTCAAGTACTTTCTTTCATGAGAACTTATAATTTTTTGCCCTTGGCACAAAAATAAATAAATAAAAATATGTCATTTGCCAATAGCCCTGGGATTTCCCAATGATCTAGCTAAGTATTTCCCAGGCCTGATAATTATTCATTCAGATCAACCAAGCTGATCTGAAGAGCAAAAATACTGATTTCACCCGTAAGAGCCATCTGGACTAAGATGAACATTGGTCCATCAACAAATGCATTGTTGAGTATATGAACAAGACATGACATATCAAACTTCCCAATTCTCAACTTTGCCAGAAGAGTTTGCTGAGTAGGCAGCTTGCGCACTCAGCTGTGAGTTACTCAACGTGTGAGGTATCATGGGATGCCCAGGAATATGTGAATCAGCCCTGAATGTTTGTCTTCTGTGTCTCCATCCAGGCAGTAACAAAAAGCTCAGTTTCTTCAGACCTTCTGTCTCTTGTGTGCTTCTCCCAGCACAGAAGAAATAGAACCTTGTCATTCCTATGATCTGTAGCAGCCCTCCTACCTGGCTTTGCTGTAGGAATGGTCCATGGTCCATGGAGGGGCTTTTCCCAGCTGCCTCCTGATCAGGTTCAGAGATTCCCCTCAGATATGTGTCCCCTTCCCTTTCTGAGCACTGCTTTTGCTACCAGGAGGAAAGGGGGCAAAGACCATAATACCAACACGTGTTGGACAGATCCAATGGGAGAGGAAGACATTGTCTTTTCCCACGACATATTACAATTGTGTAGACATGAAAGGGGAACACTTGGGTTTTCCCCTCTTCTCCATTTTCCCTCCAGACAGCCCTGGCAAGGCATTATGCCAAAAGATTTCCTGGGACTTTCCGGAAGCCAGCATATCACTTTGTGCCCATTGGCAATACTAATGTGCATAAGGCTCATTTTAACATTCACACTTCTTCACCAATGGAGAGAAATGCAAGATGGATTAATTCTGTCTCCTGGCTAGGACAAGGAGGGAGAAGTATAATTTTTGCATAGGAAAGCAACTTCCTTTGAAATGCAAATACCTAGTAATTAACGTTGATGGTAAAGGAAAAGTGGAAAGTACCTGACAGCTAAATGAGTGCTTGCTATAATGTCTTTATGCTTTACTCCAGCAGTACATGCTAAATTCAGCGTGCTGGCTGTATGAAGCTCTTTGCTTCTCATTGCTTTAGGAATTTCAAGTAACAAGGACTCTTGTTTCCTCATCTAAGATGGCACAAGAATGGCCAACAATAAGTGTCAAAATTTTGGTTCGGGAGTTGTTTATTTCTCTTGGGATGGGTGGAGAGAAGTCATTTTCTTTTAATTCCAGTGCAAGGGGATGGATTAAATTCCCAAATCACCCACAATGCAATCCAGGTATGGCTTGAATGGGGGAAAATAGATGATGCTATATAAAACAGGGCTTTGAAACAGGACCTGTTATGAAAATACAGTATAATTACTTCAACAAGAAGGATAAATTGGAACTCTAATTTGGAAAAACCAAACAAAAGTATACATATATGCATTCTAACAAAGTATTTGCATTCTCATAGAAAGTTAAGCTTTAGTTTTTTAGTTCAAGATGTCCTTTAACATGAAAGAGTGATAAGGTTTTATATTTAGGGAGGGAGAAAAAAAAAAGTAGGACATCATGCAAGAAGGGAGTTTCATGGCCTGGAAACCCTACATCTGAGAATCACACACGTGTGGTCATTGACAATAAGTTGAACATGAGACAGCTGCTAAAAGGTGCCTGACAGTTCTTGGCTGCATTAAGAGCAGTGGTGGGTTGCTACCGGTTCAGTCCAGATCTTGCGAACCAGTAGTAATGGTGGCGGGAGACTCCACCCACCTGCCCGGAAGTCATCACAGATGCTCTGTGCATGCCCAGAAGCGCCGCCATGCACGTGCATGCTCCCAGTGCAAACTGGTAGCAAATGTAAGTGGAACTCACCCCTGATCAAGAGTATTGTATTAAGATGTGAGGTATCAAGTTTATATTTACCAACAAAGAAACCTCTAAGCCATGGGCTCTCCTCGTTTTGTCGACTATACTAGGGGAGAGATTAACAGTTTTTTATCAGGGCAATCTGGACTAAACTATTTAACACAAAAATTGCCTGCGAAGGTTCCTGGATTGGGGCTGAAAGGTGAAAGCAGAAGCAGTATGCTCCATCCCATATTTGGGTAGACCAGGTTGCCCTGATAAAAAACAATTGAGATACCATGTAATTAAGCCTCTATTCTTGGCATTAGTAAGACCGCACTTTGAGTACTATGTATGATTCTCAACACTACATTTCCAGAAGGTTATTGACAGGTTACATGGAGTTCAATAAATGTCAATGGAGATGATACAGAGACTTATAGGAAAATATTCAGTCTGAAGAAAATAAGAGTGTGGTCAGACATGATGGCCATATTCAAGTATGCTAAAGGAAGCTATAAAAAAGGTGGTTATAAAAACTAGGACCAGAAATAACAGATATATATTACAGATATCTAGAGTTCATTTATATATAGGCAAAATTTTTTTGATGGTAAGGTCTATATAACAATGGCACAGTCCTGCTATGGAGATTGTGAATTCTCTATTTCTGGGGGTTCTTCGAAAGAAGAAGCTGGCTTCTACTCTTGGATGGTTTAGTAACTAGTTGCTTTTCCCATCCATTGCAGAAAGTTGGACCATGATCCTCAGGGTCGCTTCCAACTCTACAGTTTTATGATTCTCATCCTCAGTGGGATGAAAACTAATATCTGGCCACATCTTTCCCTTTTCATCCATGACTATCTCTTTCCTTCTTTTGCTTTCTTTATCCTCACCTTCAGCGTTCTGAAACAAAGCCCTTCTTGGCTTGTGAAATTCCACAATGCGCCTTGTCTATTAACTGGATATCATCCACTTTCCTAATGAGTATTGAGGTCCATTCTCTCATTTCCTCTTCTTTCTTCTTCAGCAGCTAGTCTTATTAGCTCCTTAATAGCCAGATAGACTCCTAAACATAACATTTTAAGGTCAGTATCATGTCTATTTGTCTACTTTTGCAGATGACATGTCTCTATTTGGAGGCATCCTCTATTTGAGAGTGATTCAGTCCACAATCTATTCAAAGATAAAAGTCAAAATAAAGACAGCAAAGTTTTGGAAGCTGCTCATCTAGACTGAGTAGCATGCAGATCACTGCAGACTAAGCTACCCAAGCATTTCATCCCACCATATGACATCTGACTCATTTATGAGACTGTCTACTCCCCACCTTGTGCTCCTGAAGCTATTTTCCTTCCCTATTTTTCCTACCCCCCCGTTGACTGATTTTATGTCAGTTGTTTTGCCGTTTCCACATATGAACAAGTAAAGTCTGCTTGGGCTTGTGGTATTATAGTCCTTATAGGTAGGAGTGATTTCAAAGTCCAGCTACACTGATAAATAAAGGGGCAGAGTCTGCTTTCTGGCCAGTTAATGGATCTGTAGCAGTTCCATCTCCTTGATTGCTCTGGAGAAACAAGAGAGAAACAAATAAAATAAGAAGGAAAGAAACCATAATCACTAGAGTCATAGGAGTCAGCAAAAAGTGGACTTCTAACAGAAGAGTCTCTGAAACATGTTTTTCTGCCTGTGCTGGACTGGAGAGTGGGGATTTGTCAGCAAAAAACCAATGATGTTTTGTTTTATTCATTCTTATTTTTCGCTGAACACCTATCAAGGTCCAAAAGCTGTGAACAACCAGATATGTAAAGGTTTGCTTTGGGTATTAACAGGCTCAAAAGAAAACTGGAACAACAACATTTGGAGTTCACTGTGCAATAGATGATAAACAGACAGACACAAAATATCTCCTACTTTTCCCTTTCTCATAATTTACACATATATGTGGCTCAGGGGTGAAATCCAGCAAGATCTGACAGGTTCTGGAGAACCGGTATGGGAAATTTTGAGCAGTTTGGAGAACCGGTAGCGGAAATTTTCAGTAGTTTGGAGAACCGGCAAATACCACCTCTGGCTGGCCCCAGAGTGGGGTGGGAATAGAGATTTTGCAATATCCTTCCCCTAGGGGTGGGGAGGGAAAGGGGATTTTGCAGTATCTTTCCTCTGCCACGCCCACCAAGCCACACCCACCAAGCCACACCCTGCCCGCCAAGCCATGCCCACAGAAACCGATTTCACCCCGGTGTGGCTTATGTTTATGTTGTCAGCATTGTGCATACCAAGCAGAAATTCTGTTGGGAACAAATGTTGCAAAGCAATATCTTTCAACAGAATATTGGGTATATTTAGAATATACCTTCCTTGGATTCAGAAATATCCAGTATGATAAACTATATCGCAGTTACGTTTCCGTTACAGTATTTATTTTTAAAACTATTATTATATTGCTAAACATTTCCTTAAGGTAAAAGTTGCCATCATAAATAGTGAGAGGAGTTACTGGCAAGTAATTCCTTAATGTGGGACAGGCTCATTGCATCTGGTGGTTTACTTTTAGGGACAGATTTAAATTAGGGCTAATTTCTAACAACAATCCAAAAGTTATGCCTGCTCACCCCCCACAAAAAGAGATAGCAGCCTTGGCAGTCTGAGAAAGGTTAGTCATATTGATTTATTTCATACCTGTTTGATTCATATTCTTTATAAAATAGTATTTATTAAAAGATTATATATATATCTTATCTTATATATAATCTTATATATAATCTTGTTATATGTGTGTATGTGTGTGTGTGTGTGTATACACACATACACACACACACACGAAAGAAAAGAGAAAAGGAGAAAAAGACTAAAGAAAGAAGATAGAAAGAAAGAAAGAAAGAAAGAAAGAAAGAAAGAAAGAAAGAAAGAAAGTAAAAGAACAGAAAACATAAAAAGAACTATTAAGAAATGGCTTCTGATTTTCTTCTTGGCAGTTATATACATGACACTGTTCAAATCTCTCTAAGATTACATCACATCTCTTTCTATAACCTATTCTTTCTAATCATAAAAAAATACAAGTTATAACATCATTTTCTTTTTAATGCAAAAGTTTATAAGGGATTTCCAGTCACTGGTAAAAATCAATAATGTCCTTTATCTAATGAAAGAAGTCAGTTTGGTCATTCCAGCAAGATCTGTCAATTTCACCCCCTGCACTTCCATCTAGTATGGAATCTCCCATACAATAATTTTGCCTCAATAATCATATACTGATACAATCTTTTATGATAATTTTCTAAATCTATATCATTCAACCCTAAAATGGAGAGTTCTGAGTTCAATCATTATTAATCTTTAAAATCCTTGATATCAAATGTGTTTGAATCCAATTTTTTATTTTTTTACATATTTACCAAGCATCATAGAATGTCTCTTCATATTTCCGACATACATTTGAAGTGCCTTTATACATTCTAGATTATTTCTCTGGTGTCATCTACCTTTTTTTGTAACAATTCTCTTTATGATCATAACATAATGTAAATTTCAAGCCTTTTGACCATACATTTTCCCACTGATCCATTTGTATATTATAACTAAATATTCTTAGCCACTTTATCATGCATTATTTAACCTTCTTCCATTTCAAGTTTCAACAAAAGTTTATATGTTTTAGCAATTATATAGTTGTCTATGTACAATTGCACAAATTATGTCTTTCTTTGCTCCATACCATTAATAGCTCTTTTGATTTAATTTTACATTCCTCTTGGTGACTCTCCAATACAGTAATTCCTGGTACATTAACAATTTGTCTTTGCCTGTTGTTTCTCTTCTGCAAAATATTTCTTGTATTAAGATCCAAAGAGGCGTTGTGTTTGCTGATTTTTATCATGGCTTCATTTGTTCAATCTGCCTTGCATGGTTACCACAGATTCATTTGTCAGCATCTAGATTTCAGGCATCACAAAAAGTCCCTGATTTTGTTTGTGAAAGGTAAAACTATTCTGGACCATCTGCTTAATCCCTGTTTTCTGCCAGCATCGGCCTACTTTCTTTTAGTCATCCTCTGGGAACCCGCCTGGAACGGAGTCCCCATAATTCACAAACAGTGGCTGTCCACTGCTTGCCGGTCTCATTTGGGCACGCTGGAGCTCAGCGGAAGACCTCTCTGCCATCTCAGCTGCTTCTGCCTCTTCTACAGCAGACTTGAGGGTTAAATCCCTTCGCGCCAGTAAACGGCGCTGGAGCTTTAAGTCCTTGAGGCCGTATACAAATTGATCCAGTAACATGTTCTCGAGGGCCTCAAAACCGCAGTGGAGAGCGGCAGCTCGCAGCGAAGCGACAAAGTTGGTGACAGTCTGTCCCTCCGTTTGCACGCAGCGACGAAAGGCATGTCGCTGGGCAATTTGGCACGCGCCAGCGTAATGTGCCCGCAGTTTCTCTATTAAAGTGTCCCAGGAGAGATCGGATACCAGTTGTGGAAAAGCAAGGGTACGTGCCGTTGAGAAAACGTCGCTGCCGCAAGAACTCAAAAAATATCCAAGCTTCCTGGCCGGGGGAAGGTCAGATAAATTGTTAGCAAGGAGAAAACATCCGAAACGTTCAACATACACGTCCCACAATTCAGCTGACGGGACGAATGGCGAAAAAATCGGCAAATTGTTCGCCATGAGGAAGCTGTGAGGTGACAGATCCTAACGTGAATGGCACAATAAACCAATTTCGAGTGGCAAAAAAACTCGGGTTGGCGTTCCCAAACCCTCGTCGCCAGTATTAAATATTAAGAGGACTTACAGACCGCCAGTTCAAACAGACCTCTCCTTTATTCACGAACAACAGGAAGGGAAAAATACACGGCTCTAACGGAGCTATAATACACAGAACTGAACTGAATAACCGCTGACAGACTTCAGCACCCTGGCTAGCTAGCTGTCAAAACGCCAGCCAATAGGAACTCCCTCGGTTTCCCGCTCTTTCGGTTGCCGGCGCTTCAAACACTCTGATTGGTCGTGAGTCATCCTGGCTGCAACCGGTCGTAGGTGCGAGGACACAACACCCCTAAACATAACATTTTAAGGTCAGTATCATGTCTATTTGTCTACTTTTGCAGATGACATGTCTCTATTTGGAGGCATCCTCTATTTGAGAGTGATTCAGTCCACAATCTATTCAAAGATAAAAGTCAAAATAAAGACAGCAAAGTTTTGGAAGCTGCTCATCTAGACTGAGTAGCATGCAGATCACTGCAGACTAAGCTACCCAAGCATTTCATCCCACCATATGACATCTGACTCATTTATGAGACTGTCTACTCCCCACCTTGTGCTCCTGAAGCTATTTTCCTTCCCTATTTTTCCTACCCCCCCAGTTGACTGATTTTATGTCAGTTGTTTTGCCGTTTCCACATATGAACAAGTAAAGTCTGCTTGGGCTTGTGGTATTATAGTCCTTATAGGTAGGAGTGATTTCAAAGTCCAGCTACACTGATAAATAAAGGGGCAGAGTCTGCTTTCTGGCCAGTTAATGGATCTGTAGCAGTTCCATCTCCTTGATTGCTCTGGAGAAACAAGAGAGAAACAAATAAAATAAGAAGGAAAGAAACCATAATCACTAGAGTCATAGGAGTCAGCAAAAAGTGGACTTCTAACAGAAGAGTCTCTGAAACATGTTTTTCTGCCTGTGCTGGACTGGAGAGTGGGGATTTGTCAGCAAAAAACCAATGATGTTTTGTTTTATTCATTCTTATTTTTCGCTGAACACCTATCAAGGTCCAAAAGCTGTGAACAACCAGATATGTAAAGGTTTGCTTTGGGTATTAACAGGCTCAAAAGAAAACTGGAACAACAACATTTGGAGTTCACTGTGCAATAGATGATAAACAGACAGACACAAAATATCTCCCACTTTTCCCTTTCTCATAATTTACACATATATGTGGCTCAGGGGTGAAATCCAGCAAGATCTGACAGGTTCTGGAGAACCGGTATGGGAAATTTTGAGCAGTTTGGAGAACCGGTAGCGGAAATTTTCAGTAGTTTGGAGAACCGGCAAATACCACCTCTGGCTGGCCCCAGAGTGGGGTGGGAATAGAGATTTTGCAATATCCTTCCCCTAGGGGTGGGGAGGGAAAGGGGATTTTGCAGTATCTTTCCTCTGCCACGCCCACCAAGCCACACCCACCAAGCCACACCCTGCCCGCCAAGCCATGCTCACAGAAACCAATTTCACCCTGGTGTGGCTTATGTTTATGTTGTCAGCATTGTGCATACCAAGCAGAAATTCTGTTGGGAACAAATGTTGCAAAGCAATATCTTTCAACAGAATATTGGGTATATTTAGAATATACCTTCCTTGGATTCAGAAATATCCAGTATGATAAACTATATCGCAGTTACGTTTCCGTTACAGTATTTATTTTTAAAACTATTATTATATTGCTAAACATTTCCTTAAGGTAAAAGTCGCCATCATAAATAGTGAGAGGAGTTACTGGCAAGTAATTCCTTAATGTGGGACAGGCTCATTGCATCTGGTGGTTTACTTTTAGGGACAGATTTAAATTAGGGCTAATTTCTAACAACAATCCAAAAGTTATGCCTGCTCACCCCCCACAAAAAGAGATAGCAGCCTTGGCAGTCTGAGAAAGGTTAGTCATATTGATTTATTTCATACCTGTTTGATTCATATTCTTTATAAAATAGTATTTATTAAAAGATTATATATATATCTTATCTTATATATAATCTTATATATAATCTTGTTATATGTGTGTGTGTGTGTGTGTATACACACATACACACACACACACGAAAGAAAAGAGAAAAGGAGAAAAAGACTAAAGAAAGAAGATAGAAAGAAAGAAAGAAAGTAAAAGAACAGAAAACATAAAAAGAACTATTAAGAAATGGCTTCTGATTTTCTTCTTGGCAGTTATATGCATGACACTGTTCAAATCTCTCTAAGATTACATCACATCTCTTTCTATAACCTATTCTTTCTAATCATAAAAAAATACAAGTTATAACATCATTTTCTTTTTAATGCAAAAGTTTATAAGGGATTTCCAGTCACTGGTAAAAATCAATAATGTCCTTTATCTAATGAAAGAAGTCAGTTTGGTCATTCCAGCAAGATTTGTCAATTTCACCCCCTGCACTTCCATCTAGTATGGAATCTCCCACACAATAATTTTGCCTCAATAATCATATACTGATACAATCTTTTATGACAATTTTCTAAATCTATATCATTCAACCCTAAAATGGAGAGTTCTGAGTTCAATCATTATTAATCTTTAAAATCCTTGATATCAAATGTGTTTGAATCCAATTTTTTTATTTTTTTACATATTTACCAAGCATCATAGAATGTCTCTTCATATTTCCGACATACATTTGAAGTGCCTTTATACATTCTAGATTATTTCTCTGGTGTCATCTACCTTTTTTTGTAACAATTCTCTTTATGATCATAACATAATGTAAATTTCAAGCCTTTTGACCATACATTTTCCCACTGATCCATTTGTATATTATAACTAAATATTCTTAGCCACTTTATCATGCATTATTTAACCTTCTTCCATTTCAAGTTTCAACAAAAGTTTATATGTTTTAGCAATTATATAGTTGTCTATGTACAATTGCACAAATTATGTCTTTCTTTGCTCCATACCATTAATAGCTCTTTTGATTTAATTTTACATTCCTCTTGGTGACTCTCCAATACAGTAATTCCTGGTACATTAACAATTTGTCTTTGCCTGTTGTTTCTCTTCTGCAAAATATTTCTTGTATTAAGATCCAAAGAGGCGTTGTGTTTGCTGATTTTTATCATGGCTTCATTTGTTCAATCTGCCTTGCATGGTTACCACAGATTCATTTGTCAGCATCTAGATTTCAGGCATCACAAAAAGTCCCTGATTTTGTTTGTGAAAGGTAAAACTATTCTGGACCATCTGCTTAATCCCTGTTTTCTGCCAGCATCGGCCTACTTTCTTTTAGTCACCCTTCTGACTCAAGTAAAAAAACGGAGCCAGCCTTTCCTCTAAGGCTTTTGTCCTCAGCAGTGCCTGTCTCTCTCTCTCCTGGTTGTTCATAAAATGCCCAAAGCGATATTTGCAACTCCAAAATATTCCATGCTGACCTATCTCCCCCTTCATTTGGAAGCAGGAATTCATATAAGGTCTAAAAGGCAAAAATAGTTAATGTGCACCTTGAGAGTGATAAATAACTATCATAATGTGGAGTCTCTGAATGGTAAACTGTTGGGCTTAGACTAGAGAGGAACCTTTCAAATGAAATATTGGGTCCTTCTAAAGACCAAACTGCACAAAAACATACTTTAGAAAAGCAGACACTTCCTCATGTTATTTTTTTTAAATTAAAAAGCAGGGATTTTATTGAAACATAAGTGGATTTGCTGTAGCACTATAAAACAAATGCATAACAAAAGGACAATAAAACAAAGATCATATGAAGATATTCAAAACTGAGAGGTGCAAGGGTTGTTTGTAATTACTGCAATGTCTGGTGTGCAGAGCAATGTAAATCAGAGCCAAGTCAGTTATGTATCTTCATACGTTCTTCCATTCCAGCATTTTTTTCCCAAGAACATAATTACACATAACAGGAAACATGTAATTATAATACAAATGTTAGACATATTTTTTTTCACAATAGATGCCTGGAAACAGTTTCTATAATGTTTTGATTTGATTATTTATTTATTTGCCAGTAGTCCTAATATACATTTTTTTAACACAATATTTATTTTGGTAGAAGGGTTCAAGAAAGCTAAAAAAATAAAAATTGAAATAGAATATAAAAAGTGAAAAATATAGATAAAATTCATCCAAGAATTAAACATTTGGCAAAAGAGGGACATCTTTACGGAGTTAGTAAGCTCTTATTACAATTAGTGATCAGAATTCCACTAAAAGAAGTAAAACTTAAAACTGACAAATTAAAGGAAAATAAACAGCAATAATTAAATTACCAGTAAGAATTGATTACGTCTTACAAACAAAATAAACCCCCAAAATTGGCCATCTTCAAAGAAACTGAATCATACTGGTCAGCTAACAATGACTGCACATAAAATAAATCTACCTGACTCACAAATTTAGGTAATAAAAGGAACAAATACATTTAACGTAATACAGACATTAAATGCTAGTGTGTCTTCAAAGGGGGCATGTGTTTTTGACCAACTATAGTTGTTGCCTTGTGGTGAGATAGCCGCAAACAAATTGAATAAATAAAATTAATAAATAAATATTGGTAAACTGTCAGAGGTGTGAGATGATGTGACTGCCAATTTGGTATAGTAGTCAAAGTACCAGCCTAGAAACTTTGAGACGGTGAGTTCTAGTCCTGCCTTAGACATGAAGCCAATCATTCTCTCTCAGCTTAGGAAGGAAGGAAGGGCAAAGTCTGACTGAAACCTTGCCAACGAAGTTGCAAGGACTTGTCCTGGCAGTTGCCAGGAGTCCAGACTGATTTGAAGGCATTTAAAAGAAAAGAGATGAAATGAGATAATTTTCTCATTAACCTTAGCACAAAATGGGCAGCACAAACTCTGTTCACGCAGGGAAAGTTTATCATGCTGTAGCTGAAACCAGATACATATATGGAAATTAAGCAGTCAACCTTTTTTTGTCAAGGAATTGGAGTTGGGAAACTCCAGGAGTCTTTTCTAAGGTTATCATTTGTGATTAAGAGTTCAGATATAAACATGTCTGTCTTTGGAGGCAGAGCTGGAATGTCTTTTCCATAGACACAGCCTTTTAAATTAAAACAACTCCATCTAACCCCCATAGCTGTTGCCTGTCTTGTGTCTCTTATTTAGGAGATCCAAGGAAAAACATTGGCTATTTTGTCTTTCTGAACAGAAAGGAGATGACGTAGGACATTATATCATAATAACAGTGTTGGAAGGGACCTTGGAGATCTTCTAGTCCAACCCCCTGCCGAAGCAGGAAACCCTACACCATCTCAGACAAATGGCTACCCAACATTTTCTTAAAAATTTCCAGTGTTGGAGCATTCACAACTTCTGCAGGCAAGTTGTTCCACTTATTGATTGTTCTAACTATCAGGAAATTTCTCCTTAGTTCTAAGTTGCTTCTCTCCTTGATTAGTTTCCACCCATTGCTTCTTGTTCTCCCCTCAGGTGCTTTGGAGAATAATTTCATTGATCCTGCCACCGGCAGAACAAGGAAACTGCCTCAAGAAGCGGAATCTGGATGCAAAAATGGGTTGGTGATTTATGAATTACTCTTTCAATTGCCGTAAAGATGAGGAAATGGTGGGATATTCTATTTTGGAAGCCAAGCTAAACTAGGTGGTCTTGGCTAGTGGACATTTGGACCTCTCTTCCTCAGGCAGCAAAATGTCTCCTGTGAATCCTGGATCTCATGGGCATCTTGAGTTGATGTTCTTGCTTAATGGGGCTGCTAAAATTCACACCCAAATTTGGCAGCTAAGAAATCCAGATCATCACAAGTCTTTAAATGAGCATTTCTACACAGGAAATAGCTTGCATTCTTCCTGTAAGAGTACGCTGAGAAGGATTACTAATTGCAAAATATTTGAGGAGGGGAGAAACATATTTTAATTGTATTTTCCAGGTCTTACTGGTTTTTTCATAGTTTAACATTGTTTCCTTTTGTTTTTGCAGACCTTCCCCTTTTCTGAAGTGACAAATTAACTCAAGTATAATTACATTAGGATGTATTTTAACTCCCAAATAGAGATGAATGCATTGTACAACTGAAAAATGCCATCAAACATTAAAAGCATAGTTAATGGAGGTACTTTTACATATCTTCGAAACAATAAGGCAGTTTGTTATGCCTGAAAGCAAAATCCCTTCCATGTCCAATTTGAAGTAAATTAGATTAAATTAATCGAGATTTAATACTGAGGAAATGGCCTTGGTTTCCCACAGAAGATGAAAAAGATTCCTCCCCCTCTATGCACCCAGAGTGAATATTAACTGGTTGTGTCAACGATTAAGTAGTTAAGGGATTGGGTATTTTGTGAACCCGGTTATTTTGGTTTATGGACCACATGCACAAACACACAGAGAGAATATTATAGTCTTGTGAGATCCCTCTCCCTCCCTCTCTGTCTTTCCCTCCCTCCCTCTCTCCCCCTCCCCCTCTCTCTTTCATATACACACACATGAGAGAGAGAGAGAGAGAGGGAGGGAGGGAGGGAGGGAGGGAGGGAGAGGGAGAGGGAGAGAAGGAGAGAGAGTCCCTAATCTAGAAAGGTCTGTCTTCTCATCCAAAAAATCAAAATATATCAGAACTAGATTGCATCCAACCTAAGATGAATATGAGCCACAGTGGTGCAGTGGTTAGAGTGCAGTACTACAGGCTACTTCTGCTGACTGCTGGCTGCCTGCAATTTGGCAGATCGAATCTGACCAGACTCAAGGTTGACTCAGCCTTCCATCCTTCCAAGGTTGGCAAAATGAGGACCCAAATTGTTTGGTGGAAATATGCTGACTCTGTAAACCACTTAGAGAGGGTTGTAAAGCACTATGAAACAGTATATAACTCTAAGTGCTATTGCTAATATCACTGGCATGACTGCAATGTATTTGGTAATCAGGTAAAGCTAAAAATTTCCCCTGTCCAGTTGTGTCCAACTCAGGGGGGCAGTGCTCATTTCTGTTTCTTAGCTGAGGGAACCAGTGTTGTCCAAAGATGTTTCCGTGGTCACATGACTGGCATGACTATATGTTGAGATGCATGGAATACTGTTACCTTCCCACTGAAGCAGCAACTATCTACTTGCATTTGCATGCTTTCGAACCTCTAGGTGGGCAGGAGCTGGGGTGAGGACGGGAGTTCACCCCATTGTGCAGTGCCTGGGTCTCAAACTGTCAGCTCAGTATCTTAACAGCAGAGGGTTGGTTTAAAAAAAAAAGAAGAGAAAAGGAAAGAATGGAACTAAAGAAAGAGATGGGAGAATTTAGATGGCTTAAAAGCAACACGTCCAGTTCCTTCCTAGTTTGAGTGTGGCCACTGATGAGATGATGCAATAAGTTCCACGAATTCCGTGAGTGAAATTGGGAAGGCTTCATTTAAGGGGCTAAAACACTCAACATCAGTTCCTTCTTTGCACTGGTTCTCCAGACAGTGTTACTGATGCACTGCCAAATACATTATGCAAGACAATCAAGTATGAGCAATTTCCCTAATTAGGTAAAGAAATTGCATAATGAGCTCCATCACAATCATTTTCTTTAAGCTTATGTGATGAGAAAAGTTGTGATTCTGACTGAGCCTTATGTAACTAACATGCAGGCTAATTACGATAGACTGGGATAGTGGCTTTAGCCAAAAACATTCTCATTACTATCAGCTTATTAGATGTATTATTTTCCCTTATTTCCCACTGGAAGTATTCCAGTAAGGGAAATATGATCACATGTCAATAGTTGAGGTCTTTCAATATTATACTGGGCTTAACTGTTCCCAGTCAATACAAAAGTAGCAAAAGCAGAAAGAAAAGTGTATTCCATCAAAGCGGGCAAGTGCTTTGTGTAGCTCAATGTGGTTGTGACATATAGTTCTATATTGGAATCCTTCAGATGTTTGGAGTTCACATCCATTTTCCCACAAGTATCCTGCTGATTGGGAAACATGGGAATTGTTGCCCAACATGCCATGGCCTTGTTATCTAACACCGTAGCAGTTCATCAGTATTTCTTCCCTGGTCTTCAATGGTGATGCAAATTGTGATCTTCTTCCTGGAAAGTAGATGATCGTCTAATAAACATCCTCTGTGTCAGTGTTCCAGAAAACCCACTCCCCAAGTAAACCCACTCCCCAAGTAAAAACTTCGAAGCAGACATCTTTCAAAGTTCTTTTACTACGATAGGTAAACTGGCACATCTGGGGAAATCCAAATCTGAGAAATCCAGGTTTTCCCTCAGTAAATCAAAACTCCAAACCCAACCCCTAACTTCTCTGCGGATCACATGCTCCAATCGCCAACCGTCCCATCTCGAGACATCACTCCGACCATTCCTCCTCCAGCTGCAGGACTGGCCTGACCTTGACCGCCAGGAAGAATGTTATTGTGTCTAATGGGCCCCTCTACTAACTTCCCCTCCCCACTTCTACTTTCCCACACATGAGAAAGTGGCAGCAGGGAAGCTCCCAGCCTAGTATGGCTTCCAAAGCTGACACTCTATTCCTTCTGTTATGTTGGGAGAGTTCTTCCTATTCCCCAGTTAGCATTCGTAGGCTGCAATGCAGAATGGATGTTACAGTAGTGGCAGTTTTTCCACTCATAAAAGTAGATGCCTTTTTTCTTTTATGACTTCCATCTTGGGCAGTTTTCTTTCAAGGTTTCCTGTATGGACAAATCATTAGTCATCAATTTGTTCCATATTGAATGAACTGAAATGAATTGATAGTGATCCTATCAGGGTTCCAAGTAACAGATCCATTTTATTTTATTTATTTATTTATTAATCATATATAATAGGTAAAAGTATAAACCTAATTTGGATACATGAAATGAGTAAGTAAAAAGGAATATTAGGATAGGGACGATAGGCACACAGGTGCTCTTATGCACGCCCCTTACAGACCTCTTAGGAATGGGGTGAGGTCAACAGTAGGCAGTTTAAGCTTAAAGTTTTGGGGGTTTGGGGAAGAAAGTCAGGTAGTGCATTCCAGGCATTGACCACTCTGTTACTGAAGTCATATTTTCTGCAATAAAGTATGGAGCGGTTTACCTTGAGTTTGTATCTATTATTTTCTCATGTATTGTTGTGGTTGAAGCTGAAGTAGTTATTGACAGGTAGGATAATGGTATATAATTTTATGTACTATGTTTAGGTCAGACTGAAGTCTGCGTAGTTCTGAGTAGTCTAAGCCCAAAATTTGGAGTCTGGTGGCATAATTGCGAGCAGAGGAGTGGATTCTTCTTGTGAAATATCTCTGGACTCTCTCGATTGTATTTATGTCCGATATGCAGTGCGGGTTCCAGACAGATGAGCTGTATTCAAGAATTGGTCTAGCAAATGTTTTGTATGCTCTAGTTAGTAGTACAATTATTACCAGAGAAGCTACGCAAGATTAGATTAACAACTCTTGTTAAGCAAGAACTCAGAAGCAGGTAGATTCCTCAAAGCGTTATTGGAAATATCAAAGTGGCACATATCTGGTGAAAACCAACTCTGAAGGGCCCCTTGGTTTTCACATAATTAAAAGTTTTTCCCTCAACCCCAAACAATCAGTCACATGGTCCAATCACTGCAGCGTCAGCTGGTCTGGTGACATCACTCCTCCTTCCCTCAGCCAAGTGTGTCCTTGGTTCCCAGGAGAAAGTCTTGAGAAAGTATTTTATTTTGACTACACAACCCCAGCTATCTCTAATCCCCTCTCCCTATCCCTTGCTCCAGTGTGGCAACACTGAAGTTCCAAGATGGCTTCAACCAGGTTAGCTTCAGGGTTGACAGACCTGCTGCATCACATTAGGCCATATGTAGAAAATCACAGGTTCAGATCCAGGCATCTCTGGTAGAGCCAAGGAAAATTTCAACCTGGAAAAAAATACTGTTAAAAAAGCTGCTACTGGAAAAATGATATAACTGTTATAATAATAAGCCCATTAGAAATTTAACAAGTTTTAGGAGTTATGAATGAAAGTAACAATAAGAGCTGGTAATAAACCAGAACTGAACATTGCATTAGAATATATTTTTATCTTGCATTTCTTCTTAACTTGGGAATTGCTGGGTAAGCAGACTTAACTGTGTGTCAAACGATAAATCACTCTGAGAACATTCAGCCATGTGGTCAGCTGTGTCATCATTGGTGAGGAAATTAATCACACACCATTATCCCAGAAGAAATCCAAGTAAGCATTAGCTGCTAAAATTCTAAGAATGTAAGAAAAGCCTGTTGGATCATGCCAAAGGCATTTGATCTATGCAACCTACTTGCATAAATTAAGGAATTAACCCGTTTTTGGAGTTTGTTCAATGTACTGAACAATAACCCAACCAAATTCATACCACACTAGCACCTCCAATCTACCCCCCTCACCCAAACATCCCATTTAAGCTTATATTAGTCAAATGTAGCACATTGTTTAAATGCAGCCATCACTTCTGGTTAAATTTTTATATGAACATAGCATGGTGGTTTAATGTTACATCCATTTACACCAGAATGCAGGTCAAATGTAAGATCTCCAAACTTCACACTAAAAATGTAGAAATTCCTATATGTCCAAAAGACTATATGAATCTGCTTCTTGAATGACTCTTCATTAATTCTATTTTAAAAATGTATTCTGATATGACATCTACCATACAAACTGATCCTGCCTAGTATAAACAACTTTGAGTTCTATTTGATAGAATGGAAGAATTGCCCATAAATGTTTGGCGAAGTCTTTTGGGTATAGGTACAAAAGTCAGAATTATCAGCTCCAGCATGTTATATAACTAGATAGATAGATAGATAGATAGATAGATAGATAGATAGATAGATAGATAGTGCAACAGAGATAGAAAATGATAGATTATAGCTAGATAGCAGGATAGCTAAATAAACAGACAGACACACAGAGTATATGATAGAATAGATAGAATATCTCTATCTATCATCTACCTACTTACATCTCTCTCTCTCTCTCTCTCATCTACCTACCTACATCTATCTATCTATCTATCTATCTATCTATCTATCTATCTATCTATCTATCTATCTATCTATCTATCATCTACCTACCTACATTTATCCCTCTCTCTCTCTCTCTCTCTCCTCTCTCTCTCTCTCTCTCCCAACCTCTCCCTCTCTGTCTGTCCATCCATCCATCCATCCATCCATCCATCCATCCATCTGTGGTTATCAGCACACTGGGTGCCATAACAAAAAATCTTCTACTACACTTAGAAAATCTGCTCATTGATAAAATATCTATCTGTCTATTACAAAAGGCCAAACTGCTTGAATCTGCACATATATTATGACATCCTAGGTACTCGAGAAGAACTGGCAGCTGACAGGGTTGTATATATAAAAATGAAAACACAAACTAATTTTACCGCTATTATAAGGTCTTATATTTCTTTCATGACATTAAATATATAATCTTTGCAGTGGGGCTGAACAACAAAGACACGATTCTTTGCATCAAGGCATAGGAGATTTCTGCATAAGAAGGAATCTAATGGCCACCAAAGACAAAATCCAGATGTGAACAGCTCACTGAGAGCTGTGCTCACAACCCTGCGATTGTGGCTTTCTTAGATATTAATAGCAAGACCGTCACCGGCAGAGAATGTATATCTACATATTTTCTATCAACACTGACTTCTATGGGAATGCATATTCAAATAAAAAAAACCCAGAAACATACCCTTAGCAGACTGCTTTTGAGCAGACTTCTGATGCAATGGGCATTTATCTCATGCTATATCCTTGAAATAAATAAGTCCATTGCATGCAAAGTGGTCCAGAAGAGACCCTTAAATTTAACTTGAAGTATTTTAACGTGCATCATTTGTGTAATGAGTTTATATTGTAATTTGCATAATGACATCATTACACAAATAGTGTTAATTACCACAGAGGAAAAATGTTTGTACTTAATGGATATTCAGGGCTATCAGGCATTCTTCTCCTTCCAATTAGCTAATTAACTATTTTTTTATTTTTTTATATTAATTTTCTTAATGATCACAATTCAGAATTAAATTATGTATTGTTACATAAATCTCCTTATATTGTCTAACAGCACAAGGCAAGGGTTCCACATAAATATTGTATCTAAAAAGAAGGGTGAAAATGGACATCTTTGTCTGGTTCCTGTAAATAATGGAAAAGTAGCAAAAAATATACTACTAACCTTTACTTTTGATGTGGACGATTCCTGTAAGCTGCCATGTGCAAACAGGCGGCAATATAAATTTTCTAAATAAATAAATATAAGTTCCATTTTATGAATTTCAAAGGAAATTAAACCTATTTAATACATCAAACATAATTGTATACTGCCTATATATTTTGTCAAATCTTTTTCAGTGTCTGACTGAATAGAGGCAGTCCTCAACCTACGACCACCACTTTGAGCCCAACATTTCTGTTGCTAAGTGAGACAGTTGTTAAATGAGTTTTGACCCATTTTACGACCTTTCTTGCCACAGTCGTTATGTGAACCACTACTGTTAATTTGCTCCTGAGGAGGAAAGCTATGGCAAATCTAGACAGCGTACTAAAAAGCAGAGACATCACCCTGCCAACAAAAGTGTATAGTCAAGGCTATGGTTTTCCCAGTTGCAATGTATGTGAAAGTTGGACCATAAGAAAGGCTGAGCACCAAAGAATTGAGGCCTTTGAACTCTGGTGCTGGAGAAGACTCCCATGAGTCCCTTGGACTGCAAGGGGATCAAACCAGTCAGTCCTAGAGGAGATCAACCCTGACTGCTATTTAGAAGGCCAGATCCTGAAGATGAAACTCAAATACTTTGGCCACCTAATGAGAAGGAAGGACTCACTGGAGAAGAGCCTAATGCTGGGAAAGATTGAGGGCAAAAGAAGAACGGGATGATAGAGAATGAGGTGGCTGGATGGAGTCACTGAAGCAGTAGGCGTGAGCTTAAATCATCTATGGGGGATGGTAGAGGACAGGAAGGCCTGGAGGAACATTGTCCATGGGGTTGCGATAGGTCGGAAACGACTTCGCAACTAACAACAACCGTTAATTTAGTAAAATGGTTAAGTGAATCTGGTTTCTCCATTGACTCTGCATGTCAGAAGGTTGCAAAAGGTGGTCACATCACCCCGGACCATTTTAAGCGTCATAAATATGAGCCACTTGCCAAGCATCCAAATTTTGATCACATAACCATGGGGATGCTGCAATAGTTGTAAGTCTGAAAAATAGTCATAAGTCACTTTTTCAGCGCCATTGTAACTTTGAACAGTCACTAAAGGTACTGCTATAAATTGAGGATTACCTGTACAGTTCTGAACACAATGTAACATATCGTCAATATGTAGCCTTTGAAGTTTATATACTTCATCTCTTTCACCTCTAATAATTGCAATCATTGCCCTGTCTTTCTTTTGCTTTAAATGATTGGCCAAAACCTTAGCAAGCTTTCACACACACTGGTTTTCTTGGTAGACGATATTCTTCTATTTATTTCTAAACCTCACACTATTATTCCAGTGTCAATGCAAATGAAAGATAGATGCCTTTAGTACAACAGCATCTGTTAACTGGTCCAAATCAGAATTGATGCCAATAGATGAAAAATTGGTTATTCCATTTAAGGTATATCAATTCTGTATTCATTAAATATTTAGCTATGGGTATACCAAAAGATATAACTCAGGTATAACACAGTAACATGTGACATTAATAAAATATATAAAGAGTTTTCTTCAGTTATGGATAGTTAAATATATAAAGAGTTTTCTTCAGTTATGGATCATTAAACCTCACTCTTTGAGAAAAGGTGAATGCTGTCAAAACGAATATTATTTCCAGATTAATTTATATTCTGAAAGGAATTCCTGTTCCAATATCTGGAATATATTTTCAGAAAATAAACTGTTTAGAACATTTTTATGGGGTTCTTCAGTTCCACAAGTATTTTTACAGAAAATATAATTACGAATTAATGACAGAATTAGCTTCTCAAGTATTAAATACTGGAAATGAAGAATTGATGTTAATTTTATGATTTGGGCAACTTTGGAATACACATACCTTTGGTTGTAGTATCTTTTGTTCATTGGCCAGTATTAGAATCACAATACAATAAAACTCTTGTATGCCTAGAAACAATTACAGTATTAATTAAGTATTAATTAATTAAGTATTAAGTATTAATTAAGTATTAATTATTAAGTAGTAAGGGGCGTGCATAAGTGCACAAAAGTGCCTATTGTTCCTGTCCTATTGTTTCCTTTCAATGTATGTGCTTGTATATAATGTTGTGACAAAAAAAAAAGTATGTCAATTAGAAAGCTACAGAAGGTAATATTTTAAAAACAGATTTGATGCTTTCCCCCCATGCTAGATTTACTTTATGGGGATAGCCAACATTAAAATTGGGGAAAAGACAGTGATATGAAAAAGGTGGATGAACGTTGGGATCTTGATTTTGGATCTATTGACAGATGATGAGGATGAATTTTTAACATTACACTGTGCTAAGAGACAAATGTCATCTATCAGATGAAATTCAGTTTATAGCTATATCATCTGTTGAAGACATTATTTGGACCAGAAGCATTTTCAGCTTCTGAGACTCCCAAGATACAAGAACAACTGGTTAAATCTTTTAAAACTAAAAAAAGGGGGCTACTATTAGTTTCTATAGTATTTGTTATGATGAGTGGAATGAAGAATAAGAATTTCCTCTATTGCCAAGACAATGGGAGAGTAACTTAAGTTCTATATCTAGATGTCAATGGACCTTAAAGTACTCGCTTAAGTAGACAGAATTAATTGGAACATAGCATTTTGTTGGAGATGTAATTAAGACAATGCTTCTTTAAAAATGTGTCATTACAACTTATACTTACTGAGTTTTCAAAGAAGGTAGAGGACTAATTGAATATGAATGTGTAACAAAAAAGAAAAATATTATTCAGAAGATAATATTCTCTTGAATTACATACTTAGAAGATGGACAACATAAGTGGATTCTATATGCTTTTATTATAGCTAAAAGATTGATTCTGCAACATTGGAAAGATAAATGTATGGCCCCATATATTCAGTGGATTGAAGACTTGATTATGCTTGCTATCTGTAAGCAGATTGCCTATAGATGCAGATTTTGTATGGGTATTTATTTATTTATTTAATTTATATGCCACCCATCTCACTATCAATTGACCCTGGGTGGCTATAAAGGAGAATGGGATAAATTTATACAAAGGACAGTGGTTAAAAAGCATGATAGTCACATAAATGCATAAGTGTATATACTTGAATAATATTGTATTAAATAATTATGTGGACAATTGTAATTGGTTATTTTTGTCACAACATATTATACTCTACATCCTATTTTTTCTGTTTCACTTTTATTCACTTGTTTGCACTTATTTGTTATGTATGTCCTAGAACTTAATTTCTTTTCATTTTTCTTTATTTTCTTTATTTTCTTTTTCTTTATTTTATTTGTCACAACAGTATATATAAGCATAAGCATGAAAATAACTATATAATATATAAGCATATATATGAGCATAAGTATGTAATAACTATATTAATAGAATATAATGAAAGGAAACAATAGGACAGGAACGGTAGGCACGTTTGTGCTCTTATGCACGCCCCTTATAGACCTCTTAGGAATGGGGTGAGGTCAATAGTAGAGAGTTTTTGGTTAAAGCTTTGGGGATTTTGAGAAGAGACCACAGAGTCAGGTAGTGTGTTCCGAGCACTAATAACTCTGTTACAGAAGTCATATTTTCTGCAATCAAGATTGAAATGGTTAACATTGAGTTTAAATCTATTGTTTGCTCTTGTATTGTTATGATTGAAGCTGAAGTAGTCTTCAACAGGAAGGACATTGCAATAGATGATTCTATGAATTAAACACAGGTCCTGTCGAAGGTGGTGGAGTTCTAAGTTTTCTAAACTCAGGATTTCAAGTCTGGTGGCATAAGGTATTTTGTTGTATTCAGAGGAGTGGAGAACTCTTCTTGTAAAATATTTCTGGACACGTTCAATTGTATTGATGTCTGAAATGTGGTATGGGTTCCAGACAGGCGAGCTGTATTCAAGAATTGGTCTAGCAAATGTTTTATAAGCTCTGGTTAGTGGTGTAGTGTTTCTGGAGAAGAAGCTATGTAAGATTAGGTTTACAACTCTTTAAGCCTTTTTTGCGATGTAGTTGCAGTGGGCTTTGGTACTACAACCAAAGGTATGTGTATTCCAAAGTTGCCCAAATCATAAAATTAATTAGATTAGATCATTGGATATGAAAACTCCAAGGTCTTTAACAGGATGGGGGTCATCTGTAAGGTAATGTCGATCGAGTTTGTATTTAGTGTTTAGATTCTTTTTTCCAATGTGTAAGACAGAGCATTTGCTGGTTGAGATTTGGAGTTGCCAAGTTTTTGACCATTCTGACCCAAAGTCAAGGTCTTTTTGAAAAGTAGCTGTATTGTTGGTAGTGTTAAATATTTTGACATCGTCAGCGAAGAGAACACAATTACTTATAATATGGTCACAGAGATCATTAATGTATAATATAAAGAGTGTTGGTCCAAGAACACTGCCTTGGGGAACGCCGCTATTGACAGGAACAGGATTTGATAGGGCACTGTCTATTTTGACTACTTGTCTGTTAGACAGGAACGCTGTTATCCAATTGTGGAGGGGTCTGGAGATGCCATAGGATTTTAGTTTTAGGAGAAGTTTGTCATGTACCACTGAGTCAAAGCTTTACAGAAGTCTATGTAAATTGCATTTATTGTTTTGCCTTGATCAAGATTTGTAGTCCATATGTTTTTGCAGTGAAGAAGTTGTAACTTTTCTTTGTTCCTTCCAACAGAGTTCTTTGAAGTTTTTACACGCCTCTTTTGTAAATCCAATGTAGAAAATTATTCAGGTCACTCTCTTGGTTTGTTATTTTAATATATCTTTTAATTATTAATTAACATCAGCAGATTTCCTTTGTATGTCCAGCACAGCATCTTTTTCCATATCGTTCTTGTAGCATGTCATTTAAATTTCATTTTCAAATCAGTCTCAGTCTTGTCTGGTAAAACTTTTTCATCTTCCTTAACATCTTTTAAACATCGTATATCTATAATATCTTAAAATTAATTCCTGAGTCTGTTGTTCACAAATATCCTTCAATGTCCAATGTTAAAATACTTTGCTCTATTCTGTATTTATAAGTCAAGTTTGAGTGTTCTTCTCCTTTAATTGTAATTGTTTGTTCCTTCTAGTTCTCTCGACTGTTCAGTTTTAAAGCCTTACCTTATTTTTATTTTTTAATCCAAAAATGCTGGCACTTCTAAAGCTGGCTCTGGCACTGGCTGCTCATTGTCCATCTCCTCTTCTGACTCTGAATCTGAGTCCACTGTGATGCATTCTATCTGGGGCTGCCCTTGAAAACTAGCCATAACCAGAGCATATAAAACATTTGCTAGACCAATTCTAGAATACAGCTTGCCTGTTTGGAACCCTCATCACATCTCTGACATCAATACAATTGAACGTGTCCAGAAATATTTTACAAGAAGAGTTCTCCATTCCCATTGGGCTCTGCGCATGCGCAAGATGGCGCAGCATTGAAGAATCGGCTCCGGCGTTCGGGAAGGCCCTCCGAGGACAGTAACATGTAAGCCGCCCGTTTAGCCGCCTGCTGTCTCCGGCCCGGACTGTCATCTGGTAGGCAGCCGTGGGAGAGGGTTTCGGAGATTTTCGAGCCCACGGCTGCTGAGAACGGGGACGGGTAAGCAGATGGCGGAGTTCCGGCGGCCATGTTTTTTTGCGGGCCTCGGAGTGGGGCGATGAGTGGCGTTTTTTTCCGGCCGTTTTTTCGGCCGACGCTTCAGCTGGCCCTGCAGTTGGCGCTGGGTTTTGGCATCTCCTGGCTGGTTTGACATCTCCTGACTGGTTTGACATCTCCTGACATCTCCTGACTGGTTTACCTCCGATTTTGTTTCATCTTGATGTCTGGCTGTGCTGTGCTGTGTCATCCGGACCTAGGTCTTTACCCTGACCTGGATGATAGCAACAGAGGTGTTTCATCAGCTTCCGGCCAGTCGTTCATGGCTTATTCCCTGCTGCCAGACTGTGATCATGGCGTCCTTCATATCCTCCGGCCTCTCGGAGAGGTTCAACCTGCGGGACAGGTTTGGCCTCTCGGAAGGAGAGGTTTGGAGAGACCTGGCGTCACCTAGGGGGTGTTGGAGTTGAAGGGGCCCCCGGATTGTGCCTTCTGACTTGGTTTGGAGGTGGTGGTTGGAGGACAGTGGGAAGGTGATGGAGGTATTATGGACTCAGCTGCTTATAGTCCCCCTTCGGGTTTATCATCTACTACGCCTCTTCTGGCCAGTTTGGGATTCTTGGCCGTTGGTGGTCTTCGGGCCTTTTAGAAGAGGCAGTAGTTTTGATGGGGGACGGAGGTCAACATTGTTTACGACTGGAACACCCCCCCCCACTTCTTATGCCAGGATGCTTGCTTCAGACTTCCGACAGACTATCATCTGGACTGTGTTGTGTTTACTATTCTGGTCTGCCCTTACGGGGACTATTAGCACTCTGGACTACTGCTTTGAATCATCTTTTTAGGCCTGCCTTTATCCAAGTTTTATCATCGTCTGGAACTATCATCTAATTGTCATCATTTTTGTCACTCGGAGATGGACCATCCTTTTCGCCGACCCTATCTTCTACTGCTATGCACTATTCTTCTCATGAACTCTTGCAACTGCGAGGTGCCCCCGCCTCGCAGGAATTGCCCGCCTCGTTACCAAGGGCCGGCCTCAATGACGGGTCTTGGGACCCACAGAGGTGGCATGCGAAGAGAAAGAGCCTTTGGGTTTTTTTAGATAGGGCATTTTTAAGGGGTGGGAGGGTTAGGGCGGGTGCTGGGGGTAGCCCGTCGGGAGGGAAACCAGTTCCTGCGCGTGCTCGCGGCGGTCATTTAACAGGTTCGGAGGTTATAGGGGGGGAAGGTGTTCCTTTTTGTGAGGGTGGTTCTATTTGCACGGTAAGTGGGAGGGGCAGATATGGCGGAAGGGGGGGATCGTATCGGTCTAGGGGGGCACGCGCTCGATGCTTGCAGGCGATCGCGCGCCCCGATCCCTCTGACTTTTCCCGTTCCCCGGATGGTCAAGACCCTCAGAGCCTGGGCCTTCGGCTTATGTTATGCAACGCACGGTCCGTAGCCAATAAGGCCCCCCTAATACATGATCTTATTCAGGGGGGCGCCGCGGATCTTATAGGCGTTACGGAGACCTGGTTGGGCACTGAAGGGGGCGTGCCCCTGGTTGAAATGTGCCCACCGGGCTTCCGTGCATTCCATCAGCCGAGGGCTCAGGGTAGGGGTGGGGAGGTGGCGGTTGTTATTAGAGAGAGTCTAGAGCCGAGGGAGACCACTGCACCTCAGATTGCCGGGTTTGAATCCCTCTTTGTGAGATGGGGTCATAGGTGTCAGATGGGCTTGCTGATCGCGTACCTGGCTCCTTGCTGCGTGACAGCTGCCCTGCCCGAGCTCCTGGAGGTGCTTGCTGGGGTGGCAGTGGAGACCCCCAGACTTTTAGTCATGGGGGACTTTAATTTGCCATCCTCCGGCTCGTCATCAACGGCAGCTCGGGAGTTCATGGCTTCCATGACGGCCTTGGACCTGACTCAAGTAGTGGATGCCCCCACTCACATCGGGGGAGGCACACTGGACCTGATCTTTATCTCTGGTCAGTGGTTGCAGGATCTGGACTTGAGAGATGTAGTCACAGAACCTTTGTCATGGTCAGATCACTCTCTCCTTCGCCTAGACTTTCTGACCGCCACTCAACACCGCAGGGAGACGGAACCACTACGTTGGTTCCGTCCCAGGTGCCTGATGGACCCGGAGAGGTTCCGGACGGAGCTTGGGCCGTTCCCTGAGGGTCTGGCTCACGGCACGGCCGAGGAACTAGCCGCAGCCTGGGAACGGGCTGCGGCTGGGGCTTTAGACCGTGTCGTGCCTTTGCGGCCTCTGACCCGGCGTAGATCCCAACTGGCTCCTTGGTTCTCTGAGGAGCTGAGGGGGATGAAACGCCGGAGAAGACGCCTAGAGAGTTCTTGGAGGTGAGCCATTCAGAGGCTGATCGGATACTAGTTAGGTCCTATAATAGGGCCTATCTAGTGGCACTGAGGGAAGCGAGGCATTGGTACGCCTCCTCCCTCATTGCGTCGGCAGATAACCGCCCAGCCGCCCTGTTTCGGGTGACCCGTTCCCTCCTTCACCAGGGGGAGCGGGATGACCCGTTACAGGGACGTGCTGAGGAGTTTAACGGTTATCTATACGATAAAATCGTTCAGCTTCGGGACGGTCTGGACCAAAATTGCGGTGATTCAGATGGGGCGTCTGAGGGTGGTCTTGGTGACATTGTTTGGGATGAGTTTGACCCTGTGGCTCCCGAGGACATGGACAGGTTGCTGGGGAGGTTGAATGCCACCACGTGTTTACTGGACCCGTGCCCCTCCTGGTTCGTGCTGGCCACTCAGGAGGTGACACGAGGCTGGCTCCAGGCGATTACGAGCGCTTCTCTGTTGGAGGGAGTCTTTCCGGCCGCCTTGAAAGAGGCGGTGGTGAGGCCCCTCCTCAAGAAGCCTTCCTGACCCGCTGTTTTAGGTAATTATCGTCGTCTCCAACCCGCGGCGAAGGTTGTAGAGAGTATGGTGGCATATCAGTTTCTCCTGCACCTGGATGAAACTGTCTATCTAGACCTGCTCCAGTCCGGTTTCCGGCCCGGTTACAGCACGGAGAAAGCTTTGGTCACGTTGGTGGATGATCTCTGGAGGGCCAGGGATAGGGGTTGTTCCTCTGCCCTGGTCCTATTAGACCTCTCAGCGGCTTTTGATACCATCGACCATGGTATCCTGCTGCGCCGGTTGGAGGGAGTGGGAGTGGGAGGTACCGTGTATCGGTGGTTCTCCTTGTTGACAGGGGCAGAGGTCGGCCCCGAGGCGCCTCACTTGTGATCTTTTCGCCTTCTGTTCAACATCTATATGAAGCCGCTGGGTGAGATCATCAGTGGTTTCGGTGTGAGGTTTCGGTCGCAGACGGTGTTGACAGGGGGGCAGAGGTCGGCCCCGAGGCGCCTCACTTGTGGGGTGCCGCAGGGGTCGATTCTTTCGCCCCTTCTGTTCAACATCTATATGAAGCCGCTGGGTGAGATCATCAGTGGTTTCGGTGTGAGGTACCAGCTGTACGCGGATGACACCCAGCTGTACTTTTCCACACCGGACCACCCCAACGAAGCTATCAAAGTGCTGTCCCGGTGTTTGGAAGCTGTACGGGTCTGGATGGGGAGAAACAGGCTCAAGCTAAATCCCTCCAAGACAGAGTGGCTGTGGATTCCGGCATCCCGGTACAGTCAGCTGAGTCCACGGCTGACTGTTGGGGGCGAGTCATTGGCCCCGATGGAGAGGGTGCGCAACTTGGACGTCCTCCTGGATGAACGGCTGTCTTTTGAAGATCATTTGACGGCCGTCTCCAGGAGAGCTTTCCACCAGGTTCGCCTGGTGCGCCAGTTGCGCCCCTTTCTAGACCGGGATGCCTTATGCACGGTCACTCACGCCCTGGTGACGTCTCGTCTGGATTACTGCAACGCTCTCTACATGGGGCTCCCCTTGAGGGGCATCCGGAGGCTTCAGTTAGTCCACAATGCGGCTGCGCGGGTGAGAGGGAGCCCCTCGTGGCTCCCGTGTGACACCTATCCTGCGCAGACTGCACTGGCTACCTGTGGCCTTCCGGGTGCGCTTCAAGGTTTTGGTAACCATCTTTAAAGCACTCCATGGCATAGGGCCGGGCTATTTACGGGACCGCCTACTGCTACCGAATACCTCTCACCGACCCGTGCGCTCTCACAGAGAGGGACTCCTCAGGGTGCCGTCAGCTAGGCAGTGCCGTCTGGCGACACCCAGGGGAAGGGCCTTCTCTGGGGGGCTCCCACCCTCTGGAATGAACTCCCCCCAGGACTTCGTCAACTTCCGGACCTCCGAACCTTCCGTCGCGAGCTCAAAACACATTTATTCATCTGCGCAGGACTGGATTAGATTTTAAATTTATATGGGATTTTAATGGGTTTTATTATTTATTATTTATATTGCTTTTTAATAATCTGGCTATGTAGAATAAGTTTTTTAATTGTTATTTTAATCTGTATTTATATGTATTTTTACTTGCCTGTGAACCGCCCTGAGTCCCTAGGGAGATAGGGCGGTATATAAATGTGATAAAATAAAATAAAAATAAAAATAAATTCCTCTGAAAACAATAAAATACCTTATCCCACCAGACTTGAAATCCTAGGCTTAGAAAACTTGGAACTCTGTCGCTTCGACAAGACAAATTTAGGTCTTGCCGTCTATTCTATTGTAATGTCCTTCCTGTCAAAGACTACTTCAGCTTTAATTGCAATAATACTAGAGCAACTAAAAGATTTAAACTTAATGTGAACCACTTTAATCTAGATTGCAGAAAATATGACTTCTGTAACAGAATCATCAGTGCTTGGAATACTTTACCTGACTCTGTGGTCTCTTCCCATAATCCTAAAAGCTTTAACCAAAAACTTTCTACTATTGACCTCACCCCATTCCTAAGGGGACCATAAGGGGCGTGCATAAGCGCATAAATGTGCCTACCGTTCCTGTCCTATTGTTTTTCTTTTCTTCTTCCTATATATATATATATGCTTATACCTCCTTATATTTACTCATATAAGTGTTTATATATTGTATAATCTTTTTGTATGATACCTACATATATTGTTGTGACAAAATAAATAAATAAAATAAATAAGCTTCAATCGGTCTATGGAAAGCATTTGACATGCTTTGGTTATACCTATGTAACCTCTCTGCTTCATGAGATGCACTGGTTGCCAGTTTGTTTCTGGGTACAATTCAAAGTGCCTTACCTATAAAGCCCTACACAGCATAGGTCTTGGTTACTTGAGGGACTGGAAGCTTACTTCTTTTATAGCAGTTTCTGCCCTCTGAAATTAATTTTCCCCTGAGATCTGGATGGTCCCCTACTCTGCTGGTATTTCGAATGGCCTTGAAGACTTGGCTCTTTACCCAGGCCATTGCCACAGATGATTAAAAAACTCTCCCAGTCTTGTGGGTCCATTTCTTTTCCGTTCTTGTCCAGTTATTGTCATCTTTGCCATAGTTTATTCTTTTCTTCTTGTCTATTCTTGTCTTTTTCTCTTTTTAAGATTGTTTTTTAAACCTGTGAACCACCCAGAGTCATTGGGAGTGAGGTAAAAAATCTTTTAAGGGTAGCTCTATATCAAACACATACCAATAGTCTACTATGAGTTATAGCTAGATCTTCTCTCGCCAATTAGGGTCACAACTGGCATAGTAGCTGAAACTGGACAAAGCCTTGGCCTTCACTTTCATCGAGACAGAATCTGTGAATTCAGAGGCATCTCCAAAATACAGATCATCTTCTTCATGGGTAGTTTCCACCTGTCCAGAGATTAACACTGCTACTGACAGAGAACCTAGATATGGAAATAGTAGCTTTGTCTTTGTTTAAATTAAACTTCAATCTGTTTTGCCCAGTCTCTTACAGTCTCTGGGATAGGACATCAATGATGGAAAGTTGGGTATCATCAGCATAGTGATGATACTGCACCATACTGCATCAGTAGGTTGTCATTTCCATGATCTTATTCAAGATGGCAGTTAGATCATGAAATGACAGCTTAGTGATGCAATAAGGGAGGAAAAGTAGCCTCCCTTATCAACACTGCGTAGGCCTCACATGGGCACATACCCACGCTTCATCAGATTTGCTTTAAGCTTCCTCCTCCAGGTATTTCTGTTCCATTTCCTGGAGTAGAAGTCTCTCAGAAAACTTAGTTGCAAAGTAGAATTGGTTATTGGTGGGCAAGTCTACCCAGTGCCCAGTATATTTCTTGTTGCCAATTATGCACCAGGCATTTGACAGAAATGTTTGATGACCTCCTTTTACCGGTCCATAATAGAAAGCGTCACGATATGGCATACTGGTCTGACAGCCACGGATAGAAAAACATTACAGAGGGTGGTGAGCACAGCACAAAACATCATGGGCTGTCCCCTGATACCACTAGATGAGATCACTGGGGTTTGCTGCAGTGGTGGGTTTCAAATTTTTTTACTACTGGTTCTGTAGGTGTGGCTTGGTGGGTGTGGCAAGTGAAGGATACTGTAAAATCTCCATTCCCTCCCCAATCCAGGAGAAGGATACTGAAAAATCCCCATTTCCTCCTGATCAGCTGGGACTCGGGAGGCAGAGAATAGATGGGGGCGGGGCCAATCGGAATGTTTACTACCGGTTCTCCGAATTACTCAAAATTTCCGCTACCGGTTCTCCAGAACTGGTCAGAACCTGCTGAAACCCACCTCTGGCTCATTGCCTTAGAAGAGTGAGGAAAATTCTTAGGGATGACTCTCACCCTGGTCATCACTTCTTTACCCTCCTACCATTGGGAAACAGATAGAGAAGTATAGCCAGCCATAAAAGCAGACTGAAAAACAGTTTTTATCTGTGGGCTGTCAGACTCCTGAATGAGAAATAATATCATAACTATGTTGGACTACAGGGCCGATGCTATGTGTAACATGTTCACATGTAACATGTTCATAGGACTGGGTGTTATGTTAATATGATTTATTGGGTTAGGGATTTTCTGTCTTCACTGTGAGTTGTATTGTGTTGGGGGGGGGTGCACTGAGGGAGCTCAACCAATCTCATTGTACATATTTTGTGCACTGACAATAAAGATTTGAATTTGAATTGAATTGAATTGCTGGAGAGAAGCATTTCAAGTATCATTTGGAAATTTAGCTGGCTCAATTAGCTGGACCATCCAAATGGGTCCTACTGTTCCATGGAGTCGAAGGTGGCTCTCTAGTCTAACTGAATAAGAGCATTATCTAACCATGACAGTAGGGTGATCTACTCAGAAACAAAATCAAGGTACAAACTGTGTCTGCTGGCATGAGTTTCAAGATTACTTAAACTCCTGAAACTTGCTGAAGCAGGCAACCAAGGTGGCACCAAATGCAGATCTTCACCAGCCACTTAGAAACCAACAGATTTGAAGTGATCCTGCCAGGCAGCAGAGTGGTCAATATATCAGCAGATGGTTAATCTAGAGCTGTAGATCTACTGCTTTATCCAACACCGAATTATGGATGATGAAGGTATCATGTTGCAGACAAACTTGGTATTAACCCACAAGCATCTATAGGCTAAGTCCACCACCCCTCCAATAACTTAGTTTCCAAGATGAGCAATTGATTGGAAGTTGAGATTGGAGTTTGGAGGACTCTCTTTCCCTGCTATACTCTCTGCCTTATCTCCCTCAACCCAACACCTTTGGGATTTCCAGCCCTGTCTGCTCAGGCAACCTATTCTCCTCAAATAATTAATTTAGATTCTACCACCTTATTGTAGGCCACTTAAATCACAAATGCTTCCTTTTTGAATTTCTTAATGTTATTTTTTTTAATGTTGATTGCATGAGTATCTAAAGATGGTAGAGCAATTTGAACTTGTGTATGTATTCAGATCATATTTATTGAACACAATACTGGATTCAGAGTTTGTACTTTTAATTTTGTGCAATATTTCCTAGGTTAAATCTAATACGGGTAGTCCTCGATTTACAACAGTTCATTTAGTGACCGTTCAAAGTTACAACAACACTGAAAAAAGTGACTTATGACCATTTTTCACTGTTACGACCTTTGCAGCATCCCCATGATCATGTGATCAAAATTCAGATGCATGAACTGGTTCATACTTATGACCACTGTGGCCTCCTGGGGTCAAGTGACCACCTTTTGCGATTTTCTGAAAAGCAAAGTCAATGAGGAAACCTGATTCACTTAACAACCAGGTTACTGATTTATCAGCTATAATGATTCACTTAACAATTGTGGCAAGGAAGATCATAAAATGGGGCAAAACTCACTTAACAAATGTCTTACTTAACAACAGAAATGTTGGGCTCAACTGTGGCTGTAAGTTGAGGAATACCTGCATTTCCATTCACATCTGGTACAACTCATGCATTGCACCTTAGTGATTAATGAAACCGCAATTCCATTTATAATTTCTCCACTGCTTTATCTTTAGATAAGATAGATGTTCATTCAACATTCCTTTCAAATATGTGGACAAAGGGCTTTCACAATAAATAGGCAGCCTCTTCTTTCCTGGAAGAAGAGTTGAAATGTTGACTTCGTACCTTGGCATGCTTTATATGCCATCATTCTTGTGTAGGGAGTCATGTTCTTTTGTTGCATATTGAGTGATTGGATAGTACAATCTACTGGAAAATTGTAGGATTGATTGTTTTCATCTGGATGGCATCTGTTAAAATGTACATTGTGCAGGAGGAAATCCTGGAAAAAGATAGAAAAGAAATAGGGGTTCAATAGAGGAAAAAAGTTACTTGAAACATTAGGAACAGTATTTTAACTATAAGAGCACTTTTTACTCTTTTTTTTAATAAAAAAACTGCATGCATGTAGAGACTATCATTTCAAGGAATTTTGAAAATGCTGGACACATTTTGGTAACACAGACTCTAGTATCATAAATTGCCAAGGAATTTAGTCATCATTTGGGCCAATTCTCTGCTTTGTGCTGCTCCACCATCCCTGACAGATACTTATCCAGCATCTGTAAAATATCCCAAGCTAAGGGAAACTTTTTCCTCCTCTCCAGAGGCACTCTGTTTCAAATTGCTCTCACATTTGGAAGTTTCCCCTAATGCTGAGCCAAAATCCAATTCATTGCAATTTCTCTCCATTGATCTTAGTTCTGCCTTTTGTTGGTACACAACAGAAAGAAGGACGAAACATTTTGTATCTCCAATTCCGAAAATGTGAATAATACTTGGGTAGCATTAAAATCATTGAAAATTTATTTCAAATTCTTAATTTAAAAAGATTCAGAATTGCTTCAGAGGGCATGCACTTCTTTAAAGAAGGCAAAACCTTTTCAGACTTTTTCACAAAGCTGAAAAAAAGATGCCACTTGTTTATTTTTAAATTTGAAGCCTGCCCAACTCCAAATGACTGTGGATCGCTTACAATTACATTTAAGTGCAGAAAACTAAGTAAAAAGAACTATGTGTGTCCAGAAACAACCCCCACCTCCAATACAATATAACACTTCTTTTAAAAGTTTTCTTATAAGTGGATTACTTAAAGCAGTAGCATCTTCCTCACTCAGAAGCCTGAAAAGAGTTAGGCTTGTTTAATAAATAGCAGAAAAGTACTGTGCTCGGCTTTTGCGTGAGGTCCAAAGCATCTCCTCCAATAATTTCTGAAGCATTCACAGACTTAGAATTAAGCTGTTTGTCATTAATTTCTCCCATAATTGTTAATGCAACTCAGATGTAAGTAGTTTTCTTTAGATTAGGGTCTATAAGCCTATATTTGCTTTTACAAGATTATTAGATACTGTAGCATCTCCAAGTTTTTTATTTTGATGTCCTTCCAAAGACATGTGAGATATCTCCCTATTCACACTTTCACCATATAGAGCACGGATGACAAACTCACGCTCCCCATTTGAGGACCTGGGTTGGGCGTGGCCTGCACGTGACACATGCGGCCTACAGGCCGCCAGTTTGACACCCCTGATATAGAGTGTTGTACCATCTTAGTCAATGGTAGTCAAAAATGAGAAAGAGTCCAGAAGCATCTTTTCATTAATAATTTTTATTAATTTCACAAAGATTTATGCCTTTCAATCAGAGGTGGGTTTCAGCAGGTTCTGACCAGTTCTGGAGAACCGGTAGCGGAAATTTTGAATAGTTCGGAGAACCGGTAGTAAAAATTCTGGCTGGCCCCATCCCCATCTAGTCTCTGCCTCCCGAGTCCCAGCTGATCAGGAGGAAATGGGGATTTTGCAGTAACCTTCCCCTGGATTGGGGTGGGAATAGAAATTTTATAGTATCCTTCTCCTACTACGCCCACCAAGCCACGCCCACCAAGCCATGCCATGCCCACCAAGCCATACCCACAGAACCGGTAGTAAAAATTTTTGAAACCCACCACTGCTTTCAAAATATTAGTCTGGAAGCTTACTGTCATATTCTTTCTGATTTCACATAAGGAGTGGTAAGGCAACCATAACTTTGTTCTAGTAGTTGGTTCAGAGGCAAGTAGGCTGCTCTGGACAGAACTTCAAAATCTTTGCAAACTGATCCTTAGGATGGCTGATTCTACCTAATAACCCACTCCCAACACAGGGAATCTTACTGCATGGCCATTACACCAGACATGGTTGTCACCCACTTCACTCCATTTGATAAGCAAAAGACCAGCCTGTGCTTCAAGGGTATGTATGGTTTTCAAATGACCACAGGGACAGTATTCTCTTTAGGCTGTAGACCTTTGGAGTAGGTACTATGATATTTGTGTATATTATATCTATCTACTGCAGTCCTGGGCATTTTACGGCCCCTGGGCCACATCTGGCTCCCTGGCTGTCCATATCCAGCCTGGGTGAGCTCAATTGGAAATTAGAAATAAAATAAGTGTATGCCATGCGTACAACAGAACTGCACTGCTTTTATTTAGAATGAGACTGCTGTTGTTGTTTTTTCAACTTATGTATGTACCTGTATATCTACACACTTTCACAGCCCTATTGGCTTGGCCCTCTACAAGAATCCCTTGTGGCTCCTTGAGAAAATTGATTGCCCACCCTGACCTACTGAATGAACCATTTAGCATACTTGAAATTCAATATGTATGAAAGAGTTGATGGAGAAAAGAAACAGAATACTAGATATTGTATAATACTATCGGTAGATGAGTGAACCATCTTTAATCATAGCAAGGCTTCTATTTGAAAAAGTACATTTTGTCGTATTAAGTCACTTGTATTGCTCAAGCATCCATACTATTATGGTGAGAAACCAACACTGGCCATGATTAATTGACAACATAATCAGTGATTCATTTGTAGGCCCCACCCTGCAGACTGTGTGAAATGAATGCCACAAAATAAATTACTTAGAGTCACTTCCTCTTCTGACATGTTGAGGAGGATATACAGACTGTTACGATTTGAGAATTGCTTTTGCCTTTTCTCAGCCTGACTTTGGGTGTGATCACATCAATGTTAAACATCTCAAAAGTAAAGGTAAACAGAAGCCTCAAGAATCTGGGTGAACAGGAAAGAAACTATCTGGCTTATTGAACCCAGGTTCAGCCATCACTAAACACTAATATTCATGTTTCTAAGCCTCATAAGAAGGATTACCACTCAGTGGCAGAGCACATATTTTTCCAACAGAAGGTCCCAAGATCATCCTTGGAAGCACCAATTAAAACAGAATCATGGTTAGCAGATCATGTGAAAATTCTTTACTGTTGGACAGATTAAACAGCACTGACCAATATGCACTTGATATGAAGCAATTATTAGTGTTTCTAAATTTGGTGCATATTGACATTTGCTATAGTTATTTTTTTCAAAGTTTCAGCACATATCATTGTAAAGATCATTTATGTTTGCAGATGACCAAACTGCATTGAGGTACCTTTTATTTATAAACCAAATAGACCATTTCCTTGACCAGTCAGTAAATGTCCAAAATAGACCTCCCAATATCAGTGTCTGAATTGTTTATCTACAGCTTTCAAGTTCAACCCTATTCTTTAATAAAATGATATGCTCATTTCTCTTATTACAAACAGAGCACATTATCCAACTTATCTATCTGCTTAAAGCAGATGGTGAATAAACTGCCTGATTACATCTTTATGAACCTTCAAGTCACCTCATTGATTATAGTTAGTTTTTTCAGGGTCCATCTTTTATCTGGGTTTATCACCCTAAACCAGTATTAGCGGGAGCCAGAGGAGAGCAAGTTTATTTTCTTTAGATCAGGGATGTCAAACTCAATTTCACTGAAGGCTCATCAGGTTTGCGTTTGACCTTGAGCGGACAGGGTGGGCATGGCTAGCTTGATGTCACTTGTGTTGGAGGTGCCTGTGATGGCCCAAGCGCTCTGCCAGCGAAAATGGGCTCCCAAGATCTGTTTTTGGCTGTGACGACTTCCTCTGTCAGCAAAAACAGAGCTTGGGAGGGCCGACCTACTGAACTCTGTTTTCACTGGCAGAGGCACCGCAGGCTGTTTCCAGGGTGACCCCATGGGCTAGACCTAAACATCCTGCAGGCCGGATCCGGCCCCCAGGCCTTGTCGTGTCCCACTCCTCCGCTGACAGCCGGGTCAGGGAAATCCGAATCAGGCTTGCCTCTGCAGCTCTGCCCAAAGTCCTAGCAAAGTCCTCAGAGCAGGCAGGAGACCAGTAAGTGACTTCAGCAAGATAAGTTCGACTTTGCCTGACTCAGAGACTGCCAGAAAGCAGATCCTTTATATGGGGTGTGGCTCAGCACTCATTAAGGCCTGCCCCTCCCTTCCTTCTGTTGCCTCTGCCTATCCAATCTTCTGATGCGAGGGTCACTCCAATCAGCTGTTGGAAGTAAACTTTCCTCAGGCTCACATGCTGTGGAGGAGGGGGAGGGGTCTAGCTGCTCCGTTTGCCTGGGCATGGAGCCAGGGCTGGGGCCGGGGGATGCTCCCTCCTCTGCAGCCTGCTTGGGCATGGAGCCAGGGCTGGGACCGGGAGGTGCCCCCTCCTCTGCAGTTTGTCTGGGCATGGAGCCAGGACTGGAGCCGGGAGGCATACATTCCTCCGTGTTCGGGAGCAGATAAGCAGACCCCGGCTGCGGTGAGAGCGGACAAGACACAACAGGCCTTGAGTTTGACACCCCTGCTTTAGATGGTTATAGTGCCCTCTGGGAATTGCCTGAATACTTCATGAAGTATCTTCATAATGAACTTATTCTTCTTTAGGTCTCCATTATAAAAAGATAAAGGTTCCTCTTGCACATAAGTGCTAGTTGTTCCCGACTCTAAGGGGCGGTGCTCATCTCCTTTTCAAAGCTGAAGAGCCAGCCCTGTCTGAAGTCGTCTCCATGGTCATGTGGGCATGACTAAATGCCAAAGGTGCATGGAACGCTGTTACCTTCCCACCAAAGGTGGTCCCTATTTTTCTACTTGCATTTTTTACGTGCTTTCGAACTGCTAGGTTGGCAGAAGTTGGGACAAGTAATGGGAGTTCACCCCATTACACGGCACTAGGGATTCGAACTGCTGAACTGCTGACCTTTCAATCGACAAGCTCAGCGTCTTAGCCACTGTGTCATACAATTTGATCATTGTTAACTTGCACTGTTCCACATTTTGAATGTACTTATATTGTAGAATGCTGAAGTTCCTTAGTGCTCTTTGCTATTATCAATTCAACTAGATTTCATTGGAAAGAAACTAATTGTGGCACTTGTGGGTTGAACCTCAGATGACAGAGAGATCTTTCTGAGTCACTATCTCACCATTCCCATATCAAAGATTGTCAGCATTTGGATCCCTCTTCTGTTCACCAGAACGTCTTAAGATGTTAGAAACAGGAACTGAATCTGCTTCCACTCCTGTAATAGAGGGCCTTTTCTACCAGGGAGGGTTTTTCATGTCTTCTCTTTTATTACTTGTCTGTTTTTTGAGTGACTCATATTTAATTTAGTGATATATGTTGTAGAAGACCTAGTGATGTTGTTCGATTATTAGTCAGGCGAATGAAGCAGGTAGGAAAATTGCCACTGTTGAATTATTGTTACTGTTTTAATGTTTTATAAGGTGTTTTTATTGAATGATTGTAAGCCAGAGTCACTTCTGGTGAGATGGACAACATATAAGCTTAATAAATAAACACATAAACAAACAAATAATCAATTTTGAAATGGACAGTCTTGAAATGGAAGCAGTGGATCTATTAAAATCATGAGGCTGAAATTGGTTCCCTGATCCATCATCTTATTTTGGCAACATGAATTCTGTTGTGCAGAAGAGAAGCTTAAAAATTAGGCAACCTGTAGATGAAAGCAAGATGGGCTTTCACCATGTGTCAAATGGGGTCTATAGCAGAGATGGCTAACCTTTTCCAGACCGAGTGCCCAAAGCACATGCGCACCTGACCCCCCAAAATGCAATGTGCGTACAAGCTCCAGGCGAGCGCCCCCTCCCTGCTCGCATGCGCCCCACCCCCCGTGCATGTGCACAAACAACGCCCCTGCACATGTGCGGAAGAGACCTCCTGACCAGCTGGCCAGCGGGAGGTGCGTGCACACATGCATGGCGGAGCAGAACTGGGGCAACAACTTGCATGCCTACAGAGAGGGCACTGTGTGCCACCTGTGGCATGCGTGCCATAGGTTCGCCATCACAGGTCTATAGTATGACAAAGAATAGGTCAAAGAATAGGTCACCTGCTGCCTTCTAGATATGCTGAACCTATATCCATTAATCCTGGCTATTAGTCCCTTAGTAGCTTTTATGGAAATTATAGTTCAAAATAACTTATTAACTTATCTATTTCTGATACTTTATTTATTTTATTTTATTTTATTTATTTATTTTGTCACAACAGTATATATAAGCATAAGCATGAAAATAACTATATAATATATAAGCATATATATAAGCATAAGTATGTAATAACTATATTAACTGGATATAATGAAAGGAAACAATAGGACAGGAATGGTAGGCACGTTTGTGCTCTTATGCACGCCCCTTATGCACGCCTCTTAGGAATGGGGTGAGGTCAACAGTAGAGAGTTTTTGGTTAAAGCTTTGGGGATTTTGAGAAGACAGGTAGTGTGTTCCAAGCATTAACAACTCTGTTACAGAAGTCATATTTTCTGCAATCAAGATTGAAGCGGTTAACATTGAGTTTAAATCTATTGTTTGCTCTTGTATTGTTGTGATTGAAGCTGAAGTAGTCTTCAACAGGAAGGACATTGCAATAGATGATTCTACGAGTTAAACACAGGTCCTGTCGAAGGCGGTGGAGTTCTAAGTTTTCTAAACCCAGGATTTCAAGTCTGGTGGCATAAGGTATTTTGTTGTATTCAGAGGAGTGGAGAACTCTTCTTGTAAATATTTCTGGACACGTTCAGTTGTATTGATGTTTGAAATGTGGTATGGGTTCCAGACAGGTGAGCTGTATTCAAGAATTGGTCTAGCAAATGTTTTTTAAGCATTTAATTAATTTTTTAATTTTTTAAGCATTTTTTAATTCTCACCCAAAACTTGCCTCCTGTGCTTGTGGCTGTTATAAAACCTCCCCATTTAGTGGCAGTCTACCTTGGACTGACAGCAGGAATTGGGTTTCTCGTAGATTGACTCTATTTGTTGCTTATTAGAAGTAATGGAAGGCTACTGTAAAAAGAGGCGATTTATAGGCTTAAACCACGCCCCCATCCTAATATTTCATGAGGACTAGTGCCCCACTGCCCTTTATCTTTTTTTATTTATTTTTTGTCACAACGGTATATATAAGCATAAGCATGAAGTAACTATATAATATATAAGCATATATATATAAGTATGAAATAACTATATAAATTGGATATAATGAAAGGAAACAGTAGGACAGAAATGGTAGGCATGTTCCTTCATTTATTTCATTTCATTTATTTCATTTAGGGTTTTTCAGACTGAGGGATTCACTTGGCTCTTGAATTCCAGAGAGTGGATACAAAATAATTGAAAACATTGACAATGAAATGATGAATAGTTCTGCCTATTAGGATCAACCATCAATAGTAAAGAAAGAAGCAGACCAGCATTCTACCTCAGACTATCACTTGATAGAGCAATTGTGAATGCCTTGGAAAAGATATAAGATGCTGACTCTGATGTGTTCATATTGACAAAGATCAAAATTGTGCAGGCAATTCCTTGTGAAAACCTATGGAAACTAAAGTTGAACTTTGAAGAAAGTATTGCCAGATAGATTATTAAGGAAATCTAGCCAAGGAAACAAATAAATAGACCATAGAACAAATCCATCCAGATTTTTCACTTTAGTCAACCAATTTTCATACTTTGGACACATTATGCAATGATAATGGAGAATTCTATAATGCCAGGAACAGTGGAAGGAAATAGAAAAATTAACTAACTTAGTTACAGTAGTGATGAGTTACTGATGGAAGATCTGAAGGATAAGGTTGATTAGGATCAGGATCAAGTTGGAGAAAGTTTATCAATATGTATCTTAGAACATTACCCTGATGCCACACAATACATCTATAATACATATATTTTTTCCTAAGAACTACCATACTCAAATTATATGAAAGCTTAAGAGTTTGCATTTAGCACAAGGGCTTGTTTTTATGAATATGGATTAAACCATACAGAAAATACATACTGTAGATGCTAAATAGCTTTCTCTTTCGGTGGGTTCTCTTTTTTCCAATTTTGCACATATGCTATATGTGCCGCTGTTAATATGTGTAGTATTACATATTGAGTATCATTTGTGTGGTTTTCTGTTGGGATTCCCAATAGGAATTGTTTTGGCTCTCCCTTTATTGATTTCTGTATTACCTCTTCTAACCACTTTTTAATTTTAGCCCAAAATTGTTTTGCCACTGGGCATGTCCACCAAAGTTGGTAATTGTTGTGTCTTGTCCGCTCTCACCGCAGCCGGGGCCTTCTTATCTGCTTCCGAACGCTGAGGAATGTCCTAGTATGCCTCCCGGCCCCAGCCCTGGCTCCATGCCCAGACAGGCTGAGGAGGAGGAAGCACCTCCCGGCCCCAGCCCTGGCTCCATGCCCAGACAGGCTGAGGAGGAGGAAGCACCTCCCGGCCCCAGCCCTGGCTCCATGCCCAGGCAAACTTATCCAGGCCTGCCCCTCCCCCACAGCATGTGAGCCTGAGGGAAGTCAATTACCAACAGCTGCCGACTGGAGTGACCCTCACTTCAGAAGAATTGATAGGCGGCGGCGTCAGAAGGAAGGGAGGGGCAGGCCTGGATAAGTGCTGAGTCATGGAGCCACACCCCATGGCCTATATAAAGGATCTGCTTTCTGGCATTCTCTGAGCCAGGCAAAGTCGAATATATCTTGCTGAAGTCACTTTCTGGTCTCCTGCCTGCCTTGAGGACTTTGCTAGGACTTTGGCAGAGCTGCAGAGGCACGCCTGATTCGGATTTCCCTGACCCGGCCGTCAGCGGAGGAGTGGGATACGACAGTAATATGTTCCATAGTTACTCTTACAAAACTGAATAATAGGGTAGAATGTAGATGAAATAAAGGAAGATAGATCATAAAAGTAAAATAAGATAGGATTAAAATATGTATATATAGTAAGAAAGGACCGCTCTGAATAGCTGATAAGAAATAGTGATATATATATACAGTGGTGGGATTCAACCAGTTCACACCCCTTCGGGAGAACTGGTTGTTAACTTTCTGAACAGATTGGCAAACTGGTTGTTGGAAGAAATCATTAGGGCAGAGAATCGGTTGTTAAATTACTTGAATCCCACCACTGGATATATATATATATATATATATATAGGTCTTTGGTTGTTCGGGTTTTCTCCCGTGTAAAATTGGAAGTGTCTTGGCGACGTTTCGACGAAGTCTCATTCGTCATCTTCAGGCTTCAGCTTCGTGCTTCTGGGAGCAATGTGTGATCGCAGCTGTTTCTTCCTTTTAACTGCTAGTGGGGGTTTGAACTGATTGGGTGGGAGCTTGGCTGTGCTCTGATTGGATGGGGGTTTTTCTGTGCTCTGATTGGCTGGGGGTGTGTCCTGTGTTGGTGGGGGCTTGGTTGTGCTCAGTCTAATCTGTGCTGCAGGGGGATTTGAGCTGGTGAGCTGCACTGCTGCTGTTTGGCTTCGTGTTCGTGGTCGTGCTACATCTTCGTAGTGGGTGTCAGTCTGCTGCATGTATGGATTGGAGGGGTTTGAAGTGGCTAATGTTGCAGCTGCGGTCTGGCTTCTGGTCCTTGGTCGTGCTTCCTGATCAGTGTGGGTTTGGGTGTGCTTTCTGGGTGGATGTGTGGTGGTGACATCCTGTGTGGACCTCGTGAGTGTGGGTCTGGTGTCATTCCTCGTGTTAGGGACAGGATTGTCAAAAAGGGCAGGTTTCCAAATGGCTGGTAGGCGGAGGTATCATCTCGCTTGTTCATGCTGTGTGGGCGTTTATCTCGATGGCTTCTCTGATTATTCTGTTGTTAAAGTGTTCAGTTTTGGCGATAGTTCTGGTCTTTTAAAGTCAATATCGTGTCCTGTGACTTTAAAGTGTTGGACCAGGGAAGAAGTTGGTTCCTCTTTTGAATGAGTTCTTGTGTTCTTCAATGCGCACTTATTCTTCTGTTGGTTTGTCCAATGTATGTGGTGGGGCAGGCGTGCATGGGATTTCATATACCCTTGATTTTCTAACTCAATTTTGTCTTTGGGGTTTCTTAGGATGGTGGATATTTTTGGTTTGTGCAGAATGCTGTCTTGATGTTATGTTTGTGGAGGATCTTGCTGATTCTGTCTGTGGTGCCTTTTATATATGGGAGGAGGGCTGTGCCATTTTCTTGCTCTCTGTCTTGGGTTTTAGTGGGGGTTCTTTTGGATTAGTTTGGTAATCTTATTTCTCTGGAATCCATTGGATGTTAGTACGCTTGTGAGAGTGTGTAGTTCGGTTTTAGGTGTTGTTCGTCAGCTAAGCATTTTGTTCTAGAGATGAGTGTCTTGGCTACGGAGTTGATCTGTGCTGGGTGGTGGTGTGAGAGTGCATGCAGATAGCGGTTTGTGTGTGTTTTCTTCTGGTAGATGGTGTGTCCTAGGGAGCCATTGGGTTTCTTGTAGACTAAGACATCTAGGAAGGAAGTTGGTTGTTAACTTTCTGAACAGATTGGCAAACTGGTTGTTGGAAGAAATCATTAGGGCAGAGAATCGGTTGTTAAATTACTTGAATCCACCACTGGATATATATATATATATATATATATAGGTCTTTGGTTGTTCGGGTTTTCTCCGTGTAAAATTGGAAGTGTCTTTGACGTTTCGTAAGTCTCATTCGTCATCTTCAGGCTTCAGGCTTCAGCTTCTGGGAGCAATGTGTGATCGCAGCTGTTTCTTCCTTTTAACTGCTAGTGGGGTTTGAACTGATTGGGTGGGAGCTTGGCTGTGCTCTGATTGGATGGGGTTTTCTGTGCTCTGATTGGCTGGGGGTGTGTCCTGTGTTGGTGGGGGCTTGGTTGTGCTCAGTCTAATCTGTGCTGCAGGGGGATTTGAGCTGGTGAGCTGCACTGCTGCTGTTTGGCTTCGTGTTCGTGGTCGTGCTACATCTTCGTAGTGGGTGTCAGTCTGCTGCATGTATGGATTGGAGGGGTTTGAAGTGGCTAATGTTGCAGCTGCGGTCTGGCTTCTGGTCCTTGGTCGTGCTTCCTGATCAGTGTGGGTTTGGGTCTGCTTTCTGGGTGGATGTGTGGTGGTGACATCCTGTGTGGACCTCGTGAGTGTGGGTCTGGTGTCATTCCTCGTGTTAGGGACACGCTTGTCAATAAGGGCAGGTTTCAAATGGCTGGTAGGCGGAGGTATCATCTCGTTTGTTCATGCTGTGTGGGCGTTTATCTCGATGGCTTCTCTGATTATTCTGTTGTTAAAGTGTTCAGTTTTGGCGATAGTTCTGGTCTTTTAAAGTCAATATCGTGTCCTGTGACTTTAAAGTGTTGGACCAGGGAAGAAGTTGGTTCCTCTTTTGAATGAGTTCTTGTGTTCTTCAATGCGCACTTATTCTTCTGTTGGTTTGTCCAATGTATGTGGTGGGGCAGGCGTGCATGGGATTTCATATACTCCTTGATTTTCTAACTCAATTTTGTCTTTGGGGTTTCTTAGGATGGTGGATATTTTTGGTTTGTGCAGAATGCTGTCTTGATGTTATGTTTGTGGAGGATCTTGCTGATTCTGTCTGTGGTGCCTTTTATATATGGGAGGAGGGCTGTGCCATTTTCTTGCTCTCTGTCTTGGGTTTTAGTGGGGGTTCTTTTGGATTAGTTTGGTAATCTTATTTCTCTGGAATCCATTGGATGTTAGTACGCTTGTGAGAGTGTGTAGTTCGGTTTTAGGTGTTGTTCGTCAGCTAAGCATTTTGTTCTAGAGATGAGTGTCTTGGCTACGGAGTTGATCTGTGCTGGGTGGTGGTGAGAGTGCATGCAGATAGCGGTTTGTGTGTGTTTTCTTCTGGTAGATGGTGTGTCCTAGGGAGCCATTGGGTTTCTTGTAGACTAAGACATCTAGGAAGGGAAGTTGGTTGTTAACTTCTGTTTCCATGGTGAACTGTATTTTGGGGTGTAGGCTATTGAGGTGTGTGAGGAAGTTTTCAAGTTTTTCTTTCCCGTGTGGCCAGATTATGAAGGTGTCGCTCACGATCTGAGCCAGAGTTTGGGTTTGTGATCAGATTTTTCTAGTGCTTGGGTTTCAAAGTGTTCCATGTAGAGGTTGGCAATGACAGGTGAGAGGGGTGATCCCATGGGTGCGCCTTCTATTTGTTTGTATTTTTGTCCGTTATAGATGAAGTATGTGTTGGATAGGCAGTGGTTGGTCAGATCTAGTATGTGCTTGGGGGGGTTATATTTGTTTTGGATAGCTGTCCATTTGGATAATGGATTCCAGAGAAATAAGATTACCAAACTAATCCAAAAAGAACCCCCCACTAAAACCCAAGACAGAGAGCAAGAAAATGGCACAGCCCTCCTCCCATATATAAAAGGCACCACAGACAGAATCAGCAAGATCCTCCACAAACATAACATCAAGACAGCATTCTGCACAAACCAAAAAATATCCACCATCCTAAGAAACCCCAAAGACAAAATTGAGTTAGAAAATCAAGGAGTATATGAAATCCCATGCACCGCCTGCCCCACCACATACATTGGACAAACCAACAGAAGAATAAGTGCACGCATTGAAGAACACAAGAACTCATTCAAAAAAGAGGAACCAACTTCTTCCCTGGTCCAACACTTTAAAGTCACAGGACACGATATTGACTTTAAAAAGACCAGAACTATCGCCAAAACTGAACACTTTAACAACAGAATAATCAGAGAAGCCATCGAGATAGAAAAACGCCCACACAGCATGAACAAACGAGATGATACCTCCCGCCTACCAGCCATTTGGAAACCTGCTCTTATTGACAAACGTGTCCCTAACACGAGGAATGACACCAGACCCACACTCACGAGGTCCACACAGGATGTCACCACCACACATCCACCCAGAAAGCACACCCAAACCCACACTGATCAGGAAGCACGACCAAGGACCAGAAGCCAGACCGCAGCTGCAACATTAGCCACTTCAAACCCCTCCAATCCATACATGCAGCAGACTGACACCCACTACGAAGATGTAGCACGACCACGAACACGAAGCCAAACAGCAGCAGTGCAGCTCACCAGCTCAAATCCCCCTGCAGCACAGATTAGACTGAGCACAACCAAGCCCCCACCAACACAGGACACACCCCCAACCAATCAGAGCACAGAAAAACCCCCATCCAATCAGAGCACAGCCAAGCTCCCACCCAATCAGTTCAAACCCCCACTAGCAGTTAAAAGGAAGAAACAGCTGCGATCACACATTGCTCCCAGAAGCACGAAGCTGAAGCCTGAAGATGACGAATGAGACTTCGTCGAAACGTCGCCAAGACACTTCCAATTTTACACGGGAGAAAACCCGAACAACCAAAGACCTATATACAAACACCCGTGAAAACCTCAGAAAACATATATATATATACATGTATGTTTGTCTTATGTTTTAATGTGTACAAATAAAAAATTTCAAAGCTTTTTCTTTCACAGATAATCAGAAGAACCACCCACTAATTTCTCTTTCGTCACTCTGTACATAAAGATGTCTCAAGACTTTCCTTTGTTGTTGATAGATTACCTTCTATTGTATTCAGATACACGGATCTTGACTCATATTTCAGATTGTGCTTTTACTTGGTATTAATTTTATGATGTAAAATCCAGCAAGGTGAAATTTAGGAATACATGCAATGCCCATAGATCAATTGTTAAATTATAAGATTGTGTTTTGTTTCTCAAGAACTTTTTGTTAAAGTCCTGGTACCAAATTTAGTTGCAGTACAAAGCTTATATTTATTTAACTACTCTGTCAACCGCTTTTCCCTTGGGAACATAAATTTTATAAGGCTGCTGGTAATTTTGTTCTGGTCAAGAAATTACACTACATTTGTTTCACTGCCTCAATCATGCTAACCTTCTCGTGTTTACCCTAATCTTGGCTTTTGCACTCTATATAAGGATGTCTCAATTATCCTTTTTTGTGGATGAATGATGATGAGCTTAATGTTAGATTTCTTCCTGCATCTCTTCTGTGGTTGAGGATGACTTCCGGAAGATGGCGACCAGGGAGGTTGCACCGGAGAAATGCTCTCTGTAAAAGGGCTCTTTTGAGCTCTTAGGAGAGCAGTTTCCCCGAAGATTCCTTGCTGGCGATACTCCAGAGCCGAAGGTTTTTCCAGGCTGCCGTGGATTGAGGCTGCCGAGGTTCTTCCAGGCTGCTGAGGACTCAGGCGGTGGGCGAAGAGTCGGAGACCGCCGGAGCCTGGACTGCCGCAGCCGTGAGGCCGTCGACTGAAAGAGGCTGGAGCCGCCCGCTACCGCCGGAGCCGCCGCCAGCCCTGAGACTGCCGCTGCCGCCACCAGAGCCGCTGCCAGCCCCGAGACTGCTGCTGCCAGCTGCCACTGGTGCCGCTGGAGCCACCGCCGGAGCCGCCGCCAGCCCCGTGAGTGCCACCGGGGCCGCCGCCAGAGCTGCCGCCAGCCCCGGGATTGCCGCTGCCGCTTGTGCCGCCAGAGCCGCCGCCAGACCGAGACCACCGCTGTGATTAAAGGCGGCTGGAGACACCAAACCACTAAAGCCACCCCACCAGACCGGGACTGCCGCTCCCGCTGCCGATACCGTGAGTCGCACCGCTGCCATCACCGCCCTCCATCATCGCCCTCCCACATTGCTACAAACTTTAAATTTCCCACCAAGGAGATAAAAGCCCAGCAACATTTACAACAACCCTAATCAACCTATCCCCAATCGGCAGGACTGCTGCAGGACTACTGGTGAGTTCCTAGGAGACTCCAGTCTCGGCCTCTACTGACTTTTGAATCTCCGCCATTACAGCCACCTGTAAAGAAGCTTCTTCAACCACCCTATCTCACCATTTTAAATTTCCGCCAAATCTCACTGTTACCATAGTGACTCATTACCATAGCAACTGCCAAATTGACTACCATTTAAAGTTAAAGAGACAGATATAAAATCAAGATAATTGATTAAGTGACAGACACTTAATCATTACTAAAATAAAATAATAATAAATAAAATAAAATAAAATAAAATAAAATAAAATAAAATAAAACAAAGGAATAAGAAAGATCATCATTATGCCAGCCAGAAAATCAAACGCTGATAAAATCTTAGAATCAAGATTAACAACTATTGAACAAAACATAGATAAAAGATTACAAGCTATTGAACAAAACCTAGAAAAAAGAATTCAAAATATTGAACAAAACCTAGAAAAAGAATTCAAAATATTGAACAAAACTTAGAAAAAAATTCTATCAGTTATTGAACAAAGTTTCACAGATTTGATAAAACAAATTTCAACACTAAAAAATGAAAACTCTAATGATCTAAATCTCTTCCAAACTCATCTATCACCACAAAATATACAACTTACAACTCAACCTAGACATCAAATTAATACAACACAACCCAATCAACAAACAACTACTAATCAACTAATCAGAGATGCAATGGAGAGAGGACAAAAAATAAATAATGCAATATTATTTGGACTTGAAAACACAAATGAACCAGATATCAATAAGATTCACAACATCATTGGAAATTATAATTCATCAACCATCTCCCCAAATGAAATAATTGCTGTCTCCAGAGATGGACCAGAATATAAAACAGCGATGGGACAACAGCACCAAGATTTTGTAGAGTTATATGCACTAATGAGGACAGCAAACGCAAATTCATAAAGACTATAAACTCAATTGCTAAATCCGACCCTACCTACAGTAAACTTAGATCACGTCCTGACCTATCCTTTCTACAAAGGATACGCCTCGTGAACTTCGCACAGAACTTAAAAGAAGACAAGACAATGGTGAATCCAACCTATACATCGACTACCATGCTGATTGCATAAAAATAAAACCTGCAATCAAAAATCACCTCAAACCCCCATCACCCATAACAATCAACCAGCCATCCCAGTATTCAACCAAGTACCCATCCCCCTACCTCCCATTCAACCAACCATCTTACCAACTATCCAACCAACAGCCATCCAATCAACAATCCAACCAGCCATCCAACCAACCATCCAACCAACAGCCATCCAAGCAGCCATCCAAGCAGCCATCCAAACAGCCATCCAACCAGCCATCCAAACAGCCACCCAACAATCCACCCACCCAGCCATCCACACAACCATCCATCCAAACACCCAAACTACCATCCAACCATCTATACAACCATCTATTGTCCACAACCCCCAACCTACTAACACCCAAAACTAGGTATGCACGCCTTACCTCTTCAACACCAATCATATCAGATCTCAAATGCAAATTGATAAATGCAAGAAGCATAGTCAACAAATTACCTGAATTTATCCTCTTATTAAACAGTGGCACATTTGATATCATTTTGTTTGTGAAACATGGCTGAATTCATCCTTCCTGACTCCATTATCTCAAACAAAGAATATCAAGTCTATCGATCAGATCGGAAAACCAAGAGGTGGTGGAGTGGCTATCTTTACAAAAAGACACTGAATCTAAAAATATCCAAGTAGCACATAAACTCTCTTCCTGAAACCATAGTATGCGACCTATCCCTTGACACTACTCTTCGATTCTTACTATGCTACAGAGCCCCCGACTATGACATTACCCACGCAAATATGCTAACCTCAATGCTAACATGGACTACCTCTTGCCCATACCCTCTTATCTTCCTTGGTGACTTAAATCTACCTCTCATTAACTGGACAACCAATGAATGTTCAACTGACCCAATCCATACTACACTATACAACGCTGTTACAAACCTAGGTCTTGAACAACTTGTAACTAACAATACAAGACTCAACAACTGCCTTGACCTCATCTTCTGCAACAATCCAAACTCAATTTACGGTATACAAATTAAAGAACCTTTTTCAAACAGTGACCACTGCATGATTGATTTTCGTCTCAATATACGTCCATACTTAAATCGCCATAACACCAGAACTCCCAACTACAACTTCAAGAAAGCCAATTACGACCTTATAAACAACGATCTTTCACTTCTGAACTGGCAAAATCTGTTTGCAACCTGCATAACCGCTGATGACCTCTATAGAATCTTCCTACTTGAAATCAATAGAGTCATTAAATTATATGTACCACGAATGACTACCATGTCCAAGAAAACAAACTACCCATATCAATAAAAAGCTTCAATCAAAAAAATCCTCTGGAAAAGAAACAAAAAAGGCTATGTTACAAACTTCAGAAACCGTTACAGAAACATATGCAACCAAATTAAAACTGAATGCACAAATTACCACACCAAGCAAGAAGAAAACCTTCTACGCACAAATTCCAATCGTGCCTTTTATAATTTTGTCAACAGTAAACTTAAAGATTCAAGATCCATCCCACCACTAAAAGATTCTAACAACAAAGAATGCAATGACGAAACAGTCAAAGCAAACCTCTTCAACATTTTCTTTGGCTCAGTTTTTGTTAACTCCGATAACACATATCCAACATTCCACAAACGAACCAGCAATGACTATGATGATTTAACTCATATAGATTTCACAGAAGACAACGTTGGTAAAGCTCTTCACAACTTAAAACCATCGCTTTCTATTGGACCTGATGGTCTATGTGCATATTTCTTAAAAACTTTCCATTAATATAGCTGAACCCCTAAGTATTATCTTTGATAAAGCTTTCACTACCAGTTCTCTTCCCAAACTTTGGTCACTAGCCACAGTCATCCCCATCTTCAAAAAGGAGACCCCAGCTTAGTCGAAAACTACAGACCGATCTCCCTTTGCTGCCACCTGCAAAGTCATGGAATCTATCATCAATCAATCCATTACCTCACACTTAGAAACTAACAACCTACTCTCCAACAAACAATTTGGTTTCAGGAAAAGTTATCATGTAACTTACAACTTCTCCACTGCAAAAACATATGGACTTCAAATCTAGATCAAGGCAAATCAATAGATGCAATCTACATAGACTTCTGCAAAGCTTTTGACTCAGTAGTACACGATAAACTTCTCCTTAAACTAACATCCTATGGCATCTCAGGACCCCTCCACAAATGGATATCTGCTTTTCTGTCTAACAGACAACAAGTGGTCAAAATTGGCAATGCTTTATCAAATCCTGTTCCTGTCAAGAGTGGCGTTCCTCAAGGCAGCGTCCTTGGACCAACACTCTTTATTCTATACATTAATGATCTTTGTGACCATATCTCAAGTAATTGTGTTCTCTTTGCTGACGATGTCAAACTATTTAACACCACAGACAACACTTCTATCATTCAAAACGACCTTGACCATCTAACCGCTTGGTCTAAAATTGGCAGCTCCAAATTTCAACCAGCAAATGCTCAGTCTTACATATAGGAAAAAGAACTCTAAAAGTAAAATAAGATAGGATTAAAATATGTATATATAGTACGAAAGGACCGCTCTGAATAGCTGATAAGAAATAGTGATATATATATACAGTGGTGGGATTCAACCAGTTCACACCCCTTCGGGAGAACTGGTTGTTAACTTTCTGAACAGATTGGCAAACTGGTTGTTGGAAGAAATCATTAGGGCAGAGAATCGGTTGTTAAATTACTTGAATCCCACCACTGGATATATATATATATATATATATACATGTATGTTTGTCTTATGTTTTAATGTGTACAAATAAAAAATTTCAAAGCTTTTTCTTTCACAGATAATCAGAAGAACCACCCACTAATTTCTCTTTCGTCACTCTGTACATAAAGATGTCTCAAGACTTTCCTTTGTTGTTGATAGATTACCTTCTATTGTATTCAGATACACGGATCTTGACTCATATTTCAGATTGTGCTTTTACTTGGTATTAATTTTATGATGTAAAATCCAGCAAGGTGAAATTTAGGAATACATGCAATGCCCATAGATCAATTGTTAAATTATAAGATTGTGTTTTGTTTCTCAAGAACTTTTTGTTAAAGTCCTGGTACCAAATTTAGTTGCAGTACAAAGCTTATATTTATTTAACTACTCTGTCAACCGCTTTTCCCTTGGGAACATAAATTTTATAAGGCTGCTGGTAATTTTGTTCTGGTCAAGAAATTACACTACATTTGTTTCACTGCCTCAATCATGCTAACCTTCTCGTGTTTACCCTAATCTTGGCTTTTGCACTCTATATAAGGATGTCTCAATTATCCTTTTCTGTGGATGAATGATGATGAGCTTAATGTTAGATTTCTTCTTGCATCTCTTCTGTGGTTGAGGATGTCCTGAAATAAGACATTTACTGGAACAGGGGACACAATTTCTCTAAGAGCCCATCTCCAACCAGGGGTCTTTGCAACAAGCCAAGATTTCATCAAAATAATGAAATGTTTGTTGTGACATCATCATCCATGCTTATGTACTTGCATGTAATGTCGCAATGCATTTACAAAAGGGACAGAGTTTGTGTCCTGATTGATGTTTCACAATTAGCCTCTTCTTGCCCCTCCATTCTGCTTGCTCCTTTTTGCTCCAGTTTGCTTCAAAAACAGCTCTGTGATACATGGATGAATTGCAACAACGAAGTAGCAAGGCTAGAGCAGGGGTCTCCAACCTTGGCAATTTTAAGCCTGGAGGACTTGCATGTATGGGCTAGAGCACACCTAGAGGTAAACCTATATACATGACTATTATGTACAAAGTTATGCAACGTGGGGATAGTTTAATAAGGGAAAAAAGATGTAAAAATAATAGAGCAGTTCATAAAAGGATTTCTGGAAATTGGTAGGAGGAGGAGAGGAGGAGGAGGAAGAGGAGGGGGAGATGATAAAGAGAATAAAAAGAAGACCTGGGGGACGACAACGGCAAGGAATACAAAGTAAATGTGATGATAACTCTGAAAATGTCAGTTTAACAAATCAGAAACATGCTTGGCTAATGTCAGAGAAAAATCACAGAGAGTAATTTTTAATATATGTAGCCACCTACTTAGGAAATTCTAGTTAGCAAACGAAAATAAAAATGTAACCAAATTATATATATATATATATATGTGTGTGTATGTATGTATGTATGTATGTATGTATGTATGTATGTATGTATGTATATACACACACACGCACACACACACACACACAAACTGAATGGAAGCCCCTAAAATAATTTTATTAATATATTAAACAAAACAGAAAACACCCTAGAGCTTCATCACCATCCTCAGTGCTTGCGGGGAAGTGCCAGGTTTCGCAGCTTTCTGAAAGACAAACAGGTGGTCCATATCCCTAGGATGAGATTGTTTCACAAGACAGGTGCTATATCAGAGAAGACCCTGGGGCCAATCAAAGCAGCTTGGATACTTTCCCAGATCAAATGGGATGCCAAAAAACACAGGAGATTGGCATTCCCACGGGGAACATGGCCACATGCCACATTGGGCTTTAAAGGTGACAACTAGCATTTTGAATTGCACCTGGAAGCATACTAAGACTCTGTGAAGCTCATATAGTAGCAGTGTTATATTGATGCATTATGGTACAAAACTGCATGTGCTGCTGCTTTCTGGACCAGCTGAAGCTTCTGAATGCTCTTCAAGGGCAGCCCCATGTCAATCACATTGCAATACTACTATTATTACGTGACTAAGGCATGAGTGAGCAGTTCCTCCCAATTTAGGAAGGGGAGAACTGCTGCACATAATGTAACCATGCAAAGAACTTCATGGCCTCGGTTACCAGCTGCTCCTCCTCCAAAATTTGTGAGTCATGGAGGATGGAGTATTAGCCCATACAGAATCAATGACAGACAATCATTAGATATGGGACACACTAAAACCCATAGCCTTTCAATGCTGTCAAGGTCAAAGCTGGGTCATTCACATTCAGACCTGCCCAGCCTTCAGATACTGAGAAAGCATCTTGAAAATATCATGTGGGTGGCCCAAGGCAGAGATACATAATTGAATATTAGTGACTACTGATGATAATTAAGATGTTGAGACTCTAGAAAGAGTGCAGAGAAGAGCAACAAAGATGATTAGGGGACTGGAGGCTAAAACATATGAAAAACAGTTGGAGGAATTGCGTATGTCTAGTTTAATGAAAAGAAGGAGTAGAGGTGACATGATAGCAGTGTTCCAATATCTCAGGGGCTGCCACAAAGAAGAGGGAGTCAAGCTATTCTCCAAAGCACCTGTGGGCAAGACAAGAAGCAATGGGTGGAAACTAATCAAGGAGAGAAGCAACCTAGAATTAAGGAGAAATTTCCTGACAATTAGAATAATTAATCAGTGGAACAACTTGCCTCCAGAAGTTGTGAATGCTCCAACATTGGAAGTTTTTAAGAAAAGGTTGGACAACCATTTGTCTGAAATGGTGTAGGATTTCCTGCCTAAGCTGGGGGTTGGACTAGAAGAGATCCTTTCTAACTCTGTTGTTCTATTCTATTCTATTCTATTCTATTCTATTCTATTCTATTCTAGTCTAGTCTAGTCTAGTCTAGTCTAGTCTAGTCTAGTCTAGTCTAGTCTAGTCTAGTCTAGTCTAGTCAATGGATAACCTCATGGATGGATGATAGAAGTTACATAAATAGGAGTGGAGAGAGTGGAACCCTGTGGCACTGCACAGAGCAGAGGCCTAGGACTGGGTCTTTTTCCACTACCTTCTTGGAAGTACCCTTGGAAGAAGGAGGAGAATCACCAAAGCATAGTGCCCTCCATTCCTAACCTTCTCAGGTAGCAGGATACTGTGATTGATGCTTGATACTTGCAAGCATATCTGTTTGGAAGTTGTCCAGGCAGAACTTTAATAGGCAATGCATTTTTAAAAATACAATTATGGTTGGGGGGGGATAAGAATTCACATTTTCAATCTGAGTTATCTCTCATTTTTATTCTCGTATGTTTTGCTCAAGACAATCAGCTATAGACATGTGAGAGAAGTTGTCTCTTGGTCTTTGAAAAGTAATATTACCACTGAATTACAATGCTGCATCATTGGATTCAGTGGAAGAATGTCAAGATTGAGAACACAACTTGTCTCTTTAAGGTAGACCTATGGTCCACTCAGTGCCAAGAAAAAACTTTCCTTGCCACACTGTGCAGAATATGTGGGAGGGAGACAGATAATTTCTTGTATTAAGCAGCTGGAGGAGAGAAGGGCTAGAAGGAACTAATGAAGGGATCATAACAATATTGTCTAGGGATAGAAATGCCTGGAGCTCTAAAGAGGTATTATCACTCAAGAAAAGTAATCTGCAGCTGAATGTCTTCTATTGGGAAGAGAATTTCAATAGATAATATTGACCTAGATGGATCAATGGCTGTCCTGGGATGAAGCATTTTCTGTAAGAAGAAGGCAATGTATGGTTTTTTAATGCCATCTATTTTGTTTAATCTGATGTTATTGCACTCTTAACACCAGACTTCAAACAAACAGAACAAAAGGAAGCAATAAGCTTTGAAAATCATTTTTTGCAAGTTTGCTATGATCATGCTTATTTTATGCTGTTTTCTTTTTTATGTTGACCCAAAGCTGTGTGTTTCCTTTGCTTGATCAGGATATTGGACAATGGGTTGAGCAATTTAAATTTTCCATTGATAGGACAGACAAGCTTGAGTATGAGAAAGGAAACAGGCAAACTTCACAGGATATTCTTTGGATCCATTATCATCTTGTCTTTAAATTTGATTGTAGGGGTGATATAAACATTAATGCATGTTAAATATTAATCCTCCTTAGGATGGAACAAATTATCGTAAAAATAGTTGATAGACTTTAGTATTTAAGAGATTGCTGAGGGTGATGCAATTGCATGAGTTTATTGATATTTGGAGCACCCATTAACAAAAGACTTCATGTATTATTCAGCTAGGCATCAATCTCATTCAAGAACAGATTACATCTGGACTTCAAAAAACAATTTTGAACCAATTAAGTAGAGATTGCATAACATACATTTCAGATTATGCTCTGGATTCAGTTTGGAGAAAGACACACCGTTCATTCATTTTTGAGTTTTAAATTTAGATTGCTATATAATGAACAATGTTTTTTAACAAAACTTTTCATTCTTTTTTTAAAAAAAGGAAACAGTAGGGAACAAGTATACTAACTACAAGATGGGACGTGAGTGGTTATGGCACCAGGCTAGAAACCTGGAGATGGTGGATTCTAATTTTGCCTTAGGCACAAAGTCAGGACCTTGAGGGCCTTTGGCCAGTTATTCTCTGCCCAACTGACTTCCCAAGGTTCTTGTTGGGAAGATAGGAGGAGATATATTCATCAGCATGCATTATTTATAAAAAACACAAGAAAGGCAGGATACAAATAAATAAATATAAATAAAATGAACAGTTTCACTAAGAACATGGATAATGTGTAGTGGAATATTACACACACACACACTATATATGTGCGTGTGTGTGTGTGTGTGTGTGTGTGTGTGTGCGTGTGCAGTTAAAAAGGAAAAGAAAATAGTCTGAGCTATGGCAGTACAGTGGTTAGAATGCAGTATTGCAGACTAATTCTACTGACTGCCAGTCCCAGCAGTTCGATCCTGACTGGCATTCAGCCTTCCATCCTTCTGAGGTCTGTAAAATGAGGATGCAGATTGTTGGGGGAAATATGCTGACTCTGTAAACCTTTTAGAAAGGTCTGTAAAGCTCTATGAAGTGGTATATAAGTCTAAGTGCTTATTGCTATTGTTATTGCTATTGTCATTTTTGAAACAACATATCAAACCAAATGTTATTTTTAAAGCAGAAAATTTAAGAACGAAAACTAAGTATTATTGGCAAATAAGCTTAGAAAGTGAAAAAGGTGATGTATATATAAAGGCAATAAAATATGCTAAAGCTCACATCCTAAAAATATTACTAAAATTGTTTCCAAAATTATCTTTCTTATAAGCTCAATAGTTGAATTATGTTTTCAAAACCACAAGCTGATGAGGCCTTTCAAAATATTAATCATGGAAAATCTTTGAGCCACATAATAATTTGATAAGAAAGACATTCTTGTACTGAATTCTTGTTATGCAATTATTGCATGAGGGAGATCTTCTGTTATCCTGACACAGCTCTAAAACAACTCTAATTCCTATACTAAGTAAAGATCAATGAAAAAAAAATCTTTCTAGAGACCTACATCTTTACTTAAACTTGATTTCAAATTACTGTATATACTGAACCATTAGTCAATAATCTCAAATTTATAAAGGAAGAAATGTACATCTCAATAAATCAGATTTCATTGGAGGAAGAAATATATGTTGCTCCATTAAAAAAATTACTAAATGTTATTCATTTTTGTAAAGGAACAAGCCTTCTCTATCACTTTGCTTATTAAATATTTGTAAAGCTTTTATTGTATGGAAAGATTATTCTTAAAAAGATTTAAGTTTGGCAAGTGTTTTTTATTAACATGGCAGATCAAATTTGTAACAGCAGCAACCAAATAGGAATTGATAAATACGATTCAGAACAATTTCTAATCTCAAGAAAAGCTAAGTAGGAATGTTCATTATCCCTTATTAAGTTATTATAGGTACATAAGTAGTTCCATTCTGTAGCAATAAAGACATTAAAGAGATGAACGCATGACATAAATCCTATCTATTAAATCTAGTTGCTGGTGATACAATGTTAGTTTTTATGAACGTTAGTAATTCAATGGAGTACCTTAGGATGCAACTGGAAGAATCTGCCAAACTATCAGTATTGATAATAAATTTTCAAGTCACAATTAATGTCCTTTCTCCTAAAATTAAGAAACATGAGATATTAAATATTTTAAATATATGGGTGAATACAAATCCTTCAAATTTATAGGAATTAATACTATAAAATATTAAAAAATTGTTTAATAGTAACATAATTCTTGTCCAGAAAAAAAAAGGAATGAAAACACTGATTTGAACAGTGGCAGTTAAAATTATGTTCTTTGAAAATAATAATTTATTTCAAACACTTCCAGATAAAACTTTTAAATTAACACTATGACAAAGAAAAACAAACAATTAAGGGTTAAAACAAAGATTTATAATCCCAGAAAAAGCGTGAATTAACATTACACTCTCAAGTAGCAAATTTGGAGCATATTATTTCCTTTGTATTAGAAGATGTAGCAAGCTAGAAAACATAAATGGGGAAGATAGATCCACATACAACACGTTTTTTCCTCCAAAAAAGCATTATAAAAATGGAAAACATCATGGCTGTGATGTGATTCACATAAACTATGTTTCAAGGTTGGTAAAAAAAAAAATACACAGGATTGATAAAGATTATCTCCCCATTTAATGCTATAACCAGAATTTTATAACTGAGATACATCAATGCAGTTGAAGATATGAGAGATCTCAATCAATTTAGAGTTAGGGATTTCCACAATAATAAGATACTACATAACAACAAAGAGATTGAGTTACAGATAAGCAACCATTTGTCTGTCTATCAAGACTCCAATTAAATTATTATTTTTAAGTAGGAAGGTATAAACGACTCATTATCTCACGTGCAATTACTTTTGTAAAATTAATAATTATTCTTCACAACTTAAAGGAACAATCTAAAAATCAGACATACACTCCCCTGTAAGTTTAAAAGAAACGAGGTATATAAATTTAGGAAATTAAATGGATGAGAATGAGATGAACTTCATGGAAGTCTGATGGTTTTCAGCTCTATCAAGAGATGTACTGAAAGACAGCCTATCAGTGGCACTGAACTTCAGTCAGAATAGCACAAATTACTCATTATTCATCCAAATGTAGGAGTGGCCATAATCAGAAATGGAAATGTTTTCCATACATGGTGGACTTGTGAATTGATTGCATCTTTCTGTAAGGAAATACACCAAAAAATCAGAATACTAACTAAATAAAAAGTAAAAAATATTGCAACATTGAAGAAGGTAACTCTAAACAAATGTATTATATTTTTAACTGCAATATATCTAACTTTAGCTAATACAGTGACATGTGGGAACTAGGACTAAATCTTGAGATGTACAGCTTTTGCATGTTGTTTTGTATTTTTTGTTGCTTTCATGCCTTACAGTATGTTAAAAGTAGAGAAGAAACTCCTTTGGCGGCTCCCCTTTTAGGTCCTGTAGGAATAAGTGGGAAATGGTTGCAATTATTTTGCAGTATGCTGGTCTTCCACTAGGACGTTATCATTGCTGGACAAAACCTGCAATGATAACGTCCTAGGAAATATTCTCAAACGCAAGCAGGAAGGTATGTAAACAGCCTGTATTTACTGCATTAGGACTGATCAGAAACTACAAAGACATGCAGCCAGTTGAGGGGTCCTTGATATTCTCTAAGTTTGCTTGTTTTCTTGCGGACATTTCATTACCCAAACTAGCTAATATCATCAGTGCTAGTCACTAGAACTGCAAGAAAACAAGCAAGCTCAGAGAGCACCAGGGACCCCTCATTTCAACCCTGAGCTAAAAATGTTCTCTAAAAATGCAGCCAATTGTTTTGACTTCCTTCCTTCCTTCCTTCCTTCCTTCCTTCCTTCCTTCCTTCCTTCCTTCCTTCCTTCCTTCCTTCCTTCCTTCCTTCCTTCCTATCAGCCAGCTGTAATTTTGAATGGAGTTGACTTTTTATTTCCTGTGGACCAATAATGCTAAGATGACTGTTGACATTTTCAAGTGATGGTCTGGTTAAGCTCTAAATCTTCCCAAATGGAATTTGGCACATTCTCCAGCCTTTCTGTCCAAGCTAGTCTTGGTCTTTTATAGCTGCTTATAATAAAAAGCTGAATACCAAAAGGCCAATTTGTGGCTTCCAGAGAAGGCAGTCTAATTCCCTACATGGCTAATGCCGAGTTCTATTGTGGGTTACTAGAAATGAAGCTTAGGATGAGGTCATACTTACAAATCTTTCTTCGCTTGAGTTAATGTGCATTATTATCCATTCATAAATTATAGTTTTCCTGTTTTAAATGCCTCCAATCTATAATCCCCCCAGCTACCGTAGGAAGAACTTAAACTGTGAAGGGCAACAATGCACTTGTGCTCATAATAATATGTTTCTTTACAAACGATAGATCTGACTCCTACTACTGTATTTAAATAATCCAAGGAACCTTGTCTTTATCCAGACTTAGCCAGCTATATTGTTCAGTGTAGGATAAATTCAAGTACTATAATAAAAAAGAATATATTCCTCTTCAAAATCTCATCCCATTTTTATCTACCTAAAGTTTTGCCTTCAACTGATTAGAATTACCTGTGGCTAGGTGGCTCAGTGGCTAAAACACTGAGCTTGTCGATCAGAAAGGTCGACAGTTTGGCAATTTGAATCCCTGGTATAGGTCTCCTGCATGAGTAGAGGATTGGACTAGATGACCTTCAAGGTCCCTTCCAACTCTGTTACTATTACCTATGTCTCCCCTAAGATACAAAGAGATATTTTTGTCTCTGGCAGGATGAGTGGTGCTGGAGTCTTGAAGAATGGTAAATGCTTCTACAGCCCTCCACCTTGTTCCTGGGAAGTTCAGGTATTAACAGTTTGGAGGTCTGCAACATGACTTTATTAAATGAACCTATTTGGCCAATGGGATGAAATGCAATGGGACATGGAGTTGTTTTTTTCATTCTCTGCTTACCAAAGCTTCAAACAGAAGTAGCATAGTAAAATCATGTTTTTTTTAAAGGATGCTACATTAATCTTCCCAGCAGGTTGCTTTCCAACTGGACTTGAACTACAACTCCCAACAGCCTTAGTTACGTTGGCTAGGAATGATGGGCATTATGGTTCAAAACAGATAAGCAGCAGCAGCCTGGAAAAGTTCACCCTGCCAATTTTCTTGCAGAAGGCATTCAAAAATTAATAGGAATTATGCAAAAATTGTGGAAAGGAAATTGGGTACACCTGTATATCTAAGTATATATGTAAATAAAATAATTAGAATAATATAATATATATTAGTGTGATATATATATATATATATCGGGAGAAAACCCGAACAACCGGAGAAAACCCGGGAGAAAATCCGAACAACGGGAGAAAACCCGAACAACGAGAAAACCCGAACAACGGGAGAAAACCCGAACAACCAAAGACCTACATACAAACACCTGCGAAAACCTCAGAAAACAAATATATATATATATATATATATATATATATATGTAGGTCTTTGGTTGTTCGGGTTTTCTCCCGTGTAAAATTGGAAATGTCTTGGCTAATGTCTAATATATATGATATATTAGAAATATATGTATATATACATATATATACAAATATATGTATATATTTGTATATATACATATATTTGTATATATGCAAATATATATATATACATATATATACATATACAAATATTAGAAATATATGTATAAAAGATGCATTAGGATAAGATAGAGAAAATGTATAAGTATTGATTACCAACATGAAACTGTTGAAAAGAAGTGTTAATATTTCTTTTTTTGTTTTTTTTTAAATTTGTTTAATAAAAACTATTTTTTTAAAAAAGCAAAATGTAATATTATTACAATATACTATTTAGCTGTACTGCTTAACTCTCTCTCTCTCTCTCTCTCTCTTTCTCTCTCTCTTTCTCTCTCTCTCCCTCCCTCTGTGATTTCTGGCAAGAACATTTCCAAAGGTTCTATTTTGTATTTTTTCTGGGTGCTCACAGAGGTTGAACGTTTCAGATTTGGATCAGGGTTCATTGAGAAACAGATAAGAACAGCTGCCTCTTAAGGCATTCTACTTAGTAAGGGATGCAGACCTTTCATGTTGTCCGCCGAGCTGCCTTTTCCATCTTCTGATATAATGCAAGGAGCCTAGGAATCAGAGCACCATTGTCCCAATGAGTGATTTTCCCTTTAAAAAGGAAAATGGGAAGAAAGAGTAGCCAAGGCCCTATCAATACTGACTTGATTTCCCCCCCCCCTGCTGATCCACAATATTTACCAAATATGAAATACACTAATGCAGACTTATTTAACAGTCCAGGTGTGCTGGAGCTGTGGCTGGAAGACAGTGGCATCGAAAGCACACTCCGGTAATAACAGAATGATGTTATGCAGGAAATGACTTTATCACATCGATGCCCCTATTAGGTACCTGCATCCAGAATGTCTGAGGCAGGTAAATAAATCATAACATTTATATCACAAGGGTGTGGTCTTATCATCTGCCCTTCTGCCCCCTACCCCAATATCTACACAACCAGAACTAAGTCCAGCAGGTTCTGGAGAACCGGTAGCAGAAATTTTGAGTAGTTCAGAGAACCGGCAAATACCCCCTCTGGCTGGCCCCAGGGAGGGGTGGGAATGGAGATTTTGCAATATCCTTCCCCTGCCATGCCCACCAAGCCATGCCATGCCCACCAAGGCACACCCCACAGAACTGGTAGTAAAAAAAAATGGATTTCACCACTGTCCAGAACTCCCTGCCCTGCAAATATGTAGGAGACTGCAGTAACCTTGGTACACAGTGAGCAGCAAGGTTAACTTGGATTGTTGGCATTGAAAATAGTCAATTTATTTGGAATCATTACATATCCCAGGTAAGTCCACAGATAAAAATTTCTACTCATGGCAAAATCTTAATTTCAGGAGGAAGCTGGTAAATCATAGAAAAGATTCAAATCTAGCATCACCTTCTCTCTCATACACTTATTTTATTTTATTTATTTATTTATTTAGTCACAACATTATATACAAGCACATATAATGAAAGAAAACAATAGGACAGGAACGGTAGGCACTATTGTGCACTTATGCACGCCCCTTATAGTCCTCTTAGGAATGGGGTGAAGTCAATAGTAGACAGATTTTGGTTAAAACTTTTGGGAGTTTGAGAAGAGACCACAGTCAGGTAGTGTGTTCCAAGTGTTAACAACTCTGTTACAAAAGTCATATTTTCTGCAATCAAGATTGAAGTGGTTAACATTAAGTTTGAATCTATTGTTTGCTCTTGTATTATTGCGATTGAAGCTGAAGTAGTCTTTAACAGGAAGGACATTGCAATAGATGATTCTGTGTGTTAAACACAGGTCATGTCGGAGTCGGCGGAGTTCTAAGTTTTCTAATCCCAGGATTTCAAGTCTGGAGGTATAAGGTATTTTGTTGTTTACAGAGGAGCAGAGAACTCTTCTGGTACAATATTTCTGGACTCGTTCAATTGTATTAATGTCAGAGATGTGGTATGGGTTCCAGACAGGTGAGCTGTATTCAAGAATGGGTCTTGCAGGAAGACTTCCGGTATGGCTCCGCTCGTTGAGAAGCAGCTTTGATTAGGCTGCTAACTCCCTAGTCTGTAGAACTGTCAGGACATCGTAAATCTGGTCCAACAGCTTGGAAATCTCTTCCCTCGGGCAAAGAGGGAGAGATGAGCATTCAGGCTGAAGTTGAGACACCCAAATATAGCCACAGAAAAAGCTTCTGAGGCTTGCGGGGAGCTCTCCTTCCATAGCCTGATAAGCTCCTGGCTGGGGGGGGGGGCGGTATCTGCCTTTCATGGCAGACAAACGTAGCATCCAATTTCCACGGCAGGAATTGATTTATGATGGATTGTAACGTGGACAGAGCAGAAACTGGAGTTCTAGCACTTGTTTGTAAGAAGACTGCAAGCCCCTGAGGATATATTTGCTGCGAAGATAGGAGAGAAGAAAGCAAATGGCGGTTTTGTGGAATGTGTGTACTGGAAACGAAAGTTAAAGAAATGCTTACTAACAGCTAGTGTCGAATTAGAAGATATATAGGAAGATACTGATTAAATGGAAGAAACGAGAATTTTATGATTTATATTTTTTCTTCTTTGGGATTATAGTGATTTAGAAGAAAAGTTTTTTGAATTTTTCTTTTTGAATTTTTTTTTTGGGTCCGTTATTAGGTTATATTTTTAAAAAATGGCTTTTAAGCAAATAGTACCAAAAGTCATTAAAAACTTTGAAATTTCTTCAGTTCAGATTCAAAAATTAAAAGAAATCAAAAAGGAATTAAGAAATTCTTTACAGGAGTTTTTGAAGAGTCATTTTTTAGAAATAGATCAAAAATTTGATGAAATAGAGAAAGAGATGTTGGATTTTAAGGAAGTGGTGGAAGAGCAGAAGAGGGAAATGAAAATGGTAAAGGATGCAATTGCGCAAATATTAAGCTCTTGTATTCAGATGGAGGATGATCCTGCAGAAATTAATAAAGCTAATTTAGAGTTGCAAAGGAAAATAGAGGAAATTCAAAAGAATCAAAACAATTGGAACTTAGATAATAAGATGGAAGATATACAGGCAAAGGTAGATAGGGCAGATGAAGAAAGAGTAATATTACAATATAGATTAATGGAATATGCTATAAGGGTGAGGGGTTTGAAGCAAAATAGGAAGGAAAATTTAAAAGAGATTTTTACGCAAGCCTTTGCTCAGATAAAGGGTGTGGAGCCAGAAGATTTTGGAGATTAATATTGAAAGAATTTATCGTGTTAATTCTTGGTGGGCAAGACAAAATAGAGTACCGAGGGATGTGGTTATTTATTTTACAACTAAAAAGGTTAGGTATGAAATTTTGCAAGCCTTTTATAAAAAATAAATTTCAAATATTGGGACAAGATATAAAAATGATGAAGGAAATTCCTCCTAAAATGTTAAGAAAGAGAAGAGAATTTGCTTTTTTAGTGGATGAGTTTAAGAAACATCAGATATATTTTAGATGGGAAGTTCCAATGGGTTTGTCAGTGAATTTTAGAGGCAGAAAGTATTTTCTTAATTCAGTTATGAAAGCGAGACATTTTTATATTAATGTTTTAAAGAGTGGGAATCTTTATTGTTAGATGCTAAGTTAATTGGTTTGGAAATGATGGAAAATAGAATGGGAGAGGGGAGGAATGTTTAAGATGTGAATATGATGATTATGGTTAATTTTTGGAATTGATTTGTTTAGGATATAAATTATCGGATTTTTGTTATTTGCTATTTGTATGGTATAAATCTATGGGATGATATTATTTAATTGTGAAGGATGGAAAGTGAAATTTATGAATTTAGATAATGTGGATGTACTGATTTTAATTGTTTACTGTTATATTGTGGATGTAGTTTAAATGATTATTTGTTTTAATTGACACGTTTATAGATAATAAAAGTTATGAAGTTAAGCTGGAAATATATTTGAGAGATTTTATTCGAAATGATATTTGATTGGGAGTAGTATTGGAAGATTGGATATTAAATGTTATGACAATTGAAGAAATATATAAGTGATAAAAATTTGAATTTGAGAAGCTGGATTGTAATTTAAGAAATGGACATGAAATTTGAAGGAATATACAAGTGGGTGAAAAAAATTTGAATTTTAGAAGATGAACTAATTTTTAAAATGGACTGTAAGAAGAACGGACATTAAATGTTATGGCAATTGAAGAATATATAAGTGATGAAAATTTGAGTTCGAGAAGATGGACTGTAATTTGAGAAATGGATTTATGAAATTTGAAGGAATATACAAGTGGAAAAAAAATTGAATTTGAGAAGATGGATTAATTTTAAAAATGGACTGTAAGAAGAAGTAATATGTGAAGTTTGGCTTGATTTTAAAATTTTTAATTTATTTTTCTGGGTTTTAAATTTTTGTAAATTTTTATAGGGTGTTATTGTATTTTAAATTTTTGGTCAATTGAATAAGTTTTTTAAGGGGTGTTCTTAATATTATATGTATTGTTTCTCTTTGTATTTTTATTCTGGCTGTGCACCGCCCTGAGTCCTTCGGGAGAAGGGCGGTATACAAATTAAAATATTATTATTCTTTATTATTATTAAGTTGGTATTACTTCTTTTCTTTTTTTCTTTTTATTATACTTTCCTATCTCTTTATTTTTATTGTGAGAGGATCTAAAGTTTCAAATTTTTAAAGGTGGGAGGTTATATATATTTTGTATACTTTAGCTTGTGATTGTTGGTCATAATACCCGGTATTTGCTCTGGGAAGTCTGGGGGGGGAAGGGGGAGGAGGGGGGGAAGGGGGGGAAAATGATACATGGATTGATTATTAATGTACAGTAATTTTTGAAGATATGAAATTAAAATTTAAAATGATATTGGGGATGCTCGACTGCCATTTCAGAAAGAAAAGGAGAGAGGAGTAGAAAGTAGGTAGGAAAGAGTAGAGAAGGAGGAGGGGAATAAGAAGGTTAGATAGGGTGGAAGAAGGGAGGAGTGGAGAAGGAGGAGAGGAAGTAGTAAAGTGAAGGAGATGAAGGATGGGAAAGTAGTAGAGGGTAGAGAGGGAGGTTGTGAAGAAAGGAAGTGGCAATCGGGCAGGCCTGAATTAGTAATAAATAAAAATTAATGATTAATGATTGATAATAGTTTGTACATAAATATGATGTTGGAAAATGGAAATAAAAATTATTTAAAAAAAAAAAGAATGGGTCTTGCAAATGTTTTGTATGCTCTGGTTAGGAGTGTAGTGTTTTTGAAAAAGAAGCTACGCAAAATTAGGTTTACAACTCTTATACACAGTTAAAGGTGTATATCAGTGGTGGGTTGCTCCCGGTTCTGTCCGGTTCTATAGAACCAATAATAAAATCGGTGGGAGGCTCCACCTACCCGCCTGGACATCATAAATGACAATCTCTTCTTCTAAAAGAAGAGCGTGCGCGCAGCCCCGTTGCAAACCAGTAGTAAAGGTAAGTAGAATCCACCCCTGGTATATACTTGTTGCAGGATCCAATGTGGTTTGGTCATCAGGACCAGAGCATGGTAAGTCTTCCAGGTTTTTGGATTTGTGCTGGAGATCATCCTCAGGGAACTTCTCTCTCATCGGAATGTGGTGAGAGATTCCACACAAGTTCTCTAAGGATGGGCTCCACCATGGGTCCAAAAACTTAGAAGACTAAATCTCTGGTTCCGGTGTCTGACCTAGATTGGATCCTGCAACAACTATACACAACGTAATACAATATTATCCTGGGACACACATATTTGCCTTCATTCATGTGTGTGTGTGTATGATTTTTACTATATATTTTTAAAGAAACATTTAAATTGGGTCTTTCATCCTTTTCTCGTAAGAATCATTGCTAATATTGTATTCTCTTACTTTTCCTGGCTGCATAACATCTGCAGGTGACCCAGGGAAGCTATTGTTTCAGGTCTAAATGCAATGCAATTTCTTACACTTGACTTAACAACAATGAGGTGGCATTAAACCAAAAAGAGTCTGCTTCATTGCCCACAAAATGAGCAACGGACTGCTGATAGTCGATCATCTGTAAGTAATTCTTGCTCAGGAATTTAATTGATTTACTGACACTTTCTGTAACTCTTACAAAATAATCTCGCTAGACTGGAAGGTTGGAAAGGAATTTTATTTCACTAAGCAAAAATTGTGTCCCCTCCCCCCAACTTTTGACATTTTGCAGGTCAAAAAAAGTAGGTGATTGACTTAGTTATTAAATTTATACTCCACCCATCTTATTCTGAATAAATGACTCTTCCTTGAGTCTCTTCCACATACCAGAAAATAGCCAAGTTAAGAAAGGAAGGGGTCAACTATTTTCTAAAGCACCTGTAGGCCAGACAAGGAATAATGCATGGAAACTGAACAAGGAGAGATTTAACCTGGAAATAAGAGGAAATGTTCTGACAGTGGGAACAATAAACCAGTGGAACAGCTTGCCTTCGGAAGTTTTGGGAGCTTCATCACTTGAGACTTTCAAGAAGAGATTGGACTGTCATTTGTCAGAAATAGTGTAGGGTCTCCTGCATGGGAGGGGTGGGGGTTGGACTAGATGACCTACAGGGTCCCTTCCAACTCTGTTAATCTGTATCTGCATGTTCTTTTATAGATCCTCTGCAGCTCTAGATCAGCCTTTCCCAATTTGATACCTCTAGAGCAGAGTTTTTCAACTTTAGTTTACATTAGTCACTTTTAAGCTCTGAGAACTTCCATGCTGGCTGGAAAATTCTGAGATTTGAAGACCAAACATCTTAAAGTTGGCAAGTTCAAAAAACACTACTGTAGTGGTCTTCCTTCTCTATAGTGTAACTTTCACGCAGTGCAGGAGGGATTCACCTCCCAATATATGTCTGGGATTTTTTTAAAAAAATGATGGTTACACACTGTAAAATATGTAGCACCCCACTATCCTTTTGAAAAAAATTCCCCCCCCCCAGTACTATCAGGATGTGAAAGCATGATTCTTACAGAATTCAATAAATTGAGTGTTGCAGGATTCAATCTTTCTTCTCTACTCTTTGATTTCCAAAACAAATGGAACCTATGGACAATTGCTGGATTTCTTTTTGTTTAGCACCCTACATAGTAACTATTTAGGTGGAAGATACACATCAGATGGAAAAGAAAGAGTGAAATAGCTCTCTTAAACTTTGAGGGGAAAAAGCCAAAGGCAGGCTTTTATTCCACCTGTTTTCAGCTTATGGTGCAAGTAGCATATGTGAAGGTGAGAGAGTAGAGAACATGCATGTGTGATATTACTTTACTCATTGAGTGTTGCCTTTTCCCATTCTTTTGGTCAGAGAGCTTTTCTCTTTCTCTCTCTCTCTGATAGATTACTCCAGATGTTTGGACAAAAAGGAATGTAAACTAAATATATATATATAAAGTGGACTCCATAGAACTTGGAAAATATTTATTTCCCAGATTAAAAGCAATAATACTTATCATCAGGAATAATGTTTGTTCTACTCATACCTTGTCCATCCTGCAGCTAGAATTGTTCTAGAGCAGGGGTGTCAAACTCAAGCCCGGGGGCCGGATCAGGTCCATAGAGTGCTTAGATTTGGCCTGCAGGGCCACCCTAGAAACAGCGAAGGACATGGTGCCTTTGCCAGCAAAAACGGAGCTTGGTGAGCTCCGCTTTCGCTGGCAGAGGGTTGCAGGAGGCCATTGCAGCCAAAAACAGAGCCCAGAAGCCCGTTGTCGCTGGCAAAGTATTTGGGCCACCATAGGCATGAATGATGCCAAGCTGGCCATACCCCCCCCCCAGCCACTGCCCCAGGTCAAACACAACCCTGATGTGACCCTCAATAAAATTGAGTTTGACACCCCTGTTCTAGAGTACATTAGAGAACATTTACATGAAGTGGCAGCACTTAGATTAGGAGTGGCGAACTATGGCCCATTTATGACCTGTGGACCAAGTCCACAGGTCATAAACGGGCCATAGTTCTCCACCCATAACCTAGACTGAGAAGTTGAATTTGCCCTGAAAAAAGGTTGCGATAAATAATTCTCATAGTGTTGCCAAGAAAATTATTTTGGCGCATCCATGGAGTCATCAGCAACTGACTTTGACTCAAGAGATGTGATCTTTTCAAAATAGGTAGATGTGTGAGGAGAGGCAAAATATATGAGAAGAGAGAAAAATGATGAACGTTTCTTCTCTTATCCATTTGATGAATTTCAAAATAAAGAGAAGCTACCATGTGACTAAGCAGCATTTGTGGGTGTGGTGTCACCCTACAGACCTTATGGGATATTTTTCTTTCTTTCTGCTTGACTTCAGTTATGTCAGCTAGTGAGTGATTTTTCAAATATCTTGTTCTTCTTGTAAGCTGTCTGGCTGTATTATATTGTCTTCCTGCCTAACCTTACTAAGGGCAAAGGTTATGATAATAAAGGAGTACAAAGAAGTACACATATTTTATTATTTGTCTGGAGAAAAATTACCAACTAGTCTTACCATGAATTGTAAAAGGAATATGGGCAATCAACCCACAATGTGTAATCACTTCTCTATACATTCAGAGAGTAGTTATCAGAATCTGAGAGGGGACAGGACAAGCAATTTTTCAGTTCCACTTTTGGGCATCTACTGTCAGAAAATCTGCACCCACATTATTTATAAATATAGTTGCACAACTGCCATGGCTACTAGCCTGAGAAACCTGGAAACTGTTCACAATATTATTGAGAAAGAGGCACAGTAACTATCCCATACCCATCAAGCCTTTTAGCAGATGGCTGCTAATTTTTTCTTACCACTTTTAAGACATCTTTGCTTTGTTAAATAAAAACTTCATAATGATACTTAATAACAAGAGAACAACACACGTGTGAAGGTCAGAACGTTTTAAATCCTACCTGATTAATTACTGAAAATGGATCTCCGTCCCCTACAAATATGATGACCGGATGAAGATGACAAAATATGTGTGTTGTTCTCCTAGATCAGAGTGAACTTATCAAGTACCTACCGGTAAATCTTTTTTGTATAGCAGGTCATGACGTGCTTGTAGAATCGGGAGCAAAGAAAACCGCTATTGTGAAAGGTAACTTCAAATTAATATTCCACTTGGCATTTTACAGAGTGGCAATCTAGTACCGAAAACAAGTTCCCTCAGCTGAACTCTTATTATTCCTTATATAAATTAATTTCTGCTTTGAGTGTAGTAAGTCTTCCAGTCAGTTATCTTCGTTATTTATTTTCTCTCTCTTTTGCAGCATCCCCAATGACTGCTGGTCATGGAGAAAAGTGACAAAAAAATACCCCTTTTTACTTATTATTTCCTTTTTAGACAGATAAATATGTTGGATTAGTACACCTAAGAATGCCCTCAAAGAAAAAGGATGCCTGTTGTTCAGTCCAATACACTGGCTTGCTTTCAATAGTTCTATGAGAGCTCAACTTCCTGATACAATTCCTAGTATATGTAACAGTTACGTCATTGTTATGTGCTCAGATGACTGTGTACATTTGGACTGCCAGCTTCTCTTCTTTGCTGTCTTTACTATAATCTGTGCTGCCTATTCATGTTTCAAAAGCATGTGTTCACTCCTTAGTATTTGTTATGAATACAGAGATGTTGTCATTTTGCTTATGGGGAGAGAAAGCACCTCTCTTTAAATAGCTTGATCACACATGTTCATGGGTGTAGAACACTGTGAAAATACAGGGGTTAAAAATGATCAAGGGGGAGGAGCTGAGTGCCTATGGATTGCTAGTCATTTCTGTCCTTCTTGACCTTCCATCGTCTTTGATGGTTCAGAAAAATGAAAGGCAAAGGAGGCCTCCGTATCATTTGAAGCTGATTTTAAAGGCTCATCTGCAGTGAGAAGTTCCTGTCTTCTTGGAAACACATGCTCAGGATAGAATTTTGATTGGACTTAGACTTCCTATAAGAAAATTTGAACATTTGATTGCTTTTCATCACATCATAGTGAAGAAAGCACTTTGGAGAGGGAGGGAGGGAGGGAGGGAGGGAGGGAGGGAGGAAGGAAGGAAGGAAGGAAGGAAGGAAGGAAGGAAGGAAGACCATGAAACAGGGGGCTGAGGGACCTGAATATACCTTCACTTCCTCCTTAAGGTACAGGCTTGGAAGCATCTGCTGTAACCACTTAACTTCTAGAGACGATCTCCTAAGTCTTAAAGCATATGTTCCTCAACTCCTTAGGACTATTTCTGCATATTAATTGGAGGCTGTTGGGGAGATGGAACCCTGTTCCTTGCTAACCACTTTCTATAGACATCTCCATTATTCTGTCTTCTTTTATAAAAGGATCAGATCTTCTTTGTGTCCAGCAGAGGGAAAGATTAGTGCAATCTCTGTACGAAATCAAAAGCCATGTCTCATTCATGCAGTGTATAGTTTATCTGAATCCTGACAATCTTGGTTTGGCAAGTAAGCTAGATTCACAACAAACTATACCAATTTCTTTTACATGCCACCTCATAGGTCCAGAACATTAAGGTGATCAGATTTAGATTGATTATGCACCATCAAGTTGTTATTGGGTCTTAAGACAGGTTTTCTCAGTGACAATCTGTCCCTAATCTAGTTTTTTCAAGTCTCCCAATGGTGCCTCCATTGCCACGGTAACTGAGTCCACCTATCTTGGGGCTGGCTGTCCTCTTTTCTTTCTTTCCACCTTTCCAGCATTTTCCAGGGAACTGGTTCTTCACATAATGCGTCTGAAGTAGAATAATTTCAGTCTAGTCATTTATGTCTTGAGTGAGAACTTTGGCTTGATTTGTTCAATGATCCATTTTTGGTTTCCTTGGTGTCCACAGTATTCTCAAGAGTCTTCTCAAACAAAATTCAAAAGCATCAGTACTCTGTATCCTGCTTCTTCAATGTCCATCTTTTCTTCCCATAGATTGCTTTATTGCCTGCCTCTGTGCTACTAGACTAATAATTTGTACTAACCTACAGCAGCGTCCAGGAAATGTGCAATTGCACATTTAACATTAAGCACAACTGCTTAACACAATTGACTGCCTTAAAAACACCCTAATCCATGAGCCGTGGTTTACAAATCACCATTGTTCTGATCACTCAACATGCAAGCAAAACAAATTAATAAGATTTAAGAAATCACATCATCTCAAAGTCTGTGATCCAAAGCAGGCTTTAAATAACCAGGTAACATTCCTCAAGGTGTAAAAGTCATTTTTCCCGTTTTAATTCATTTCAGCTTAGATGCTGTGTAAAATTTAACTACTACTGGGAAAGCTTTGTATCATTGTGTGGGATATAAGATGACTCAGACAGAAGAACTGGTAGTTTCAAGTAACTGAAAGTTAACAGCAGCAGATAAAGCATTATTGTCTTATCACAGAATCCTTCTGTCCTGGGGAGCACAGCTGCAATGAAAATAAATGCTCTCTTTTTTCTCCACATTTATTTATTTTATAACTGCAGGCCTAAAAAAAGCTTGGTCACGTGTCATTTGCTCTCTGATGGCATTCACCGAACTCCAGAAGCGGAATTCTAACTTCCATTAAAAAAAATATATCCAATATTCCTTCTGCAGAGGAGATTTAAATAAACCTGAATATCACCAAAGGAAATCAACATCAAGTCTTTCTCCCTCCAATCCCAGTTCACTGGGAGTTAATGTTTTGTGTACTGATATCATCAGGATGAAGATTACACAACACTGATTTACAAGTTCTGAGTAAGCTTCCCCACTGTTTGCCCAAACACTAAAGCACTGGTGGCCAACCTTGGCAAGTTTAAGACTTGTGAATTTCAACTCTCAGAAATCCCCAGCCAGCATCAGTGGCTGGGGAATTCTGGGAGTTAAAGTCCACAAGTCTTAAAATTGCCAAAGTTGAACACCCTTACACTAAAGTTTTCAGACAGTCCTCAACTTAGAACCATTTGTTTAGTTATAATTTGATGTTATAACAGCACTGAAAAAAGCGACTTACTATTGTTTTTAAAATAGAATAGAATAGAATAGAATAGAATAGAATATTGGCTAAGTGTGATTGGACACACAAGGAATTTGTCTTGGTGCAAATGCTCTCAGTGTACATAAAAGATACCTTCATCAAGGTACAACACTTACAACACTTTTCAACTTATAAACATTGCAGCATCCCCATGGTCATATGATAAAAATTTGGATGCTTGGCAACTGGTTCATATTTATGATAGCTGCAATGCTTTTGTGACTACCTTTTGTGACTTTCAGACAAACAAAACCAATGGAGAAATCAGATTTACTTAATAGCCATATTATTAACTTAAGTAATTCACTTAACAACTGTGGCAAGAAAGGGAGAAAACTCACTTGAGTACTGTCTCACTTAGCGACAGAAAATTTGGGCTCAATTGTGGCTGAAAGGCGAGATCTACCTGCATTTTAAAGCCGATCCTTTTATTTATTTATTTATTTATTTATTTGATTTCTATACCGCCCTTCTCCCGAAGGACTCAGGGCGGTATACAGGCAAGAATAAAACAGACGGTACAATATACAAATTTAAAATGCAGTTAAAAAACTTATTTTAAAATTGGCCTGAGAAGTAAAATATATAATAAGCTAAAAAACCCCATTTAAAATCCTTGGATCAGCCATCTGGTAACAGTGGTGAAATCCAATTTTTTTTACTACCGGTTCTGTGGGCGTGGCTTGGTGGGCCTGGTGTGGCTTGGTAGACGTAGCTTGGTAGGCGTGGCAGGGGAAGGATATTGCAAAATCCCCATTCCCTCCCCACTCCTGGGGGAAGGATATTGCAAAATCTCCATTCCACTCCTGGGGGAAGGATATTGCAAAATCCCCATTCCCTCCCCCCTCCTGGGGGAAGGATATTGCAAAATCTCCATTCCCACCCCACTCTGGGGCCAGCCAGAGGTGGTATTTGCTGGTTCTCTCAACTAATAAAAATTTCCCCTACCAGTTCTCCAGAACCTGTCAGAACCTGCTGGATTTCAACCCCTGGTCTGGTAGGTATTGTACGAAGACAGAATGCTAGCTCAGGTCAGGGTTAGGCAGCACTCAAAAGAGCACTCAGACGTTTTTTTCCCATTTGGAAAGAAAAAAGCTTGCCCAAGACTGGTTTTCCTTTACCTCTGGCAAAGGATCTGTGATTCAGCACAGATGAGGGTGGAGGGGAGATTAAAAAAACACAACATCTTGGCATCTGCCGGAGCATGTGGGAGAGATAGTATTCATGGTTTTGCAGGTTCTGGCAATTCTTGAATGACAACTGATTTCAGGAGCAGCTGCTTCTGGAACTCTATACGTCTTTCTTTGTCATAAAAGGCTGATGGAAGGAAATCCCCACTTTTACCTATCTTTTATCTGCACCTGGAGCTTCTGGTGTGGCGATCAAAGAATCCTCCTTTTGCTTTACAATCAACTGCATCACCTGCTTTGTTCTTGTGAAACTTTTAAAGTTCTTCACACATGCACAGACTTTTTCATATATGAAAGATGGATCTTCTCATCTGGCCATTTTTACGGTGACTTTGCATTTCTGACTATCTCATTGAGAAATATTTCAAAGGGTATTTTTCCATTTTCAGAACTGATTTATATAGGGATGGGATAAAAATTCATTCCAAACAAGAATAGCCTTGAGTATTCTTGACTAAAAACACAACAGTAATAATATAAAAATTGTAAAGCTATGTAAAACAACCAGAATTTTTTTTTATAAAAAAAGTATAATATGTGACATAGAAGGGATACAAAGAGTTTAATCCTCCTTGCTCAATCTGTAAGTCCCAAATGACATTTGAACAGGAAAAGGCATTAGCAAAAAATAGGAAATTATTAATATAGTCAAAGTATGATAATCAGATTGAACTAAATTTATAACTTGCTGTAGAAATGATTCAGCTTCTTTTGAATTTAGTATTAAGTAAATGTGGCTACTCTGGATATGAGTCATTCTTTCTTAATAACCTTGATTTGTCACAAGGAAAGACAAGGCACATACACTTGGCTTATGCAATTACGGTTCTTATGTCCAGCCTGAGGGACAGGATGGCCTTGAGCACTATATCACTGAAAGGTAAGAACAAGAAAGCACAACTAGTACTGATTACTCTGTCCCTAATGAAACAGCCTATTTATATCCAGTGAATTCATACCACAAGGAATTAACTGGAGAATATCTCTCCCTTTGTAAATTCTACTTGAGAGAGATCATAGTGTTCTTCAGCTGTTTACAACTTGGTGTCCTCTAGATGTGTTACGATTACAACTCCTGGAATTTCTCAAGGAAGAGTTAATAAACACACTGTCCACCCACAGCCTTTTCGGGAAAGGGCAATAGGGTCCCCATCCAAAGGACGGTTGATTGTTTGAAAGAATCATATACAATAATGCTTCTCATTTGAGGCAGCAAAGCTGGTTAAAAATATAATCCTAAAAGCTATTTTGGTGTTTTAGATTTCCATCCACACTCTTCAAAACTCTGGTGGCATCTTGTCTAACTAACAAATTTTATTAAAAGGCAGAACTTTCTGTGAGATGCAGCTCACTTCATCGGATGCATGGTTTTTCTAACTTTTGATTATCACAGACTAACACAGCTCTCTTCCAACTCCCACACTCTTATTTACTAGGTCCTTATCACTAACAGATGGAAACAATGGAGGGAAAAAAGCCAATAATTCATGTGCATTGTTCTGTTCATCCGCATATTATGTTTATACACAAGGAATTGGATGGAGTCACGGGTGAGGACTGTTTAGGCCCGTGATGCCGAACCTATGGCACACATGCCCAAAGTGGCACATGGAACCATGTTGCTTGGCATGCGCAGCATCGCCCGTTTGTCTTCTGGGTTTCTGGTGCACATGCATGGGTGACAATCAGCTGGCATTTTTGCATGTGGCAGTGCCCGAAACTGGAAGAACTGGTCTTCAGTTTTACTGTGTGAGCATGCGTGCCGGCCAACTGACTGTCATGCATGTGCGCCAGAAATCCAGAAGACTAGCTGGCCGGAATCCGCATGAGCACCAGAAACCGGAAGTTCATTTTCGGGGCACGCGCATGCACCCTGGCCAGCTCCTCTTCTGGGTTGCGGCCCAGACAAGCAAGCAAAGCGCGTGCGCATGCACTCCCTTTTCGGCACTCAGTGCCGAAAAGGTTCGCTATCACTGGTTTAGGCTATTGCTATGAAAATGCTATCAATATAAGGGGTGTGTACAAAAGCGCACCAGCGTGCCTACCCTCCCTGTCCTAATGTTTTTTTTTATTCATATCCTTTACATGTACTTATAATTATGTCTACACTTGTATCTGTCATAAAGTACATGCTTGACAAAATAAATAAATAAATAAATAATTTTTTAAAAAAAAATAGAAGTGGCTCTGAGAAATCTAAGGAACTCCTAAAAATTCAGAAAGAGACGTGCAATGGTTTATTTACAAAAGGAGAGACTTTGTCTTCTAATTATAGCATGTATGTAAGGATCAATTTCATTTCCCTTCCCCATCTCTGGATTTTAAAGTTTATTTATGGGATGGACTCATCTGTATGAAAATGGGAGGCAGAAAAGGATAGTTATGCAGAGTGGAAGCTGTAACATGAAATCCTACAAATTGCAAAGGGAAAGGCCACCTGGGGAGAGAGGTAGGAGTTTTTTTTAAAAAAATTCTACATAGCCCTCAGCAAAGTCAGAGAAACTGCAAAAGGGCAAAGATTTAGTGGGTAAAACATAGGCAGTAAATAATAGAAGAAAACAAATTTAGTGTCCTCCATTTCCAGCAAATGCTTAATGATCTACTCCAGTAAGTATAGACTGCTCTTCCCACCTCCCTTGTTTGAGGAGCACCTTGTCTGAGTCCTGCTGATTACAGTAATTGTATTTAGTAAAACAAAATAATCATGTCTTGTCCTCTTCACGTAATATCGCTTTGGCTATTTTGAAACATCAATAATCATCATTTGTGATGTTGTAACCTGGAGATGGGCTGTAGTCCTTGCTATTGCGATCTGAAGAGATGGGCCTGCACACAGTCTCTGTATTGGTTGCAAGCCCTCTGGTACCCTCTCAATGCTTTGGACTGTAGCAATCAAGAGGAAGCTGCAAGAGGAAGGAACAGTTGTCCTTCCTACTTGACATAAAGCAAAAACCTGAGAAACCAGGGCCTAGCGGGTTATTAAGGGAGCAGTATGTGAATGTTCTGTTGGAGATAAGAAAAATGCACTGCAGTTAGTGAATTTAGGGAAGTGTGGTAATGAAATGCATTGCTCAACATGATGTGCTGTAACACAAGCTGAAGTGCTGGAGGAAGTGTGATCTTTTGCAAGGGGAAAAGCATTCATCATTAGTCCCTGTTCATGCTTGGACAGAAGCGTGAACGCATGGAACTGAGTCAGTGGGTAAAGAGTTGGCCAACGTACTAGCAACAAAATGCTTTCATTCCTATAAAAGAGTCTTAGAAACTTTTTATACTTTAGTTTCATTTAGAACTGATTTTTGAGGCAGACTTGAAAAAGTAATCAGACTAATTATAGAGGAAAATAATTGTTAGGTTCAATTTTAATATTGATGTGAATTTTGATAGTAAAATCTACTACTGGAAAAATAATGTGCTATCTACACTATGCTATCAGTAGCTCTTAAATATTAACCGGAAAGGTACCTATTATTGTTGTCCTTTTCCTTTTAATTTGAGCTTTCCTGCAAGGCATATTTAACAAAGCTATTGTGATAAAATGTTTGATTCATTTAACAGAACTACCATGAATTTATCTGTCCATAAATAATTTAGAGATTCCCTTTGGATGGAAACCAAAAAGAATGGTTCAATAATGGAACCAGTAGCAGGGGGACATGATGAGTTCACCTTCACTTTATCCAAGCAGACACTAGACCAGTGTTTTTCAATTCCGACAACTTTAAGATATATGGACTTCAACTCACAGAGTTGTCCAGTTCGATATGTGGACTTCCATGCTGGCTAGGGAATTCTAGAAGTTGAAGTCCATGTATCTTAAAGTTGTCAAGGTTGAGAAACACTGCACTTAGACAATAAGGTGTTAGGATAATTTAATTTGGATTCTTGCATTGAAAATAGCTTTGACACAATGATCTAAGATACTTTTTCTAGCTCTATGGCTATGATGTTGAGGTAACCATGTATTTCAATATATTCCTCAGGAATTGATAGGAATTTAATAGTAGCCAATGTTTGGTATACTAGTGGTACATAATTTATTTGGTTTAACAATAAGCTTCACTCCAACCTTCTTCAAAGTAGATGAAACTGCACCTTCACCTAATACATCTTGTGAACCAGTCATAATGTACATGGTAATATCCCTGATAATATTATTCTTCAAATGGCTTCCTGCTCATTTTACTTCTATCAAAGCCAGATAGAATAGAACTGTGTTCCAATAAATGGTAGGGAAATAAATCTTGAAAAGTAAGTACTTATTTTTTTTAAAAGTATTGATAATACTTATTGTTTTAGCTATATTGTGGTGCTATTTATTTAATACTTGCATGTTACATTCATATATTTCATTAAGTCATTATGTAGCAACGTGATGTGTACAGCTGAAAAGTTTGGATTGCAAAATTCAGATTACTAGATGGCCGGAGACTTAAGGTTTTCTGAATCTTTTTGCTGCCATCTCTTACAGTGCAGAGGTTACAATTAATGTACTGAGTTAACCCAGTCATTTATGGTTTATTGAAGAAATAATAATTAAACAAATACCACCTTTATAACATATAACAACAGAGTTGGAAGGAACCTTGGAGGCCTTCTAGTCCAACCCCCTGCCCAGGCAGGAAACCCTACACCATCTCAGTCAGATGGTTATCCAACATTTTCTTAAAAATTTCCAGTGTTGGAGCATTCACAACTTCTGCAGGCAAGTTGTTCCACTGATTGATTGTTCTAACTGTCAGGAAATTTCTCCTTAGTTCTAAGTTGCTTCTTTCCTTGATCAGTTTCCACCCATTGCTTCTTGTTCTACCCCAGGTGCTTTGGAGAACAGCCGACTCCCTCTTCTTTGTGGCAACCCCTGAGATATTGGAACACTGCTATCATGTTTCCCCTAGTCCTTTTTATTAAACTAGACATACCCAGTTCCTGCAACCGTTCTTCATGTTTTAGCCTCCAGTCCCCTAATCATCTTTGTTGCTCTTCTCTGCACTCTTTCTAGAGTCTCAACATATTTTTTACATCGTGGCGACCAAAACTGAATGCAATATTCCAAGTGTGGCCTTACCAAGGCATTATAAAGTGGCACTAACACTTCACGTGATCTTGATTCTATCCCTCTGTTTATGCAGCCCAGAACTGTGTTGGCTTTTTTAGCAGCTGCTGCACACTGCTGGCTCATATCTAAATGGTTGTCCACTAGGACTCCAAGATCCCTCTCACAGGTACTACTATTGAGCAAGGTACCACATATACGGTACCTGTGCATTTTGTTTTTTTTGCCTAAATGTAGAATCTTACTTTTTTCACTGTTGAATTTCATTTTGTTAGATAGCGCTCAATGTTCTAGTCTGTCCAGATCTTTCTGTAACTTGAGCCTATCTTCTGGAGTGTTGGCTATTCCTGCCAGCTTGGTGTCATCTGCAAATTTGATGAGTTCCCCATCTATCCCCTCATCCAAGTCATTGATGAAGATGTTGAAGAATACTGGGCCTAAAACAGAGCCTTGGGGTACTCCACTGCATATTTCCCTCCATGTGGATGTAGTTCCGTTGAGGACTACATGTTGAGTGCGGTTGGTCAGCCAGTTACGAATCCATCTGGTGGTGGTGCTGTCTAACCCACATTTTTCTACTTTATCTAGTAGTAGGTTATGGTCTACTTTATCAAATGCTTTACTGAAGTCCAAGTAAATTATATCGACAGCATTCCTCTGGTCTACTAATTTTGTCATTTTGTCAAAGAATGCAATAAGATTAGTCTGGCATGATCTGTTTTTGACAAACCCATGTTGGCTTTTGGTTATTACTTTGTTTGCTTCTAGGTGTTCGGTGATTCGTTGCTTGATTATCTTTTCCAGAATCCAGAGGTCAGGCTGATAGGTCTGTAGTTTCCTGGATATGTTTTTTTCCCTTTTTTGAAGATGGGAACTACATCAGCTCTTTTCCAGTCCTCTGGCAGCTCCCCTGTGCTCCAGGATCTTTGAAAGATATAGTTCAGCGGTTCTGAGATCATGTCTGCCAGTTCCTTCAGAACCTTGGGGTGTAATTCATCCGGTCCTGGTGATTTGAACTCGTCTAGGGTAGACAGCTGTTCACTTACCATTTTCTTCCCTATTTTAACTTGTGTTTCTAATCTGTTTTTTGTAGTGCTGTTTTTGATAGGTTGGATTGTTTTTTCCTTTTGTGTAAAGACAGATGCAAAAAATGAATTAAGTAGATCTGCTTTCTCCCTGTTGCTTGTCATCTTCTTGCCACTTTCTCCCAGCAATGGGGCAATTGTTTCCTTGACTTTTTTCTTGTTTTTAACATGTTGGAAGAAGCTTTTTGTTATTTTTACTTTTGTCGCTAGCCTTTGTTCATTGTGAGCCTTAGCTTTCCTCACTTCATCTTTACAGGCTCGGCTATTTGCTGATATTCTGCCTTAGTTATTTGCCCCTCTTTCCACTTTTTATATTTGTCCTTTTGGTCTTTCAATTTTTCAGATAGTTCTTTATGCATCCATGCTGGTTTCTTTTGAGGTTATTATTTTTCTTCATTGGTATTGTGCTAGACTGCGCTTTTATAATCTCACTTTTCAAAATTTCCCAAGCTTCTTGGGTTGTTTTCCCCCTGAGGATTCTCATCCATGGAATCCTTCTCAAGCTCTCTAAGTTTATTGAAATTAGCTCTTAAAGTCCAAGACTCTAGTTTGACTTTGTTCTACTACTTGTATTTGCTTAATGTTGAATTTCGATATTGAGGTCAGGCTGATAGGTCTGTAGTTTCCTGGATCTGTTTTTTCCTTTTTGAAGATGGGAACTACATCAGCTCTTTTCCAGTCCTCTGGCAGCTCCCTGTGCTCCAGGATCTTTGAAAGATATAGTTCAGTGGTTCTGAGATCACGTCTGCCAGTTCCTTCAGAACCTTGGGGTGTAATCCATCCGGTCCTGGTGATTTGAACTCGTCTAGGGTAGACAGGTGTTCACTTACCATTTTCTTCCCTATTTTAACTTGTGTTTCTAATCTGTTTTTGTAGTGCTGTTTTTGATAGGTTGGATTGTTTTTCCTTTTGTGTAAAGACAGATGCAAAATGAGTTAAGTAGATCTGCTTTCTCCTGTTGCTTGTCATCTTCTTGCCACTTTCTCCCAGCAATGGGCAATTGTTTCCTTGACTTTTTCTTGTTTTTAACATGTTGGAAGAAGCTTTTTGTTATTTTTACTTTTGTCGCTAGCCTTTGTTCATTGTGAGCCTTAGCTTTCCTCACTTCATCTTTACAGGCTCGGCTATTTGCTGATATTCTGCCTTAGTTATTTGCCCTCTTTCCACTTTTTATATTTGTCCTTTTGTCTTTCAATTTTTCAGATAGTTCTTTATGCATCCATGCTGGTTTCTTTTGAGGTTATTATTTTTCTTCATTGGTATTGTGCTAGACTGCGCTTTTATAATCTCACTTTTCAAAATTTCCCAAGCTTCTTGAGTTGTTTCCCCCCTGAGGATTCTCATCCATTGAATCCTTCTCAAGCTCTAAGTTTATTGAAATTAGCTCTCTTAAAGTCCAAGACTCTAGTTTGACTTTGTTCTACTACTTGAATTTGCTTAATGTTGAATTCCAATATTGCGTGGTCACTTGCCCCCAGGGTTCCTGTAGTTTCAACACCTTCTATCATTTCATCTCTGTTAGTGAGAATTAAGTCCAGTATGGCTAATCCCCTTGTTGCCTTCTCTATTTTTTGGGAAACAAAGTTGTCTGCTAGGTTTGTTAGGAATCTGTTGGATCTTCCACTTGGTGCAGAGTTTGTTTCCCAGTTGATGTCAGGGTAGTTAAAATCTCCCATTACTACTGTGATGTGCTTCCTACATATCTTAGTTAGCTGACTAGCAAAAAGTTCATCTACTTCCTCTGTTTGGTTGGGTGGCCTATAGTATAGACCTATGGCAATATCGTTTTTCACCCTTTATATTGACCCAAATACATTCAAGATGATTTTCATCATTGTTGTGCTCTATTTCTGTAGAGATGTAGTTATTTCTTATATATAGTGCAACTCCACCTCCTCTTTTATTTGGTCTATTTCTTTTAAATAATTTATATCCCTCTAGCTGTATGTTCCATTTGTCAGTTTCATCCCACCAAGTTTCCGTAATGGCAACAATATCATATCTGCCCTCATTTACTTGAATTTCTAATTCACCCTGTTTATTCCTCATACTCTGTGCATTGGTGTATAGACATTTGAGTCCATTTGGATTGACCTTGTGTTTACTGTCTACATAACCTGTGTTGACTGCCCCTACTTTCTTGCCACCTGTTGGTTTAGTGCACATGGTATGGCACTCACTGTTAAATGCTTGGTTTTGCTTGATAGCAGGGCTGATAGTCTTACCCATACAGACATCTATGTTACATGCAGTGATAACCCTTTTAGTTTTCGATTGCTGGGGACAGAAATTTTCTGTATCAGTTAATTCTGTCCCCACTGTTCAGTTTAAATGTTTATCCAGAAAATCTGTGAATTTATTGCTAAGTAACTCAGTCCGTTTCTTTGATGGATGCAATCCATCTCTTTTGTACAGTTTTTCATTGGACCAGTTGCAGACATCGTGACTAATAAAACCAAAGCCTTCCTTTTTACACCACTCCTTTAGCCACACATTAAACTCCACTACGCGCTGGCCTTTACCTTTTTGTTCCTTATGTACTGGTAAAACCTCTGAAAAGATAAGCCTACAACCTATGGTATTAAGTTCATACCCCAAGCTCTGGAAATCATTCTGCAGAGAAAGTACATCCTTTTGGGACAGATCATTTGTGCCAAGATGTATAATAGCATCAACATCAGAATCCTTACTGGCATTCTTGACTATCTTAAGAATATGCCTCTTGTCTCTGCTGGCAGTAGCACCAGGTAGACACCTGATCTCTTTCAAAACCTCCATATCCTTTCCTAAATTTACATCCCTTACAATTGAATCACCAATCAGAAGGTGGCTTCTCTTTTTGGATACCATGCTCTTCTTGTGTGACCGATCTGTAATACTTGATACACTTGATACACACATTTCCAAAGTAAATTCTTCATCTCAGACCTTAATCCCTTGATTGTTTGAGTTATCAGTATCATAACTACCTTGATCTGTCACTTTAGTGTTCCTATTAAGGTCAGCAAGGGCACTATATCTGTTATACTGGGACACTGTAAAAGCTTTGTGTTTATGGTTCACAGCTCTCACCCTGCCAGATCCCACGGTTGTCCATACTGCCCTTTTCCTGCAGGATCTTTGTGGTAGAGGGGGCTGATGGCACAGCAGCTGGAATGGCTGAATTGGGCACCTAATTTCTGCTTGGAGAGCACAGATTAGAGATTCTAGATAGGTAATCTGTCCACGTAGACTGCTAATTTGTTTACAAAGAGGACAGTACCCAAATTTGAAAAGAGTACTGCGAAAGACAGCTGCAAAACAAGTATTGCACTGAACTAAGCCAGTCATTTTGAAATAGAATAAAATCACAATCTCAAGTGGACAAACCCTGAATATATTATTGCTATTTTTGATTTATAGTGATTAGATTAGATTCGCGCGCCGTTAGGCACGCGGGTTGTGAAAATGAGAAAGAAATGGAGGCAGTTTTCCACCCCCAATTTCTCCTCAAAGCAGCAACTATACTCACGTGCTTCTCTGAAGCAAATGTGAATGAGATGGAGGTAGTTTCCCACCCCCAATTTCTCCTCAAAGCAGTAACTCCACCCACGTGTTTCTCTGAGGCAAAATGGGAAAGAAGGAAAGAAATGGAGGCAGTTTCCCACCCCCAATTTCTCCTCAAAGCAGCAACTATACTCACGTGCTTCTCTGAAACAAATGTGAATGAGATGGAGGTAGTTCCCCCCCCCCCAATTTCTCCTCAAAGCAGTAACTCCACCCACGTGTTTCTCTGAGGCAAAATTATGTTCATTCTTTTCCACTCTGTTCATTATATTCTATGTATTATTCTTGAACTGGGGCACGACGGCTCAGCGGTTAAAACTGGGTTTGTTGGTTGGAAAGCTGACAATCTGGTTCAAGATCCAAGTGTCATGTGAGAGGGTGAGCTCCCATTATTTGTCCCGGCTCCTGCTAACCTTGAAAGCATACAAACGCGAGTAGATAAATAGGCACCACTTTGGTGGGAAGGTAATAGCCATCCTGTCACTTCAGCATATAGTCATGCTGACCACATGACCATGGAAAAGTCTTTGGACAATGCTAGATCACTCCAGCTAAGAAACCGGAGATGAGCATTGCCTCCTAGAGATGGAAACAACTGGACAGGAGAAACTTTTACCCTTTACCTTTATTATTCTTAAGTGATCTTCCCTTCTGGCATCTTGATATGTATTGAAGTTCATTCTTGTCTATCTGTGATTCTGCAGATCCTTTTCTGATGCCTGCCAAGGGTATGAAGAAGCTTTCTGCCAGTCTTACTCCCCTCGCCAGGTATTCCAAGGCAAATGTGAGTTCCAGATGCTAATCCAAGTGTCAAGTTTGCAAGTTTTTGGCCATTCCACAGCTGTTTCAGGATAAAGAGGTTTCCTTTTCCTTGTGTCCTTAAAAGTCATACTGCAGCTGAAGTGGCCCGTATTCATCAGTTTGGAAAGATAAATTGCAGGAATAAAATCTGAATGAGGGATTCATAGATGTTTTCAGAGTTCTCTCAGGCATTGTCTGTGATTTGATACAGGGTAGGATTGACTCGTCTTCGTCTTTGGCACTACAGTATCTATATCAAAAAGCAAAGGGCAAAAAAAAAAAAGTTTAAATGATACAATTTATGTAACTTCCTTAATCTTTATTATTGTCTTATTTCAAAACTGATCTTAAATGGGCTCTGTCTAGATCAGGGGTCAGCAACCTGCGGCTCCGGAGTCGCATGCGGCTCTTTGGGGCCTCTGCTGTGGCTTCCTGTCGGGTGATCCCACCACTGGCTGGCCCTGTCCTTCGACCTCCCCTCCCAGTCACTCCTCGCCTGGCCTCAGAAGGTAAGGATGACAGCGGGGGATGGAGAAGCACCAGGGCAGAGACAGAGAGATACAGAGAGTGTGGGGGAGAGAGAGGGAGAGAGAAGGGGAGGGAGGGAGGGAGGGGAGAGAGAGATATGTCAAAAGGGTTTTGTGGTTCCTGGTGTTTTTTAACAACTGGTTCTCTGCCCTAATGACCGGCTGGGTAGGCGTGGCTGGGGCAGTGTCATGTGATTGGTGGAAGTGAGTGACATCGAATTGGCCATGCCCACCCAGGTTTTGTGGCTCCCGATGTTTTTTTTTTCCTGTGGGAAACGGGTCCAAATGGCTCTTGGAGTATTTAAGGTTGCAAACCCCTGGTCTAGATGAAAATTACTCTTTTACCACATTTCCCTAAGCACCATCCTTTGAAGAACATACTTATCTAACTGAGTTATGTTTAATAAACAGGGCTGATTTGAACAACACTCAGCTACCTATCTTCATATTATCTTTATAGTGAATTTAACTGATATTTAAACTTTAAAATGCACTTTCCTTCCTATTCTCACTCATATTCTTAAGTCATGGCCTGATACAAGTCTTTCAATTAGGGCTGCTTCATGCCAAGTCAAAATGTGGGTGTTTGGTGTTGCGATAGGAGTCCAGCCATTGTGTTTTTAAAGAAAATGTTGATTTTATTTTTTAAAATTAGCTTTATATCTTCTTTTTCGCTAGGAACTCAAGGTGGCATGCACAATACTCCCTCTTTCAACAACAGTCCTATGAAGTACAATAGGTTGGGCTAAGAGAGGGGGACTGGCCCAAAGTCACCCCATAAGCATCCATGGATTAAGGTTCATATGAAAGTGGGACTATCTGGCTCTACTCTACGCTTCAGCTATTACACCACAATTGCTTAACAGGTACTATGTAATTCCACACATTGTAGTTTACAGGTAAGTCTTGTTAGGCAACTGCCTTATATAGCAACTGTCTACAGTTACAATGGTGATTGATATCACTTTGACAATGTAACTTTGTGGCCAATCTTCTGTATTTATGATCTTCATAGGTCTGTAAAGCAAAGGAAAGCTGAAGTAAGATAATAAATCATGATGTTTCCCTGATGAGCTTTGCTTAACGACAGAGTTGTCACTTCCAATTGTGGTTGCTAAACAAGGACTACCTTGTTCAGTAAACCAGAGTTAGAGAAACCATGACTTAATGTCATATGTAATATAACATCTCACTAAGGATGTGAATTGACATAAGGATTAAAAAAAATACCTAACAGAGGCTATTTCAGTGGATGTAAGGGTATTTTTGTGTGAAAGGAGGAAATTAGAAAGTGGCTCAGCAAAAAATGTAGAAAGCTTCAGTCTTGTGCTAATTAATACCAATAACCAAGCATCAGCATTTAATTTGGCAGAAGTTAATCATTAAGCACAATGCACTTCAAGAACACATGAGCCATTCCCTTTATAATGTTGAACATTATGAAATCCAGCATAGCTGAAGTGTTAAATCAAACTCCATTCCTTAAACATGCCTTAGAGAGGGGGAAAGGCAAAGGCTAGCTGGAGCAGAAAGTGAGAAGACTCAGATCTCAGAGTCAAACAAGTAGGCTTAGTTAAAAAGAAGTATGCTGCCCAATGCATTTCAAACACTTTTCTTCATCAGGAATCCCAGAAAAAATGCAAATATTTGTATTATTAAATCTCCAGTGCAGGCAGTCCTTGACTTACAACCACAATTGAGCCCAAAATTTCTGTTGTCAAGTGAAAAATTTGTCCCAAAGATGTTTTTTCAAGAGGCAACTGGACTTTCTGGTTTTTCTTCAAAAGAGGTTTCGCTTCTCATCCAAGAAGCTTCTTCAGCTCTGATTTGATGCCACTATCCAGTCGGAGCTGAAGAAGCTTCTTGGATGAGAAGTGAAACATCTTCGAAGAAAAACCAGAAAGTCCAGTTGCCTCTTGAAAAAGCACCTTTGGGACAACCATGACATGGACGACTGAGAATCTCCATAGACATTAAGTGAAAAATTTGGGAATTTTTTCCATTTCAGGACCTTTCTTGCCACAGTTGTTAAGTGGTTTCTCCAATGACTTGACTTGTCAGCTCGCAAAAGCAGATCACGTGACCCTGGGACACTGCAATTCTCATAAATATGACTCAGTTGCCAAGCATCTGAATTTTGAACACGTGACCACAGGGATGCTGCAAAGGCCATAAGTGTGAAAAATGGTAATGTCACTTTTTTCAGTGCTGTTGTGATTTCAAACAGTCACTAAATGTTGTAAGTCGAGGACTACTTGTACATTATGAAGGGACTTTTTTTGCAGCTGAGACAGAAGCAAAATGAGCATTTTACCTTTTCAGCTGATGTGCTTTGAACATGTACGGGTTCAACAGGATCTAGGGACTACCAGGAATAGAGAGCTGGAGGGAGTAAGCTGGAATGGCTTATTGGCTTTACTTCCTTTTGGCTCCTTTGCTAGCTTTGGCCTACAGTTGCTAATACAATTCTGAATAAATGCTCTCAGGGCTGAAAGCAGCAGATTGGTAAATGGAGCACAAACAGCAGAATCTGGATAGGAAATAAAGAAATGAACATCTAAGTGTGATTATGTCTTGATACAACTCCCTTGTATTCCTGGAATTGAATGGATATTTCCCCCTATCTTGCAGAGGGAGAAGAGCTCGCAAACATATTTAGTTTTGAGACTTCTTCTCCTCTTCCTTGCAAACAACACATGTTGCAGGAACACTTTAACGACCTACAGATGTCTGTTCAAATTCTGCCTAGAAATATAAACAGGCAGACAATGGGAAACGTGGAGCTATACATTTGGCAGGCAATTGCTGATGGGACCAAACTAATTTCGAGCAGAGAGATCATTCAGTTTCCCCCCTTGAGTTAAGGAATGGGAGGAGTGCATCGTTGGAAATGGCCTGGGGCCAGATCATATGATCCCTATTCACTTCTATGTGATTAATAAATGAACAATGACTCCCATGCACACAGCCCTTGCATAGATAATTCCTGGTCTTTGCATGGGAAAATAGTGTTGCCGTGCCACAGTGAAAACTGTACATCCATCGCTTGTGCCGTTTAGGATGAGATTATATCACAATCTAATAAAACCACAGAGGTTGTAAGGATCTCAAGTCCAACACTTTATTTCTGTACCAAGTGTCAAAAGCTGAGCCCACTAATCTCTCCCATCCCGGTGGAAGATTGTGGGTACTAATAAAGGTAAGAAATCCGCTGCAGTTTTTTCCAAAACGCCTTTGACTCACCTTGCAAATAACTCAGCGAAGATGATCCATCTGATCTACATTTTTTTTTATTTGCATTTATATCCCGCTCTTCTCCAAAGACTCAGGGCGGCTTACACTATGTTAGCAATAGTCTTCATCCTATTTGTATATTTATATACAAAGTCAACTTATTGCCCCCAACAAGCTGGATCCTCATTTTACCTACCTTATAAAGGATAGAAGGCTGAGTCAACCTTGGGCCTGGTGGGACTAGAACCTGCAGTAATTGTAAGCAGCTGTGTTAATAACAGACTGTCTTAGCAGTCTGAGCCACCAGAGGCCCATTCACATTCACACCAGTGGTGAAATCTGAACTGCTTTACTACCGGTTCTCTGGCTGTGCATGTGCGCTGCACACCATGCACCAAATGCGAGGTGTGTGTGTGCACACGCATGCAGTGCGCGCCAAAAGGAGGCATGGGGTAAGTAGAACAGCACACGGGAGAGTGATCAGCTGTGGTGCACAATCTTTTTTTTTACTTTTAAAAGTATTTTTACAACCTATTCAGCTGAATAAATTGTAAAAAATGCTTTTAAAAATAAAAAAAAGAGACTGACGATTGCGTGACTCAGCTGTGATTGTCAGAGCCTTTTTTTTTAAACCTTTTAAAAGCATTTTTTATAAGAAGCGGCAAGTGGGCAAGTAGGCAAGCGGGCGACCGGGCGGGCATGGGCAGGGGGGAGGGGGCAGGGATTTTTGCTACTGGTTCTCCGAACCACCTGCCGCCATTGCTACTGGATCGGGCGATCCAGTCCGAATTGGGAGCATTTCACCTGATTCACACTGAAGGCAATTGAAAACAGAAACTTTGCCATAGGCATCCTGGGGTTTCCAAAGAGGAACTAGAAGCAGTGATTTATCTTTTTTAAATTTCAGTTTAATAAGCCGCAAAAAGAAGATATAGACTTGGATGATTTCTTTAAAAGTGGGCTAAGTTGAAGAAAAACTGTCACTTCAGCTACTAATAAAAGTAGGTACATATGGACACCCACTTATGTATAACAGATAAAGGTAAAGGTAAAGGTTCCCCTCACACATGTGTGCTAGTCGTTGCTGGCTCTAGGGGGCGGTGCTCATCTCCGTTTCAAAGCCGAAGAGCCAGCGCTGTCCGAAGACATCTCCGTGGTCATGTGGCTGGCATGATTCAACGCCAAAGGCACACGGAACGCTGTTACCTTCCCACCAAAGGTGGTCCCTATTTTTTCTACTTGCATTTTTACGTGCTTTCGAAACTGCTAGGTTGGCAGAAGCTGGGACAAGTAACGGGAGCTCACCCCGTTACACGGCAGCACTAGGGATTCGAACCGCTGAGCTGCCGACCTTTCGATCGACAAGGTCAACATCCTAGCCCCTGAGCCACCGCGTCCCCTTGTATAACAGATAGTCCTCAACTTATGACTACACTTGAGCCCAAAATTTATGCTGCTAAGTGAGAAATTTGTTAAGTGTGACTCTGTCCCATTTTACAAATTTTCTTGCCACATTTGTTAAGTAAATCACTGCAGTTGTTAATTTAATTAACACATTTAAGTGAAATCTGGTTTCCCTATTGACTTTGCTTGCCAGAAGGTTGCAAACGATGATCACGTGACCCCGGGACACTGCAACCATCATAAATGTGACTCAGTTGTCAAGCATCCAAATGTAAATCACATGATCATGAGGTTGTAAGTGTGGAAAAACGATCATAAATCACTTTTTTTCAGTGCTGTTGTAATTTGAATGGTCACTAAGCAAACTGTTTTAAGTCAAGGACTACCTGTATACCTTCAACATTACAGATAAGGACAGGTACATCACTTTGGATGTGCCTATCCTTGTGCGTAATGGGATGAGACTTCAAGCCATCCATTTTTTATTTGACTCTACATTACACTTGCAAGCACTCCACCTTTAATTCACAGTCCAACTCCATTGTAAGACCATACAGAACAGACTTGGAGTCTCCTTGTTTCCTCAACTATGCCCCTCCCCATCTCCATAAAATAGGTTGTTCTACTGCAAATATGGAACAACTAATTTAAGTAAATACTGTAAATTCAACTTTTAAGTAAATTCAACTTACGGTATTTGTAACTTTATCCTTTCAAAACTTTGGCTGAGGGGGAAAAAAAAGGCACAAGCCCGATTGCTTAATTTCTGTAAAGGCACAGGAAGGGTTCTACTTGGTTACAATTTATGGTGCATTTGTTTTGTGCACCGTTTATTAATTTTCAGGCTAGGGGTTTCCCAAGTTTTATATAAAAAAGGCTGGGAATGATTTTTTTTCCCCCTCAGTGTCCCATTTTTGTACTTTAGGTTTTGGTTACTTTATGCACGCACAAAATAGCATACAAACTTTTGCATCTTTGTAACCTATGCTTTTTAAAGACTTAAATCTGGAAGTACTCTTAAGCTGAGGCTTGACTGTAAATTGTAAATCTGTCAGCAATTCAGAAGTAGGTAACGTGACTAGCTTAGTTCCCATACAACATAAATCCACAATGCAGCTCATTTGATTTTGTTTTAAAATGAGAGATGTTGCAGCCAGATCACCCTTTATAGCCATTTCTTCTTGGCCTTCTGGTTAAGATCAAGAGTATGCGTGTTGCTACCAGCCCCTTTGAAGTAGGAAATCCTGGTTTATAAACTGCACAGGAGTGTTAAATATTGGTACTAGGACAGAGGTACATAAACTGTTGAATGGCATGACTGGGGCTGCATTACAAAAGATAGGGCCACCAGATCAGGATTCCAAACACCCAAATGACATTTAAGGTTAAGGTTCCCCTTGCACATATGTGCTAGTCATTCCGGACTCTAGAAGGTGGTGCTCATCTCCGTTTCAAAGCCAAAGACCTCTCCGTGGTCATGTGGCTGGCATGACTAAATGCCAAAGGCACATGGAACACTGTTACCTTCCCACCAAACCAAAGGGACATGGTGGCTCAGTGGCTAAGACGCTGAGCTTGTCGATCGAAAGGTCGGCAGTTCAGCGGTTCGAATCCCTAGTGCCGCGTAATGGGGTGAGCTCCCGTTACTTGTCCCAGCTTCTGCCAGCCTAGCAGTTCGAAAGCATGTAAAAAATGCAAGTAGAAAAATAGGGACCACCTTTGGTGGGAAGGAAACAGATGACACTAGATGGCAGCAAAGAAATACAAGAATCTCATTGCTACCATTTAGTGGATGACACTTGGAGTCTGGAACTGATAGCTCTAAGAACTGAATGGCTATTGAAAGGAGGCTTAATGTTGTTTCATTTCTTCTTGGCTGCCTTGATCTTGCAAATATGTTGCTTTTCTAGCTTTCTGGCTAGATTTTAGAAAAGCATAGTCTAGCCCCATGATGGTGAACCTATGGCACGCGTGCCACAGGTGGCACGTGGAGCCATATCGGTGGGCAAGCCAGCTCAGCTCCGGTGTGCATGTGCACGCTGCCCAGATGATTTTCGGGCCTTCCGGTCCCACTGGAAGTCAGGAAACACGCTGTTTCCGGCCTCCGGAGGGCCTCCATGGTGGGGGGGAAGGCCCATTTTTCACCCTCCCCAAGCTCTAGAGGCTTTCGAGCCTGGGGAGGGTGAAAATGGCCTTCCCCAACCCCTCGGCGGCCCTCTGGAGACCGGAAATGGCCCGTTGGCCAACTTCCAGTGGGACTGGAAAGCCCATCTCCCCAGCTCCAGAGCCTTTCTAGGAGCCTGGGGAGGGCAAAAAAACAGGCCCACTGGGCCCATCATGCCATTGCATGCCAAAAGCAGGGGAGCATGGGGGGGCGCTGCAATGCAGGGGGGGACGCATAGAATTATGGGTGTGGGCGCATGCACACGTGACCCCCCCCCACGCTGCCCCCATTTTTGGCACGCGATGGCAAAAAGGTTAGCCATCACTGGTCTAGCCTTTCCTGATGACCATCTCCTCCAAAACATTCCTAGCCAGCATGGCTATTGTGCCCTTCATTATATAGCCCAACATGGTGGCTCTTTTGAGAATGCAGGCGTCTCCCCAGTAGCCATTCTATAAGGGCATCCATAACATGTTTTTAAAATTCCATATATGCCTATTGCCCATTATAAGACCGTCTGCTTTACAGATGGTCATCTTGTTCTAGAGATCAAGTTTGGCTTCCTGCATTGATATAATGGCTTGCTGGTTCTAGCTGCTACCATCTATATTCAAGAGGTGTACTCTTACCCAGCATACCCTTTCCCACACCTCACTATCCCCAGTGTGCGTGTGTGTGTGTGTGTGTGTGAATTATAATTAAATATTAATTATGCTGCCCATCTTCCTGTAAGTTGACTCTGGGTGGTTTGAGATAGGGCTGTAACAGGCTATATACCTCAATGGGGGGAAAAAAACCATACCTCCTTTTCAGTAGGGCTTGGACCTATAGCAGTGAGTCATGTGGCCAAGGAAATCACACTGCAACATCCTGGTTAGATTATTATCCAGGCTGAGTTTGAAAACCTCCTGTAAGGAGGAAAAGAACAAGGCCTTGCCTCCCACTGCTTTGGAAAATGCAAAGGTTTTCTCTGAGGATCCAAGAAAAGAATAATGTGCACATTGTAAGAGGAGCGGGTGTATAGCAAGCAAGAGAGGAAATGTCATAATACTGAATAAAGGCTTGCTTAAATTGATTTGATTGATTATATGCCATCAAGTCACTCGACTCCTAGCAACCATATAGATTCATTTTGCTTATGATGATCTATCCCTAAGCTGTTCTTGCAAGTCTCCCAATGGTGCACTCATTGCCACTGTAATCGTCAAGCTTGCTGCTGGTCATACATATTATTTTGTATCATGTGGGATTTGCAACAACATTATTTTCATCTGTGATCCCATTGTTCCGTAACATGAGATTTTTAATTCTGACACAATGGATTGTTCAAACCCAGCCAAATGCACCTTATTTAATAAACCACGGTTGAACAAGCTATGACTTTGCATAATACAGTAGGTCAGAGGTTCCCAATCTTTTTCGGTTTGCGGCTCCCATAACACTTCGGATTTTTTCCGCGGCTCCCTTAATAGGTACATCCGATTTTTTTTTAATTTTAAGGATTTGGAAATCTACTTTTTAGATCGTTAAGGTTAGGTTAATTGAAAAATAAATTAAATATGAGCTTTAAATTCACAATTTATTGAACATCGTTTAATGATTTAAAATTATTAATGGGATGGATGGGCTTGTTGTTCGCTGCACAACTTCTCAAATCTTGGAGTAAAATTGGAAATAGCGACTCTCATTTCTTGCTCGAGGTTAATTTTTGAGCGATATTTACTTTTTATTACCGCGACTGCCGAAAACCCAGCTCCGCACAAATAGGACGTTGCAAAAGGAATTAATATTCTTAGGGCTTTGCAACTATTATTCAAGTTTAATAAGAATTTGTCCATTTTAGGGTGATCAGAAAAATAGCTTTTGAAAAGTAACTTAACCACCATTAAGCAATGCCCTACTGGGGAATGACCGCCTCAAAACTTTTCAAGCCGCCTCATGAGTAAGCCGCCGTCTGCATGACAGTAAACGCAGGCAATAACAGAGGAGGGTCTGCCCGTCTGGATTTGCTGATGGACGCGCCGTCTCCTTTGATGGGAGCGGCCTCTGCGGAACTTTCCCAGGCGTGGGGGTCCCTGCTTTGGTCTCGGAGTTTGGCCTCTCGCGATCCCCTTGTTCCCTCGGGTCTCCGCCTTGTGGAGGAGGTGGCTGTTCTCGCCTCCAGCCTGGCTCACCTGGGAGGAACCAACGGGGTGGTTTTGCTATTTTCTGTGCAGCCCCGATGCCGTCGAGCGTGGTGGCCGCGGCCGTGTTGGGCAGCGTGTCGGGTGGTCTGGGAGGCCAGTGGCGTCACGGGCAGACTGGAGGGGAGGTGCGCCGTTGCTTCGTCAGGCGGCGGGTCTGGGCGGGCGCTGTGGTTCAGGCGGGCGGGCGGGGCCGGAGCTCGCGCTTCTCCTTTGGTCCGTCGTCGGCATCTGCCATCTTCCTGCCTGCTGTGGCCTGCCCCGCGGGGGGTGTGGGTGCGGCTGTGCGGGGGTCCCTTGGCTTTTGGAGTTGTCCCGAGTTGCGGTGTGCGAGTCCCGGTCGCTGCGGCCGTGTCCGGCTTTGTGCGTGTGGGATCTCGCGGCACTGCGTGTGGAGCGGACGCTGCTTCTTCGCGGCGCCCTTGTGGCGGTGGCGCGGCTCCCTGGGGAGCCGCGGCTCACACTTTGGGAATCACTGCAGTAGGTGTTTGATTATGGCATGCCTTCTTAGAGTTTTTTTACTGAGGGTTCAACAGCTGGCCAGCTGTGGTCTCTTCTACAATACACCACTCCATTTTTCTTCCTCCTGGCACAGGATCTCATTTCCCCCCATTCATAGTCAGCATTTAGTACCCCTCAGTCCTCTTAAAGTGTTTTGCTCCTACTCTTTTCTTCTGTATATGGGACTCACTCAGACTACTGATACTTTTTCTTTCTTTCTTTCTGAAAACACATTTATTCTTCCTAAGCACATTAGCCACTCAGGAGTCTCCAGTTAGCTATCTTAGCTAAAGTCTTATGGCAGGAGCAATAAAAGAGAGAAATGGCATAATAAAAGGGAAAAAACCGGTAAGATACTGAGAGGACTCTGTGAACAGAATGTCCACATTTATCTGCAGATCTTTTGTCCCTGGAGTACGGAGTGGTAACTTGCTAGGCCAATGCCAGCTAACAGTTTCATGGGGGTGGTTGAAGTAAATGAATCAAGATTAGGTACTGTGGAGGCTGGAGTGTTAACTTTCCGCTGAATAGCTTAGACAAGAACATGTGCATTTTAAACTTTCCTACAAACCCTCATTATCCCAGCACGTCATTAGCATAGATAAAAATAGCACAAATTAATGCAGAAGTTGAAAAGCTTGTATAAAAGCTCTGGATATGTCTCTTCTCCTTCTCAATTTTTTGAAATCATTTGTAAATCATTTGCACCATCTACACATACTTGCACAACTTGATGTTCCCTATCGCAATGCAGGTCAGGTAAAGGCCGTGACTGTTGAATGAAGAGAATAGGACAGTTAGGAAAAACAATCTTTTGGGGCTGACATTCGGAAAGGAGGAACTCTTGCCTTGCTTATCGCATTATGTATGCCATTCTAGCAGCTTCTCAGACCAGAAAACCAACACAATAAATAAATTCCCAATCAGCATGGCTCAAAAACTGAGAATTCTGGCAACTGTAGGCCATGAATGTAAATTTGCCAACTTCCTTGGGATGGCTGGGGACACACTACAGAGAAATAATGTCCTTGGTGCTCTGTGAGCTTGCTTGTTTTCTTGCAGAGTTTTCTTGGGTTTCATTATCCAAACTAGGTATTTATTTTTATTTATTTTATTTATTTATTATTTAGATTTTTATACCGCCCTTCTTCCGAAGGACTCAGGGCGGTGTACAGCCAAATTAAAAAACAGTACAATATACAAATTAAAACAAAATTAAAATAACATATTCTATAAATGGCCGAAAATTTAAAACTGTCAAATTTGACCCATAAAATTCATAAAAATACCCCAATTAAAATTATTAAAATTCAAAAAGTTTAAAAAATTAAGCCAGTCCCGCTTGGATAAACAAGTGCGTTTTCAATTCACAGCGAAAGGTCCGAAGGTCAGGTAATTGACGCAAACCAGGGGGAAGTTCGTTCCAGAGGGTAGGTGCTCCAACAGAGAAGGCCCTTCCCCTGGGGGCCTCCAGCCGACATTGCTTGGCGGACGGCACCCTGAGAAGACCCTCTCTGTGTGAGCGTACGGGTCGGTGGGAGGCATAAGGTAACAGCAGGCGGTGCCGTAAGTACCCGGGCCCCCATTTTTTCAGTGGAAGAAAAAATGCTTTTAAAAGTAAAAAAAAAACAACTCTGATGATCGCGTAGCTCAGCTGGGCATGGGGGGAGCAGGGATTTTTACTACTGGTTCTCCGAACCACCCGCCACCATCGCTACCGGATCGGGTGATTCGGTCCAAACTGGGAGCATTTCATCCCTGACCTTTTCCCACCAACAAGTGTAAGCCTGAGCTTTTGTGAACTGCAGCTTTTAAAAAAAATGGTTAGTGGGAAAAGCTGCTACCAGATTCCTTTTTTTTTTTTTTTGGCCATCATACACTAACACAGATCAGATCCACTCAGATTGGAAGAGTGTACACCATTTTGAAACAGCTAGCAACATACAACCCAAGCAAATGCTTACAAAGTCCCAGTTGTGAGATGAGCTTCAGAGCTTATCTCTGAAGCTCTGAATAAGCTTAACTTCATTGAGTAAGGTTGATTTCTTTTAACACGGCAACCAATTTATCACCTTTAATTCAATTAAACCTGTATCATTGAAGGCTTAAACTGAAGCACGCTAAAGGATATTGTTAAACACATCATGAGCTGGAGCCATCAATGCAAGAAACTGTGTACAGCCTAAAATGGTAGTAAGTTTTCTTCTCTTTTTCCATCCCTCTCCTGTTCATTTTTTAACGGATACTGTTTTAAAAATGAAGAAATTGAGACTGAGACCTATAGATGTTTTATGACAAATGTCGTAAACAAAGTCCCTGAGCAGCATGCCTCAATCCACTGGCTTCTAATGGGGTTGGACTTCTGTTCCCATAATTCTTAGCCAGTGTAGTGACCCAGGCCCAAGTAGGTAGTAGTAAATGCAATCAGTTAAAAAACAAACCAACTTTATTAGAACAAAGATTTAGTCGTCCAAACTAAATCAAAGCAAATTCTTCATAACACAATTCCTCAGTCTTATCACCAACCTTGGTCTAATTAGGCAAACTGCCAAAAGCAAAACTTTTGCTTTTGGCAAAAGTTCAAAAGCAGAAGACGCCGACAAGAAATAAACGCAGCAATACAAGGAGCAAGGCTATCAACATTGTTTTCTGATAAAGAACCCAAACACCGTTGCTGGTCTTTTAAGCCAATCATCTTTTAAGCCAAGGGGCCAATCATCTTTTGGCCCTACTCCTGAGTCATCCTCTTTGCTTTAACTGCTCTTGCCTTCTGACAGCTCTTCTCATGCATGCATTAGGAACAGGCTCCTCCTGTTCCTCTGCCTCACCACTGTCAGCCTCTGGAAGCTCCGAAGTCCGCACATCACTCCCCGATTGCCCTAGCCCTGCCTCCGACGCAGAGCCCTCATCCAGGCCTTCCCCAGCCTCCAGGACTGGCCCATGTTCTTCCTCAGCCTCATCGCTGTCCGACTCCGTTGCCAGCTCCGCAGGCTGCTGGTGAACCACAACAGCCAGGACATTATTTGGGGGAGATGAAAGTCTGTCCAACAGATCTGTAGGTTTCAGAGATCCAAATAAAGGGAACTCAGGAAATTAGGCGTGAGTAGAAGAAAGAGCCATCACCCCCTGGACTTCCTAGGGGTAGTTTCTAACACTCCATCTTCAAAGTTCAGATGTCTTGTCTAAGTGCAGAATGGAGATGCAGTACGTCAGCCAATCCAGAATACCAAGATGCTGCGGTTCCAGTCTCTACTTATAGTTGGTGATGTAACTCCACTAGGCCAAATGATTTTTTTATTCTGCAAAAAACAAAGCCCCCTCCCCCCCTCGAATTTACATTTCAGAAACAGAGCTTAATAACTGGAGAACCTGTTGCAGTTTGTCCCAGAAAAGGCTTGGAAGAAGGTCTCCTCAAGATGATTCTTCTTTGGCTGCCAGATGAAGTGGAAGTGGAGACACTAAAATGAAAGTCCCCAGAGCCCTCTATGAGTACTTTGCAGCTTAGCACTGGTTTGGCTGATTCATCACAGTAAGGCCATTTTTGGTAGCATTTCCATGGTAACCTATAGCATGCGCTGTAGTTCAGGCAAGGTGAAATAACTGTCTACCAAAGCTTCATACCTTGATTTCAACAAATTATTCCAAAACTACTCCAAAAATCTATTTTTAGCAAAGGGAAAAGAAAGAGCAATTTTTTCCCTTTGTCTTTGCATCAAACTCTTTGCAGAGAGAAGAGCCCTGCGGTTCCAGCCCTCTAAACATTCTTTTGATTTGTAAACTAGACTGAGGGAACTCCCATCATTGGCTAACATTAGAGATTATACTCTTGTTAGTAGAGAAATGGGGACTTTCTCCATTAACACGTCACCAAACTACATTTCCTAGTCTTTCTCTCTCTCCTGGCCATTCTGAAAGGAGCTGCTGGAAGATGTAGATCAGCAACATCATTAATGAATAACATTAATGAAAGTAGAGGAATTTCCCATAATGAGAACCTGGATTGAATGTCAAACCCTATCCAGTCAGTACATGTTTGTCTAGTTTTGCGAAACTATTCCGCCTTGGAGCTGTTTCACTATTTTGTCCAGTAGAAGAATGGAAGAATATGTACATAATACACATATCAAATAATTTTATGAAGGCTTGATGGAAGAACGAGAGCCTGTGCATTTGTGAATATGTCAGGGCATTCCCTGGTGTAATAACACTACAAATGAAGAACTCTTCATATTCATTTCCTTCAGTCATTCCAAGGTAACGGCTTCCAAAAAAATGTGCAAAGAAAAATGAATGTACCAGAATGGGTAAATTGCAGAAAAAGGAAGGTAGTTTAAAATGCAGTTTAGAATGGTAACCGCATCTTTAGAAGGGAAAAAAAACCTGGAAGAAATGATTTTAAAAATTGCAGCATAGCCTCCCTTCAGAGACCCGGCAAAGTCCTAGGCCAGGAATCCCCAAGCCCTGGGTTGCAGCCAAGTAACGGGCCGTGGCACATTCAGAACCGGGTCGTGGAAATGGCAGACAAGCGTGCACAGCTGCACTTGCATGAGCAACGGGTGAACGTGCTTGCACAAAGCTCCATTTGTGCAAGTGGCGGGCATGTGTGCCCATCGGTTGTGCAAATGGAGCTGCATGTGTGCCTGCCACTTGCACAAAACCATCCCATCAGTACATGTTTGTCTAGTTCATCACAGGGGCCTCTGTGGCTCAGACTGCTAAGACAGTCTGTTATTAACACAGCTGCTTGCAATTACTGCAGGTTCTAGTCCCACCAGGCCCAAGGTTGACTCAGCCTTCCATCCTTTATAAGGTAGGTAAAATGAGGACCCAGATTGTTGGGGGCAATAAGCTGACTTTGTATATAAATATACAAATAGGATGAAGACTATTGCTAACATAGTGTAAGCCGCCCTGAGTCTTCGGAGAAGGGCGGGATATAAATGCAAATAAAATAAAATAAATAAAATAAATAAAAAATTCCTCCCCCCGGTAATGAAATGATTTGATAAAAACTTTTAAGGGAATAAATAAATATATTGTAGAAACAATTGGTGGAAATAATTAGTGAACCCCTTTTAAATGTTAAACTTTTTGTTTGGTATTATAAATGATTAGATGGGAATTTTGAATATATTTTATTTGATTTAGAGGCAGAGGATGAAGAGAAGGGAAGAAAGAAATTGTCTATGTGATCTCTAGGCAGTTTTCAAGGAAGAGATTTTAGGTGGTCTGACCTTTGATCAATAATGTAAATGCAAAATTGAGATTGATGAAACTTAAAAATGTAAACAGAAGACTTATTATTGATGTTTTGGGGAAGTAAACACGGGGACTAAATTTTATTTAAATAACTTTCAGAATGTGTTGAATTTGGAATATTTTTTAATTAGATTTTGCGCAAATAAATAATTAAATTTAAGAAGGAAAGGAATATATTGTATTAGATTATAAATATGGGTGAAATTTGATATGTTTAAAGATGTACCTGACCAATAATTTGTTCACAATGATTTTTTTTATTATTATGTTTATAAAAAATAAAAAACTTTTTGGCAAAAAGAAAAAGAAAAGAACTATCCCTTCCCCCACGCTGGTCCGCAAAGCTTGAAAGGTGATAGCTACTGAACATACATGTTCACATGGCTGGCTTTTTTTTGGGGGGGGGCTCTCTTAGGCTTAAGAAAGGGACCTTTTCAAGTCTTAGAAATATTTTCCCCTCATTCTGCTGGTCCTTCATTTTTAAACTGCTTAGAATCTTTTTTACCTGTCTTCTGAGACCATTCCTAGTAAGAGAGGTAATGTTAATATTACAACATGCCACCATATTCAGTCAGAAGCCAAACCACTGGCTGTGTTTGGACAACATGCGTTAAAGTATAGGTGTATGTATGTGTGTAACAGAAATGTCAAGATGGTAGCTTTGATTTTTTTTTTTTGACATGCCTTCCCCAGCAATGCCTCTGTAAGTGCTGCTGGCCATTGTCAATAGCTGCCATCATTTCCATTTCCTTGCATTACCAATTGAGAATAAAGTTTGCCTGTTTTCTCAAGCACTCCCAGCTAGTCAGTCCGCTGCCTTCCGCTGCACCTGATGTGTGACACATCAGGCATGTTGAGGTAATTAGACAAAAGACTGAGGCCCTTTCAGAAGAGCAGGAGCATCTTCTTCACAATTGCTGCCTGACAGGTAAATGACATACAACACCTTCACACCTGTGACCTGTAGGTGGGAAAACTGACAAGTGGCTAAACCTGTTTTTCTATGAACCCACCTACCCACACAAAGTAAGGAGAAGGGATTGCTGGTTATTCCTCCTGCTGGCAGGTGATGTTTGACAAGGGGTGAAATGAGGTTAGGGGATCTACAAGTAGGTAACACAGCAGAGTAAGGACTGGTGATGAAGGCAGCCTTTATGCTCACATACAATACTTTTTTTGCGGGCTCCTCTGACTGCAGGAGAGCATTCTGTCATGGCCACCTTAAGCCATAACATCAAGGGTGAAATGCTTCCGGTTTTCACCGGTTCGGGTGAACCGGTTGTGATAAAAGATGAACCGGTATTTCCGACAATCAGCTGTGCCACACAATTTATATTCACTAGAAAGGAGGAGATCCTGCTTTCTAGTGAATCTAAATTGCGCGGCACAACTGTTCCCCCCCCCCCGCTGTTCTATTTACCTTATTAAGACTTCTTTTTCTGCACGAAGAATGCGTTTGATGCGCACTGTGCATGCACATGTGTGCAGCATGCATTTGATGTGTATTGTGCATGTGCACACAGTGTGCTTTTGGCATGCACTGTGCATGCGCAGGCAGCAAATCGGTGGCAATCCACGGAGAATTTCACTACTGCATAACATGATTGGTTTGGTTTTCGCTTGGCATACATTACTCTGCAATCCTAGTTATTTTAAACCATGGGTTACAACTGTTAGCCCTTCTGGATAGAACAGACTAATGCCATAAAGATCAGGATTACTTTTATTGTAACAGCTAGAGTAGTAGCATCTTGCAAGTCTAAATGTGCTTTCCCCTCCCTTCCTTTATCTTCATATGAATTAGGGAGGGGGGCTAGTCTGAGATGCTTACTCAAATTACTTTTTTGCCCTGGGCTCAGGTCCTTTTAATCTGACTGTTCCCTTGGTTGTAGCTCTTTCTCCTCTCCTTCAAGGCCATTCCCTCTTCCCACTACAATAGTTTAGCATGCTGTGCAAATTCAGCCAATGTTATTGTTAAGCAAATCATGGCTTGATGTAATGTTTGAACTCAATCATACAGTATGATTGTGTGTGTACACATATACCATAGAAAATGACTTGTGAGGGTCAAAAGAGTCAACTCACTATCTCCCAGTTTCTAGCCTGGTGAATTAACCACTTTATCTAACTGGTTCTCATTGGTAGAAATAGCAATTGATTATATAATTGGCATGCGTTATATGGCAATTTACAATGGGCATATCCTATTTTTAATATATCCTTTGAAACTGTCTATATAACTTATTAATATTTCTTTTATCCAAAAAGCTACAGAAAATGAAGTTCTTGAGACATAGGTCAGTAGAAACCTTTTGCAATTACAATATAATTTTGGAAGGTACAGACTGATTTGTATTTGTAAAGTGAATTAGAAAGCTTTTCCTTATCAGACATAAAAGGTCAACTAGTTGTAAATTCTAATTCTATTCGCAGTCCAGGAAGAAAAATACCAACATTTATAACTTTTTAGAGCTACATTGGGTGAATGATAATATGCCACTCAGCCAAGCCACATGTGGTTTGTTAGGGAAATGAAGGATTTATATTTTTGTTTTTCTGCTTGGACTCCTTTTAAAGCACTTTCATAAGGGTAATGTAAAACATTTAAGCTAATTACAGGCTTGAATTCATGTCCATGTACATTTTGCTAATGAATATTTTTTTGTAAAAATATAAGAAGGTAACTTAACATTTACACAAAGTCAAATTCCATGATTAGCAAATTTAAACAGATTTGCACTGATTTGCTTGGTTTTTTTTTTAATGTTGCTTCTGCTGAGTACAGCAAGATAATAAGGATTTGTTTTACATATAGGTATGTAACTGTAGAATTATTTCTGTTTGTATAAGGAGTCAAGCACCATGTTAGAATGAGTGACATATACGTTTGTAAAATCAGATTGGTAAATGAAGACTTTGAGGTGACAAAGTTTCCCCATAAGAACTAAGTATCTCTGTTATTCTCGCCAACTTTCTAAACATTTTCCATGTGCTTATAAGCCTATGTATAATTTAATGGAATGAAGTCATGCTTTACAAAAACCATCCAAGTTTCTTACGTTGTTGATTTCGCATTTGTGTGCATGTTTATCTTAGCACTTTAAATACTGTTCTGCCTGTACTATTTGCATAAATCACATTTGAACATTTTGCAATATTTATGTATTTCGAGGAACATGCAAACTTGGAATGTTATCTGAGCAAGACAAAAATAGTTTACATTGTACATGAGTTTCTGCTTCAGTTCTCAAGTAAATGTTATTTTTAAGTAAATGCCCAGACAGCAACTTTCTAGAGCTGTATTTACAGAATGCTCTAACCCATGATTAACTGAACCATAGTTAATTAGATTAACTGAACTGCCTATGTTCACACAACAAACTGAATTATAAACTGACTAGAGGGACAGGATTTGCACGCAACCAAGCCACATGTTATCCTGCTGAATTTGCCCATATAATCAGCCTAGTGTGTTGGAGTGAACTCATCTTAAGCTACAAGTCTCAGGAGCCAAGAAATCTTAAAACAACAATCCACATTAGGAACTTTTAGACTGGGATCATCCATCACAGAACTATTGGCTATATTTGTACAACACGAGGTTGTACAAATATAAGTCTGTAATCCAGAGTTTTCTCAATTTATGAGTTCATTTTACACGGTGGCTCATGTAACATAATCCAATTTTGCCATCTGGGTTTTTATGATGCATTAACTACAGTGTATCAGAACATATTTTAGCTTAGTGTGTTGAGGAACTCAGCTAGAATGCAGTTTGTTTGGGCCCTGGGTTTTAATGAACTGCATGTATATAGACTTCGTAATTTGTACACAGTGGAGTAAAAACCAAATTCTGCCAGTTATGGTTTCTTCAATAAACTATGTTTCAATAAACCATGCTCAGTATAATATACAAATCTAGTTTTCCTGTGCTGAAGTACCTAAAAAAAGACTTAGGTTCTTTCTTGGGGGTTCAATGGCAAATCTGTTTCACAGGTATTTGATAACTGACTATAGTGAGCCACAAAATGACTTATTTAATGATAACTCACCCATTCCTAGTTGATTCAACAATCATGGTTATGAAAATTATAGCTTAATGTATGATCTTAGTTAGGTTAACTACTTTTTGGGAAGCAGTCCAAGTGTGTAGGACAACCCAGGGATGTCTCCCCAGAAGTCTGAGTTTAATGAAGCTTATTTCCAGGCAGATGTATCTGTAAGATGCAACCTTTTATGTAAATAAGAAGCTCTACCTCATGTGACACACTTAATATTTTTTCCCCCTGTTCAAGCCTGTCCAATTCTCAGAGATTGCCGGGACAAGTCCCTGCAGTTTTCTTGGCAAGGTTTTTCAAAAGTAGTTTGCCATTGCTTCTTTCCTAGGGATGAGAAAAGGTCAACAGCTGGCTTTGTGCCTAAAAAGGTACTAGAACTGAGTTTCCTGGTCTCTAGTTTGATGCCTTAACCATAATATACACCAAACTGGCTGTCAATGAATGGAATATAAGCTTTCTAGGTTTTTACAAATTGTAACTCCTTGTAAAAAATAAAATCAGTAAACATATAGAACATACCTCTAAAATATGGAGTAACTCTTCCATAGATCACAAAGAAAATTAACACTGTTCATCCATTTGTCACATACCTAAAGGGGGAAAAAACAAATATATACTGTGATGAATGTATTTTATTCTTCTTATGTACACTGAGAGCATATACATCAAAGACAAATTCCTTGTGTGCCCAGACACACTTGGCCAATAAAGAATTCAATTCTATTCCATTCCATTCCATTCCATTCCAGTACTGAGTTTTGAGGTAGCTCAACTCTCATTACTTTTGTTGGGCCAAGTTAGTACTGAAGTTTCCCATAGCACCAAATATACAACAGTTAAAAACACATATATAACTTTGCTATTGGGAAATAAATGTAAATTCTAAATATGAGCAACACTTTTATTAGGAGCCAAAATGTAACAAATTAGCGTTTATGCAAGATTTCAAATTTTCCACTGTCCCATACAAGCAACTAACGGAACAGGCAGGAAATAAACCCCTCATATCAAGTCTGATTTTGCTGCCTCCAGGCTGGCTTTTTAACCGGTCAAAGATATGGAATGTAAACTGAATGAATTAGTCACAAGTTAGTTGCGGCAAGAATCAGATTACCCCGGGACAAAGAAGCTGCGACTCCACCTCTCTGTCGGAAACAGGACAGCTAGCTCAAATCTTTCTAGTAAGTTTGCAAGTGCCTTTATACCACGCCTTTTCCATTCTTTTGCTGCCCTTTTGCCTACTTACATTATGTCGCTCATCTAAAAATTGTTATGGAGGCGTTCGAGAACCTCAGGAGGAAAGAGAAGGAACGCCTCCATTTCCATCACAATACAGTATGTTTAAGAAGAGTACACAAACGCCTGACTTCTGCGCAAGCCAATTAGAGACATGCAAGTCCCATCCATCTCTAACACCCCATTCATTTCTTTCTACGCATCCTCTCTTCCCGCGTTCGGCGGGGTTGATACACAAGATTCTAAAAGCCCCGCCTTCCCCTCCAATGAGGTCGTCGTATTTCAGCCCCGCCTATTTGAGCGGCTTATAAAATGCCAAACTCCAAGATTTTTTATTAAAAAAATCATGTTGTAAGGCGTTCTGTCAGTCAGGAATTCATCGTGCAAATCTAAGCTTTTAGAACCAATCAGCTCTAGAATCCGTTTATTATGGGTCGCACAGCTCGGCTCCCATACGCTGCCTGCGTTGTATTTTGCATGTGGCAGGCGTATAGTTGGATGGTCCGCCTTGTTTGTTTTTCCATAGCCACAAAATATTGCGGTTGGTCCACGGAATACTTATGCCCTTTATCGGGAAGCGGGCCACCCAGTGGTTGCATAAACATGCTTTACTAAAGTGATCCAGTTTTCTGAAGTCGCGCGATCCACTAAATCTCAAACTAACCATAGGACTGGGTAATTTACGCTACCCTAAATTAAAAGGTAATTACTTTGTGGGTTCATGTCGGAAAAAAAATGAGTCATTTGTAGATTGGGGTTAGATCTGCTCTGCTAAACTCCGGACGACCGCTAGGCGGTGCTACGTAGCGCTGGTGCGGATTTTTATTGTACAGTTGAAGGGGGAAAAATCGAGGCTGAAAAAGCAATGGAAAAGTTTTATTTCGCGGCCTGGATATTTTGAATCTTACAATAACTCCTCCCCCAGCGATAAAAATGTCAGTAACGTCTCCATTTGGGGGGAGATAAGCAACGGGGGGAGGGGGTAGTTTGATGGGCCAACCTTTTTCTTAGGGGCCTAGAAGGGCTTTTTGATCAGTATAATAGTAATGTACGAGAGCCTTAAGTTTCTTCATTTTGTCTCCTTTTTCATCGAGGCAACTTAATGACTTTTCAAAAGGATTAAAAACAAAAAGGTTGGCACCGACAACTATGAATCCTAATCGGCAGTTGTGCATCTCCCGAAAACTGTCCTGCCTGAACTCTTTTAACACGATCATTGAAAAAGCCTTGTCGGCGGCTGGGCATGTTTCTTGAGCGATAATTTTCACTCGGCCAGCGGCCTCTCCCCACCCCCAAAAAGGAGGCAGGACAAGCGGGCTCGTTATTTAAATCCCTCCATTGAACCAAACAGGCACTGGGAAAAAAAGGAGGAGGAAAGGCTGCTTCCAAGAGCGCCAAGTTGTATAGCCTGACGCGGAGGAGGGAAACCTCGGGGCTTGACAAAACTGGGTTGCAAAACACTCCGGAGGCCGCTTCTCCTTTAAGTGGGGCCAGGCTGGCTCGCTGGCGCTTTCCCTCCCTCGAAGGGCCCGCCTCCTCAAGCACTACACGCCGCTCTGATGGCGAAGCCTCTTTTTAATTGAGACTGTCAGGCTGGATCCACGATGGAGCGGGAGGGGGCAGGTAGCGGATATTGGAGCAGCAGCAGCAGCAGCTCAGCCGCCTAAATCCAACCAAAGAACGGCAGCTTTTCCAGAGGAGGCCGGCTGCCAGCAGCGCCTGGCAATCCGTAGCTCCGCAGGATCTTCTTCCCAGAGGAGCCCGGAGGGATTCGCTCTCGCCCGCACCTCCTGCTTCTAGCTCTCGGTTGGCAAGTGGAAGGGAAAGCAGCCTTGCGGCGGGCGAAGCAGCGGAACCCCGAGCCCTTGGAAACGGCCGGAGCGCGACCCTCCAGCCGATCGCCGCTTCGGGTCGCCTATTTTTTTTTCTTTTTCCTTTTTGTTCACTTTCCTTCTGGGTGGGTTTGGGGACGGCGGCGGAACGCTTCTTCCTCCCTCCCTCCCCCTCCGAGAGTGACTGGTTTTGGACGCGCGCGTCCCTCTGCTCTCGCCTTCGTCCCAGCTCGGCTCCTTCGCTCCTCGTCCCCTTGTTGTGCGATCCTCATGAAAAATCATATCTGGGGCAGCGACCCCCGGGCTCCCATGGCTGCAGCGATGCCGTGGAAGAGCGTGGAGTGGCTGCAGGAGGAGCTGGAATCGAGCGGGGGCAGCTCGCTGCTGCTGCTCGACTGTCGGCCCCACGAGCTCTTCGAGTCCTCGCATATCGAGACCGCCATCAACTTGGCTATCCCGGGCCTGATGCTCCGGCGCCTCAAGAAAGGTAATCTGCCCATCCGCTCCATCATCCCCAACAACGAGGACAAGGAACGCTTCGTCAAGCGCTGCAAGGCAGACACCGTCCTGCTCTACGACGAATCCACGGCTGAGTGGCAGCAGGACGGCGGGGCCCCCACCTCCGTCCTCGGCCTTTTGCTACAAAAACTCCGCGACGACGGCTGCAAGGCATACTACCTGAAAGGTAAATGAGGAGTGGGTCGCACTCGGACCTCTCAGACCTCCTGGCGAGGGATTGGCGATTTTTCTCTCTCACTTCCTTCGTCCTCCCTTTATTTTATCAGGCGGGCTGGAGGCTGCGAATCCCTAGCCGGAGCAAAAATTCCCGCCTAATCGCACCCACCTCGCTATTTGTTCTTATCTCTCCATTTCCCTCTGTCCTCCTATCACGTATTCCCTGTTTCTCAATCTTAGTTGTTTTGCTGCCCTTGCCGGAGGTTTTTCTCCCGCAGAAAAGATTGAAAGAGAACGTCGGCATTTAAAACAAAAACAACAACAAAAACACGCGAAGGACTTCGAAAAGAGCGCGTGTCTTTCCTTCCTTTGGATTCGGCGAAGCAGGATTTTGCTTTTGCTTTCATCGCCCGTTTGATTAATTGTTGTTTTGCAAAATGGTTGCATGTGCCGAGTACTGTACACGCAGGTACGGTACTGGCCTCTGGGCCTCTCTGGTCTTGGTTCATTTCTCTCCTCCCCCCCACTTCGGTAGGAACGGGAAAAATCTCTCCCCCACCACCACTAAACTGTCCTGGGAGACCTCATTCTCTCCCTCTCCAGAAGGAGAAATTCTGGCAAGATTCTTCCATAACTATGAATGGGAAAAGTCCAGGAAAGCCCATTCACTTCATTCCAACATGGAGGGGAGGGTGCTTATTTACTTTGGGCTTTACCTTGCTCCTTTCCTCTATCAACTACCGTAGCAACCTTGGTTTTTAAAAGGAGAGGGAAACTGTGCGGACTACAGTTCCTATGAGTCAGAATGAACAGGGCAAGGATTTCAGGAGTGATTATTATTCAGATGTTCTGGAGGGTTCTTGCCTTGCCTTTCCAGCCATCTACATTTTTTCCTTTCCCTTCCTGTCTTGGTGCCCTTTAGCAGCTCTTCCCTCCACAGATGGGGAGGGAGGGGACTGACAGCAAGGAATAGCTTGTTCTACCCCTTGTCCCACTGCCAGCCTAACTTTATGCAATGGTCCCGTTTGCTCCACTACACTGTTTTTGCGATATGCAGTTGATCTAGAGAAAAGCGGCCTGTAATAACCTAGAGGAGAGAGGAGGCATTATTCACTGCAGGCATTCTGCTTTTTAATTGAAATTTGTTCGGCAGATTAATCTCTTGTGTCTTGCGCCCTGCTTCCTCTTCTTTGTCTTTGAAGGCCCCGACTTGGTAGATCAGCCTTTGCCTTTGAACAACTTGCTTGAGCTAGATGACGTATCTGGCCTTGCAGCATTGCATTGGGCTCTGCCTCCCGTTTCTCCCTGAAGTTCATTTTGAATGAAGACCTTAATTCATTAAACTCCCCATTCAGCTTTCCTAAAACACTCTCCTCCCCTGGAAGCATTGTGATACAGTTACTCTGAGTGAGTGCCAAGGTAAGGATAATTGCCTTTCCCCAGGACACATACCAGCATGATCACTTGGTGGCAGGATTGAGGCAGAAATAGAAAGTGATACTGAGCCAAAATTGTCCCTCACTCTGTACTGTGTAAGTAAAATTAAAATTACAGATTTCCAAACAGCTCAAAGAAAAGGAAGTACTAAATAGTGCAGAAGGAAGAAATTGTTCTTACAATAGGAAATCTCTTCATGTATGTGTATGTATGTATGTATGTATGTATGTATGTATGTGCAAGCAGTTCAGTGAAAGCGTTCCTGTGCATTGCCCCAATTTTCCTCTTTCACTATTTTTCTTGGTACATGTAAGGTATGTTTTTAAAATTATTTAGCCCAAGTGCTGTATTAATACCACCATCTTTCCTCTTAACAATCCCAGTTCCTTCAAACTAGTCTTTTAACAGGAAAAATTTGACGAGTTAAGCTAATAATTTTCTCTTTCCCTCTCCTCTTCTGATTTAGAAGAGAGCCTGAATGGGAAATGTTTCTAATTAAAATTCCAAAATGGCTGTTTCATATTGTCTTTCTTTTTCAGGAGGGGGAAAAAGAAACCTGATTCTCCCCTTCCTGTTTATGAATACAGCTGAACTCTGTTTGGTGACTTTACTCCAACTGTGCCAGGCCATTTAAATATTTCTAGGTCTTTTATAATGGTACTGATTTGTAAAGTGTTGTTTGGATGCCTATTAAATATTCAGGAGAGAATTTCAGGTTCCATGTACATAAATAGAACACTGAACATAGATAAACATTATTTAGGAACATTTCTATATGTGTAGCTCTTTTTTTTGACTGTGATCATAACTATACAGTTAGTTATTTAGCTGATTGCAAGGAATATTCACATATTGCAATTTTGTTAACAAATGAAGTTTCCATTCCTGTCTCAAATTCTCCTTCAGATACAGAGTGGCTTCTGTATACCTGCTATTTTTAAAAATGTATTACTTGTCCATATAAAGCTAAACCAATTCCCTCTAATCTGTGTCTTTAAACATCCTTGATAGGTAAACTGGAAATCTCTTATTCTCAGATTTGTCATCTTATTTAACAGCTTATTTATCTGTAAATGTGTACTAGGTAATTTAGCAGGTGAAACATCTTATTATAACTGAATAGTCTTGAAAAAGCTACAGCTGCTGAATTTCTCCTGCCTACAGAGTCTAAGAACAAAGGAGCCCCTAAAAAATTGAATAATCTTTAATTCCAAATTTAGGAAATCTTAATTTTACTGCTTTTTCTTTTAAATCAAAAAGTAAGAGTGTGTCTATGTGCTTTCTCAAATTGGTTGTCCACTTTTTCTTAAAGAATGCCTGTTGAATGATTGAATACTTCTTTAATTGCTTCCTTTTCTCCATATGGTCTTGTGTAAAAACTAGTTAAGGAAAAGATCCAACCCCAAAATGTTCATTTAAATGCTGCTTGTTGGTATATAGGGCTCAAACATATGTACACAATTTTTTAAAAAAATAAACTACATTTGCTACAGAATTGATGTTAACATATAACTTTCCAAAGACCAAGCAAGTTTTACAAAATAACATTCCTATTTTTAAGTTCTCCAAATTGTTCCTTAAACAGGATGTAAACATAAGAGTAGTAGGTGCAGGAAGATAGCTTGCTGAAGTCAAATGTATGAATTCTGCATTTTGTCGTTCTTTTAAGATTGCAATCATTCAGACTGGGCTTTGTCTGATAGAATAGAGTTGGAAGGGACCTTGGAGGTCTTCTAGTCCAACCCCCTGCTTAGGCAGGAACCCCTACACCACTTCAGACAAATGTTTATCCAATCTCTTCTTAAAAACTTCCAGGGTTGGAGCATTCACAGCCTCTGGAGGCAAGTTGTTCCACTGATTGATGTGATGATGCAGGTTGCATTGAAGACTTCCTTAGCAAGTTGGGATGAAGAAGCATCATGTGTGATGTACCAACTTTTAAAATACAAAACCCATCTATTAATCCAATACATCTTTATCTTTAATTAAAATGCCGTGACACAGTTTTGGGAAGAGTTAAGCTCAAGAGACAAAACAAAATGAGAGACTCTGGCAACATGATTCAGTTAAGTTAGTGACACTTAAAACTTGGCAACAAGTTACAGTAAATATAATAGGGCTTTAAGGAAATGTTTGTAAAATTGCACTGTGCTGTTACAGTTCTTGCTATATTGGTACCATCACCTTTAGGATTCTTAACATTTTACTGTTTTCTGCTCAACGTGATCTCCAGACAGTGGCAGTGAGATAACACTTGTCTCCATGGTGTAAAAACTTTCTGATTAGAGGACTGCATGCTAGGTTGCTGTTTAAAATAAAGGAACAGGCCAGGCCTGTTTTGGTGAGTTGGCAGCTGAGATTACTATGGCAGAGGTTGAGAAAATCAGGTAGCAGCCTTATGTACACAATTAACTGAAATAAATCCAGGTGATTTTAAACTTCAAATTTTCTTAAGCTTTTTATTTCTGCAAGTAGTATTTCATTTGGGGGGCACATAGTGACTCCAGCTCTCTTGCTATTAAATATATATATTCATGTATTGTTGTTAATCCTGTTTTAGTTTCAAGATTGATTTTATATTTAAGGAATCTTCTGGGCCTCCCAGAGAAAGTGGTATTTTACAGCATAAAATTAATTTCTTTAAATCCACAATCATGGTTTGGGAAAGTCATATTTAAAGAGCAAATTTCTAAGACCTCACCGACTTTTTAAGAAACACGGCATTAAAGCATATCTTCTCTTCACCTCCCACAGGTGGATTCAATAAATTTCAGACCGAATACTCAGAGCATTGTGAAACCAATCTTGACAGTTCTTCTCCGGCCAACTCTCCTCCTGCCTCTGTCCTTGGTCTGGGAGGGCTGAGGATAAGCTCTGATTGCTCTGATGGAGAATCTGACCGGGAACCCAGCAGTGCCACAGAGTCTGATGGGAGCCCAATCCCAAACAACCAGCCGGCTTTTCCTGTCCAGATTCTTCCCTATTTGTATCTGGGTTGTGCCAAAGATTCCAGCAACTTGGATGTCTTGGGCAAATACGGCATCAAGTACATTCTGAACGTCACTCCCAATCTTCCCAACATGTTTGAGCACGATGGAGAGTTCAAATACAAACAGATTCCCATCTCGGATCACTGGAGTCAGAATCTCTCCCAGTTCTTTCCTGAAGCCATCACTTTCATTGGTAGGTGTTCTTGACGTCACAGCCCTCTTGGGTAGCGTTCTATCATAATCTGGCTGTTTTCTGCTCTTACTAGTATCTGCTTGCTATAGATTTCATTTGTCTAAGTTTAGATTTGGCATGTGTAAGTTAGTAGGTACTGGTAAATGTGCCAGCATTTATAAGCTTTAAATATAACTAATTTTGGCTGCAGGCTTCATTCCAGTTAAAGCCAAAAATATTATTCTCCATCTGACTTCAGTTGAATTAGAAATGATAACATTTGGAATAGATTACAGGGAATGAATTGGGTAAGGCTTTTGATTTCTGTTTTAGAGGTTCAGCTCTGCACAGCTGAGAGGTACACATTCCTCCCCCCCCCAATAATATATTTCAGGCAAAAATCAATTCCAAGCCAATGTCTTGAATCCTTACTCATGTTAAAGATTGGAACTTCTATGGTCAGCATGATTCCATGATATTCTGATTAGACTTTGTCAGAGTTGCTTAGGAAAAGAGAGTAGCTTCCTTCTTCACATTTCTGTGTCCTGGAAACTCTCCACACTGCTAAGTATATACCATTGGAACCCTTGTGTCCTAGCAAAGTTGCCAACCATTTCTGGTGTTCACATTAAGTAACCTCAAAAAAACTTGGCTCTGGCTCTCACAAACAAAACACACCTCTACCCATCTACTATTTGATTATTAAAGTTAATCTTGGTACATATATTGGTTCATTAACATGTTAAAGTCACCTGAGGGCATTCTTGTGTGAACCAGATAATATTACTGTGGGTGTTATTGACTCCAACATGTTGAAGCAGAGAGCTAAAATATGAGATTTTTATTTTAAAAAAAATATTTTCCCCTTCAGTATTTCTGGCCCATTTCATTTTTAAAATTGCAATTGTACTGCAGTTTATCTGCCACATTACATATGCTACAAATAATGTAGCCACTGGCCAGCCCCAGGCTCTTACTGTAGCAGCAACATATGCTTAAGTGAATTGTTAAATGTAAATAAATCAAAGTTGTGTTCTTCCTGATGTTCCATATATTCTAAATTCAAATTTTGATAGAAAGTGCAGGCTTAGATACTGATTTCCAGATGGATACAAGCTCTGGTCTTTGTTTTTGTATTATGTCAGTTGATCAAAAGTTTTGTATTTGCTTAAAGGGCTGTTTGTGGAATGTGGTATTTAGATACTAGCTTAGTCAAAACATCCTCTCCTATGCAAACCACAATTTGGTTTTTAGAACAGGAAATGATTACAGATTAAAATAGAAAAAAATGTCTTCAAATAGACACTTGCACACATTTGGAGAAACTTTTTCATTTAGAAGATAATGTTGAATAAGTCTGGCACTGATTAATGGCTTGGACCATGATACGAAATGAAAAGCCAACAAGTTCATTCCTTAAATTTTCTTTGGTGTCATAGAGTTTATGAACTCTCACATTCTGTTCTTTAGCTAAATTATGAATTTTTTCCAGGCATAATAGCCATCCCTCAACATGTGTCCTTTCATAGTCATGTTGATATCAATGAATGTGTGTAAGAATATATTGTATCAATGGTGTCCCATCAGTAGAATATATTGTTAATTACTCTCCATCTGTTCTGGGATCCTTCAGAGCAGATCTGAGATATGCAAAGGAAAACAACAGGAAAACCTGTTGCATAGGCTAAAATAAATGTTAGGTACAGATGCCTGAAGCTAAAAATAGAGAAACATACATGGAGTTGTAGTCTTATCCTTACTTTATTGCAAAGATATCAGATAACTATATTTAGGATTGGGATGTAATATTTGTTATGTGTAGACATCATAATTAACATTTTTCAGTTACTGCTGGTGCTTTTAGCCTGTGAAAACTGTTCACCCTTAAGTGGGAGCCTAGTTTCTTTAAGTCCTACTGTCTACTGGAATATAATGAAATATGATGTTTGTATTTCTTTTAAAGACTTTTAACAAATGTTAGGTCTTTAACATCCATTTGACCTGGTAGGGTTTATTCGGAAAACACAAATTATTCACTCAAGTTCTTCCTTTATAGTACTATTTTTTTTTTATCATATGGTAACATTTGTCAACTTAACTAGTTGTAAGTCAGCCAGCCAGCCAAATGCTGATTAATATTAAACAGAAACAAGGATTAAGTAAGCTATGTCTTTAAAAGGTTCCAGGAACTTTGGATGCAAAACTATTATTGTAACTTCTGTCATTCTTCTCAAGATATGTCTGGCTTGTTTCTTTATCATCTCCAATTATATCAATTGCTTATGTCTTTATGTGGCAATACAGTATGAACTAATATTTAACTGTCCTGATGACACCAATCTGATTGTCTTTTGCATCTAGGGAGCATGTGAGACTCAAGGGAACATTGAATTGTGAAGAAAAACTGCTTAATTTAAAGTGCATTTATTATAAGCTTTAATCTAAGTTAAACTTCCCTATTCTACCCTTGCTTTAAACACCCCTCCCCTTTTGTTGTTGTTGTTGATGTGAAATCTCACATGTTCCTTCCTGTTGCAGATGAAGCCCGTTCCAAGAAGTGTGGCATTCTGGTCCACTGCCTTGCTGGCATTAGTAGGTCTGTAACAGTAACTGTGGCCTATTTAATGCAAAAGCTCAATTTGTCTCTGAATGACGCCTATGATTTTGTGAAGAGGAAAAAGTCCAATATTTCCCCCAATTTCAACTTTATGGGACAGCTTCTGGACTTTGAAAGAACTTTGGGACTCAACAGCCCATGTGACAACCGCTCACCTGGGGACCAGCTGTATTTTACCACCCCAACCAATCACAACTTGTTTCAGCTGAACACATTGGAGTCCACATGAAGGAGATTTCATTGGGGGAACCTCAAACCTTGAATAGCTTCTCTTGAGCATTTCAAATTCATTAATGGAAAAAGTTTTTTTCCAGTCCGCTTTGAAAAAACTGGTTTCTCCAAGCAGATCTACCTAGTTGCTGCTTAATTGAAAAGGTGTGCACCATTTATTAGTATTTGGATGCGAATCCAAATGGTTTGGAAGAGTTACTTCTCATTCACCGGAATTATTTCATGTGGTGGACGGCCTGACGTTCTGACTGCAGCTGTTACTGGCAATAACTTTTCATGTTGTGCTTACAGACTGATGCAGTACACTTCACTCATGCACATGTACCACACACACACACGTATTACTGGATCAGTGTGGGTTGGCTTGGTGTGGAAAGTAAAGAAGACTCGTGCACTTAGCAAACTTGACCAATAAGTGTTGGCCTGAGACTGTTGTTTTACATCCAAGTTTACTTTTTTTAAAAAAGAGGTAATCTTATACTCTTTCTTGGGTTCAAGCTCTTTTTCAATATGTACGTTCCTGACTGTTTGTACAGACCAGGTTGCAAAACCAGTATTTTATTCTGTTTGTGTTCGATTTTATGTTTTTTAGATATAAGAGAGAGAAAGAGGAAAAAATTCAAATGTTTCTATTGACCAAATGCATTTTGCACACTCTGTAAAGCCTCAATATGTTCTCTAGCATGTTACTGGGGGTGGGGTGACGAAAAGACAAAGAAAGACTTGTTGCTATACCTGAGTAGGAACTAGCTGGAGTTTTCATGATTTATGAGAGCCAGTTGGTAAAGTATGCCCCTCCGCACCATGTTCACCCTCATAATCTTTTCTGCACTGACTCTGCCAAGGTGACTAAGCACCAATGTGCTATCTGATAAAAAAAAAAAAGTCCCATTGCCCCTTCCTATTCTGTACCTATCACCAGTCTGTTCAATATTACCTAAGATAACATCTCATATAACCTCCACCCAGAGCTGGTAAAAGCACGCTTGGAGGCTCTTGGTTGCAGTGTGCAACCTTTTTGACTGTTAACATCACCAGCTGGCCTGAAATCACTCCAGCTTCCAAAGCAATGAAAATGCTGTTCATGTTGTTAGCGTTTATCTGGCACACTTGATTCTTATATATAAGTGGGTGCATATATATGTACAAGTGCATATATATATGTGTGTGTACATAAATAAATATATTGCATGGAAGGAGCAGCCTGGAGGTGAACAAAGAATCAAAGAATATTGCTGTTGTAGAAGGCTTGAGCACAGATTTCGTAAGGCAGCTTCCCTCACCTGGCACTTTCCAGATGGGTTAAGATGACAGTGCCCAGATTTCCTATCAAGGCTAGTTGAGTCTAAGGCTGCCTGATAATTCTGGGAACTGTGGAGCCAGCATATCAAGGAAATCAGTTTGGGAAGGTAACTTGCGTACAACCAGAAGGTACTTTAAATCAGGGGTCTCCAAACTTGGCAACTTTAAGCCTGGAGGACTTCAACTCCCTGAATTCCCTAGCCAGCAAAGCTGGGGAATTCTGGGAGTTGAAGTCCTCCAGGCTTAAAGTTGCCAAGGTTGGAGACCCCTGATTTAAATAGGAACCATGGGAGGCCATGGGATTATACTACTTAGGAAAAAATGGTGTATGTGTGTGTATGAGAGGGAGGGAAGGCTAGTTAACTATGGAGGCCATTGCAGGTTTTTGGGGAGAACTTTTTGGGAGAACTTCTTTGCTGTGCCTTCTATAACAAGAAGACTTGTCTATATTTCTCATTAATGTACTATACTAGATGAGAGAAAAGTGGTGCTTAATTTTTTCTTGGGAGGAGGGCAGAATGGACATGGAAAAATATTGGCTGCAGTGTAGTCCCTCCTTTTTCCCACCTCCCTTTCCACTTTCACTCTCAAACTTTTAAAAGCCACGGAGTCTTTCCCCTACCCTTAAATATTCATTTTTTAAAAAAAAAATATTTTTTTTTTCAAAAGTAAATAAGTCTCCACATGGAAGAATGTTTAATGCTATCACATCATGGAACTGTGATGTGTATGTGTGTGTATGTATGTGCTTTTAAGAAAATATTGGAATGATTTTTTTTAATGTATCAATGTTAGGGTTATTGGGTCATTTAGGCAAGAAAAGTGGATCACTACACATGGATGAGCAAGCAGATAAGGAATCTCCTAACTGCATCTTACCTCAAGGAGAAATTTTATTTATCAGGGATTTAGTGCATCTGTATCTTAAGCTGGTTTCTATAAAGGCTTCCTGTGCCAATGGTGGTCTACTTAAAAATGCATCTTCTTCATTTATGCGAGAATTTGTTAGTAAGGGACAGCTTTTGCTTTCTGTGTTTAATGAAGGAAAAAATGAGTGACCCTATATATCCTGAACCCAGTATTGGGACTTTGTTTATATTGCAAATAAATACTATTTTTTCTTTAAAAAACAGTGTTTCTATGTCTAAAGTGTTTCCCAAGACAGTTTGGCTTCCTGTTTCTTTAAAGAAACATTATTCTGTTTGCCTTTAACACATAACTCCAACCAATTTCTATTTGCTTGTCAGTGTTTATACAGTATTTGGTTACACACGCAGCTTAATTTTGAAGGCCTGTGGTAAGAACTGGAGAGAGAGACTCTGATGCAAACCAAAGCTTAAAGAACATCCTGAACATCCTTATTGGCCAAACTCTTTTCATAGGCAAGACGAGTGTGGTTCTGGTTTCCCTTGATTGCAATCTTACAAGACCTTTCCTGATGAATATCGATGAACTTCTTGTAAATAAGCTGAAATTTAGTCTGAAACATTCAGTACTGAAGTCAACTGAATCTTTAGAAAGGTATCTTGGCTAATCAAGCTTTGTTCCTTGGAGAGCTCAGTTGTACAGTGATCATTCAGTTGTAGACTGATTGCAGGAGGACATGAATCTGGCACTTCACTTTTCACTTTCAAATTTAGTTTGAATGTCACTGGAAATTAGGTGACCAGAGAAGAAATTTGTGTTTACCAGTCTGGTATAAGCAGGTCCATACCTGTCCAGAAATCCTGCGAATACAAGGCAACTGCACCTTTGCAATTTCAATTGGAAATTACAGTTTAAAAGCTGCCTTGGATAGTAATTGTGGCTATTTCTAGGCTGCAAAAAATTGTACCTCATACTTAGTAGGTTTTGATACTCATTTCTGAAGATGAGACTGGAAACCATTCCTTTTGTTACCCCTACTTCCACCCTATCTCTCCCTCAGCTAAGAAACCATTGAAGATTGTTTGCTAAATATAAGAAGGTTCTTTGATCATTTCTTTTTCTTAAAATTCTTATGAAATAGCAAAAGGAAAAACGTTTGCTACGTTACGGTATCTTTCTAAACTGCCCCTGCTCCTTCTTATACTGATATTTAATGCAGTAGTAGGGCCCCATCCAATGACAATAGCAAATCGTCCCACATTAGCCATCAACAAAATGAGGTCTTAACCCGAAGTGTCCAGACTGTGTAACTGAAGGCTTTGACTGCTTGTGGGCTAATGGATGAGAGAGCCAATATTTCTGTCTGGAGTTAGGTGACCTGAGAGTATGCTTAACAGTCACTGCTTGTTTGCTTAAGTGTGCTTTACACAAGCACTGAAGAAGCTCACTGTTTGCCCAGCTGGTGAGAAGAATTTTGGCTCATTGCTGATGCTCAGGACTTCAACCGAGCTGATAAAAATCTGCCAACTTTCCACCCTCTGAAATGTGCCTAAAAACTATCTAATCCTGTTTCCATTCACCTCCTCTCTACCCATCTCTAGTGTCACATCATAATTTGTTAAGTTGGAGGGCAGGGATTGTCTTTGTAAGCTCTTTCAGGAGACTTATTAATGAAAGAGTAGGATACAAACGCAGTTGAGTAAATAAAAATTGCCTCACCAGATGTCTGGCACCACAGAACTGGCTTTGTCAATGGCTGTTTCCTTAGTTAGGTTTACAAGCGGCAATCCAAAAATCAGTTGTCATCACAGTAGCCACCTTCAGGGTTACATTTAAGGAAAGGAAACCAATCTGTTAGGAAGGAGCAGAAAATTGATATAGAGGATAGAAAAATAGAAGGGTTTAATTGGTGTGGTAGAACTAGGAAGAAAGGAAACATGGTTGCCAAAAGTTCAGTTGCAAAATGTTTAGTAAACCTAATCAATTTTAAGATTAAATAGGGAATTTTGAGAGAATATATTACTATGAAACTACAATTATGGTATATAGTTTTATAGTAGTTTCAAATGTATTTTTTCAAAAGGAAATTGGACTTTCTTTGTTTTTCCTTGAAGAGGTTTTGCTTCTCATCCAAGAAGCTTCTTCAGTTGTGACTGAATAGTGCAGAATGAAAGAATTTATAATTTCATAGTATATTATTTTCGTAGTTTTTCTGCTCAAATCTGTTGAAGAAAAGGGGATATCAATGGTATAAACAAATAATTTAGCAAAATGATAAGAATACAGAAGGAAAAATGTGGTGGTATAACATATAGAATCTGCATTTGATAATCTTGCTGATTCATCATTTAATTAAAGGTTATTATTAAATGTGCTATAATTGGCTGAATTTGTACAATGTGCTCAACCATAAATCATAGTAGTTAATATTTGTCTTCTATCTTATATTGAGATGGACCTTTACTTCAATGTTTGAAGCTGGCCATGTGAGAACTTGGCCTACTATGGTCTTCATCAAAGAAACTTTAAGCTTCTCAAGAATACATATACAGTATGTACAAATACACATTTCAGAGAGACTGTAGTAGAAAGACTGTGGTCTTTCCTTTATCTACTGTTTTGGTTGCCCCTTAAAATATCCTTGGGAAGCATTCAGGGTAATAATAGCCTCAGTTGTGTAAAGTAAAGAGGTTTTTTTGTTTCCCAGAGTAACCTGATTGTGAATTCTGGAATAGCACTGTAACTATTTTTAATCATCTGCTGACTGGATAGTTAAATCACATGACTAAACTTAATACTGTGTGGGACAGAAATGGCATTCCTGTGAAAGAGATTTGAAGATGTTCCACAATGACCACAAGGTCTAGAAATGGTAATTACTGAGTTTGAATGACATTTCCATTTTGACATGTGGTGGGTTCCCATTCCACATCCTTAACATTTCAGTTAAATAGAGAGCTTTCCCTCTCCATTGTTGATGGATATAAGAGACTGTGGAGAGAAAATTTGTAGCTAAGGGTTGAAATGAGGGCCCTTGGTGATATAATACAGGGTAGCAACAATTCTGTCCATGTTAACACATATGGAAAGGCACATATGGAAAGCCACTATGATATTATGTGCCATCTTAGTCATGTTGTTAAATATCTACAGTATGTTCACAAGGAGTGCTAGAAGATTTCCTTCAAACAATATTAACAAGAGAATCAAAGGAGAAACCTGTCTGTTATAAGCTAACTTATGATTGTCTTACTTATGGGTTGTAGAGAACATAAAGGAGACATCATGGGGGCTCAATTGCTGCTAGGGCATGGTTGTACCATGGTTGGGTTACCATGGTTGGGTTAAGTACCTTTCCATGGAGAAAATCTCAGTGTGAGAGTTTCTTCAAAAAAAAAGTAAGAAAATATCTCTAAATAGGATTTGTTTATAAAGGCCTGGTTTATACAACTTTTTTATTAGATAAACAGAATACGCACCTATTCTATACCTTAAATAACACAGTTTACAAACCACGATACTGGACTCACACAACATATTAAACCCAAACCAGACAGACCACACTATGTCTTAGAGCAGGGGTCTCCAACCTTGGTCCCTTTAAGACTTGTGGGCTTCAACTCCCAGAGTTCCTCAGCCAGCTTTGCTTTTCAATTCTGGGAGTTGAAGTCCACAAGTTTTAAAGTTGCCAAGGTTGAAGACCTCTGTCTTAGAGTAATATAGAATTCCAACAATTCTGTCCATATTAATACTTATGGAAAGGCACTATGATATTATTGTAGCTATACTAAGATACAATTCACACTGTGAACAATTCTTTCCAATCCCAACCATAGATCACATTAGGAAGTCTGGAGCAGGTGAAGACAGATAAGGGGTGCCCGGACACTGCAATTTTTTCATTTCCACCAAGATTAATACAAGGCCTGTCCCTTGTATGTGTCTTGTGAGGTGGTGGTGGTAGAAATAACTATATTATTAAGTTAGCATGTCTTTGAATTCAGAAGCAGGAGATGAGGTTGTCCTCAGGCTTTCCAACATGATGCAGCCCAGCTGTTCATTTTACCTTCTTTCCTATATTTTTCTTGTCAAATTCTGGGAGAAGGAGAACTGGATAAGCAAGAGAGACTCAAAAGAACATTGAAACATGCAGTCATCTTTGAAGAAAGAAACATAAAGATCCTCACGTTTGCTGAAAAATGGTCTTACCACCTTGATGAAAATTCTCCATCAGATTTTCAACATCTCAGGAAATATTGTCTCTGCAGTGAATTACAATGAATTGACATTCTAACTTTCTCAGTGACAAGTTCTGAGCAGTGACTGTTTCGTGGATGAATGGCTGTTTGTGGCTTTCAGCATCTACTTTTCAGTGGCAGTCAATCTTGGCAGTGTCAGTGTCTAATATATGGTATTAATCAACTTTTGATAGCGTCTGACATGCAACAGTCAATATCTGCCAACCAACACATGACAATGGTCTATATTTAATGTGATCTGTCAGTTGACCTCAAGTATAGGCAATAAGATCAGCGGTGAAATCCAAAATTTTTTAGTACCAGTTCTGTGGTGTGGCTTGGTGGACGTGGTGTGGCTTGGTGGGCGTGGCAGGAGAAGGATACTGCAAAATTTCCATTCCCACCCCACTCCAGGGGAAGGATACTGCAAAATCTCCATTCCCACCCCACTCTGGGGCCAGCCAGAGGTGATATTTGCCGGTTCTCCGAACTACTCAAAATTTCCGCTACCGGTTCTCCAGAACCCATCAGAACCTGCTAGATTTCACCCCTGAATAAGATAAGATAACTTTTATTGTCTTTTTTTTTACTGTGAACACATTGGCCCACATTAAAAATGAAATTCTGTTTGGTATATGTTTATGGTATATATAATATTTGGTAGTATCTGGCCAATAGATGCTAATATGTGGACACATGCTGTAATACAGAAGAGTGGATTGTTTGGTGCTCAGCTATGGTTGGATCTCAGTTCTCAGCAGCCCTAGGCAACATGGCCATTGATTAGGAATGCTAAGAGTTGAACAGTTCCCTCCTCTGCCTCCCCCCCCCCCGGTTGCCATATTTTTCAACATTTTGACATGTAGCATTGCATAGTGACCCTCATTATTTAATAGCATTTGATGTATGACCTATAATGACAAGATACATTTGATACGTAACAGTAAAACATAGAATAGCAAAAATTGACTTTGGATCTGTCTTCTAAGTTTTTAACTGGAAAAAAAAAAGTGAAAAATATGTTTTTTAACAGAAGCATTACTTTTCAGTCCTTGGTTTTTCTAGCATGCTTGATTTCCTTCACCTCTCTCTCTCTCTCTCTCTCTCTCTCACACACACACACACACACACTCATTTGTAGCCCTGAAGACTTGAGAGCACGTAAATAGTTCTGCTAATCAACACTTTATATTTATAAAAGACTGGCACATATTTGTTGTAAAGTGTTGCACGTGAAGCTCTGGATTGCAGTCAGAGCCTCTCAGTTACTTCGTGGATTCTTCTCTTGACCCCCAAATTATGGGTTTCTAGAGTTGAAAATACCATAAAGGCAAGGATGTGCAATTGTGAAGATGCCTAACAAGTTGGGCTTTAACATTTTTCTATCCAAAATGAGGAAGTTGATAGGATGTGAAATTGACTGACATGTACTTCCTATTCCCTGCAGTTATCTGAAGTTGATCTGGCACATCTCCCTCCTGTGAGGAGATGCATTAGATCCCCTGACAGGAAAAAAAAAAGACATGAGGAGGACATTGAAATATGTGGTCCACTTCATTTATGTATTGCCATATTTATAATGTCATAGAGCTTCTATGCTGTTGGTTAAATGTTACTTTCTTATTGCTGGAGAACTAGAATTGCATTACAGAAAGAAATTTAATAAATGAAGCTCACATCATTACATCTGGGTTGGGGAAGAAAATCTAGCTGCTGTTGAATTTATCTTTGTATGCATCCATTAAACAATGTCTACAGAAAAAGAAAAAAGAAAAGAAAATCTGAAAAACAGCCTTCCTGAAAAAGCTGCCAGACCATGGCATTAATTTGTTGACCTCCTGAAATGGTTCATATGACCTAGTCTGTCTTAGAATAAGAGACAATAAAATATCAACCCAAAGTGGTCTGATTGCCATAAAGTGAAACAGAAAATGTATTATAATTAATTACCATGGCATCTAATCAATCAAAATTTAAAATTTAATTTATTTATATCCTACCTTTAGTATTTTTATAATATTGGCAAACATACTTAATACCCTTCCTCCTTCTATTTTTCCTCAAAACAACCTTGTGAGATGGGTTGGGCTGAGAGAGAACGACTGGCGCAATGTCACTCAGCCAGCTTTCATGTCTAAAGTGGACTAGAACTCACAGTCTCTTGGTTTCTGATTTGGTGCTTTAACCATTAGACCAAAATCAACCTCCACTCCTGGTGACTTCAATTTTCTTGACAATAGTATAAACATAGTTTGTCATTGCCCTCTTATGGGAAGTTTTTGTAACCTCCCAATCTGGACTATAGCCTTGAGAATTTCTGGTTTGTAGTCTCCCATTCAAGTGCTAGCTGGGTTTATCTTTGTTTGTCATTCTAACATCTGCTTAAGTCAAACATAATGTTAATTCAGAAAACCACTCTTCATTAATTTTGTACTTTTACTGGAGTTAGTATGAATGTTCTGTTTTGTAAATAACCCTCTGCCTTTTACTTTTATTTGTTCTGGATGCTTTCCAAAGGTTAATCTCTTACTGAATAAGAGATTTCTGAGGAGCAGATTGAATGCAGGTGTATCCTACACTAAAACAAACAGAAGACTCATGCTAGTAGACTTTTTTTTTACATGAGTACAAACATACAAACAAATATGTGCCAATCAGACCAATGAATTTGTGAAGTTGCAGGATGCCAGCAGCATAGTCCGGCTGATGACAAAACAATCTCTATTATATACCATATCAACTGAAAATTACCATTTCCTGCTGATTCTTTAGTAAATAAATTATCATGGATTTTGAGCTAGGGCAAGAACTCAAGAACCTGGGCTAAGGTGGGAGGAGAATTATGCTGAGAGACAGTGACTGGCCCAGCTGGCTTTCATTGCTAAGGCAGGACTTAAACTCATGATCTTCCGCTTTCTAGCCTGATACCTTAACCATTAGACCAAAATGGCTATACTGGCTATACTGGGTTAAAGTAATCAAAAACAAATTGTTCAAAAGCAGCAGAAAGAGAGGAAATGCTGCACTGTGTGTATCCATCTAGTCAGGAATCCAGATGAATGAATACTTGGCTTAAAACAGGAGGAATAAATAGTATTCCTGTTGGTTTCTACTATGCCCACTCAACCATAGAAAGTACATGAATGATGTATTCCAGAATGAAAACTGCAGGTCTGCTAAAGAGATAAGAAATAATGATAGTGAATTTACTCGAATATCCATGGGGGAGACAAACTTTGTCAAACATATTCCTTCCCAATAGTTCTCAAGAGCTTCTTCCACTGTTGACTTGATGTGACCTGCTAGACCCAACAGAGAACGCTCATTCCACATGTGGAGACTGCTTGTTTAGAGACCACCATGCCTTCTCCTCCACAAAGGGTCTTGTGTAACTTAGAGAGCTGAGCTGATCAACAGTTTGCTCAGCTCCTGTTCCAGATAAAATGCAGTAAAACCTGTTTTGCAGTGTTTTCTCTGGATATCTGGGCCAGGGACTTCCCATTACTGGGAATTCCTGTTTTAGTTCTTGGATTTCTTCTCCTTTGATAGCAAGGGATAGCAGCATTTCCCCACTCTTCCCTTTCCTGTCCACATGTTCCTAGAAACAGCCCATGTCTAATTCTGAAAATTGAACCCTTTGAGGGGAAGAAAGAGGGAGGGATGTGTGGCAGTGATCGGCAATTATTATTAAGCTGTACATGTGGATACAGAGAATAACGAGGCTTCTTCAGATGTGTGCAAAATAAAAGAATGACAAAAAACAGTGTACCAACTGTTGAATTTAATTGCTAATAGATAACAAAGAACAAGTGGGACCACTCGAGCCCAATTCATTTTTGAGAGCAAGATATATATTCTACCAGGCAACAGTGAAAAGCAACATAAAAGCATGGTACTGAGGCTAGATACTGGCAGAAACATGACCAGGAAATATCTGTTAACTTTGAATCTCCAGAGCCAGATGAGTTGTCCTTAGAGTACCAAAAGAACTTTCTAAAGTTCCAGATTACTAAAAGAAATCAATGACCTTATCTTCCAAAAAGGAAAAAGAAAGGCTCTAGGAAATTGAAAACTTGTAATGACATGTGGGAAAAGCCTTGGGAGACTAGATGAAGAGACACTACTGAGCAAATAGTCAGATAACAGACAGCATAGCCTGCAGCTGAATACTGAATGGGGCAAGAGGTTCAGAAATGACTTTCCCTGATTTCTTGGGCTGTAAAAGACATGGGGAGCCCTGCTGGTGGAGGGGTTAGAATGCAGTATTGCAGGCAAATTTTGTTCACAGCTTAGAATTTGATGGGGCTCAAGGTTGACTCAGCCTCCCATCCTTCTAAGTTTGGTAAAATGAGGACCCAACTGTTGGGGACAATATGCTGACATTGTAAACCACCCAGAGAGTGCTGTAAAGCACTATGGAGTGGTATGTAAGTCTAAGTGCTAGTGCAATGGAGTGGGAGTAGAATTGCACTTTAAAACTTGCAAGATTCTGTCAGTGTAGCCTTACAATGTAGTGGAATTAGCTCGTCTGGTCATGATTCCTATTTCACTAATTGGGAAAGGCCAATCAAACCTGCCAATCTGGCATTGACACCTGGGAAGATTCTAAAGGAGATCATAAAGCAATCAGCCTATAAGCACTTTGATTAGGTCTTGCCCAGTGGTGGGATTCAAGTAATTTAACAACCGGTTCTCTGCCCTAATGACTTCTTCCAACAACCAGTTTGCCAAACTGCTCAGAAAGTTAACAACCGGTTCTCCCGAAGTGGTGCGAACTGGCTGAATCCCACCACTGATCTTGCCTTCTGTCCTTCCCTCTCTCTTTGTTTAGTTAATTAATAGATTGTAGGTGTACTTTAAGCATAATATATCTTGATTTCAGCAAAACATTGGATATATTTCTTGATAGTCTGATTAACTAACTACTATACCTGTATTTAAGTGTCATGCCGTGTAGGATGGCATGACAATTAAATGTATATTTAGCTGGCTTGAAAAGTTAATTCAAGATATATTAACCAATTTGTTGTTCTTAGTTGCGAAGTCATGTCTGACCCATCGCGGCCCCATGGACAACGTTCCTCCAGGCCTTCCTGTCCTCTACCATCCTCTGGAATCCATTTAAACTCATGCCTACTGCTTCAGTGACTCCATCCATCCACCTCATTCTCTGTCATCCCCTTCTTTTGCTCTCAATCTTTCCCAGCATTAGGCTCTTCTCCAGTGAGTCCTTCCTTCTGATTAGGTGGCCAGAATATTTGAGTTTCATCTTCAGGATCTGGCCTGCTATTTAGAAGGGACTCATGGCAGTCCAAGGGACTCATGGGAGTCTTCTCTAGCACCAGAGTTCAAAGGCCTCAATTCTTTGGTGCTCAGCCTTTCTTATGGTCCAACTTTCACATACATTGCAACTGGGAAAACCATAGCCTTGACTATAAACACTTTTGTTGGCAGGGTGATGTCTCTGCTTTTTAGTATGCTGTCTAGATTTGCCATAGCTTTCCTCCCCAGGATCAAGCGTCTTTAATTTCTTGGCTGCAGTCCCCATCTGTGGTGATCTTGGAGCCCAGGAAAATTAAATCTGTCACTACCTCCATTTTTTCCACATATTAGCCAATGCTTACTCATAAAAAAGCAGGTATTAAACAGAGTGACCCAGGAGTGAATCTAGAAACTTGTAGCCTTCAACATTTTTATTAATGATTGGAATAAAAAGGGAGAGAAAATGCTTCTCAAACTTCTGTGTAACACAAAGTGGAGTAACTAATACTGCTAGCTAAACGGGGGTGTGTGGAAGATGAAAATCAGGTGGTGTCACAGGTGGGATGCAGATGATATTAAAGAGTTGAGGAGAAATACAGAGTAAGTCACTGAAAATATAATTAAAACTTACAAATATGTAATAATAGCAGAACATGTGTAGTTTCTTCTTGGAAAATCCTTCTTGGGAAAAGTGAAATTTATTTCTGTTCATAGTGGGACCCAGTTTTTTGTCAGAAAGATTTTTGGGACTTAAAACAATAAAGAACTTCTGGTTAGAGATATTGACTGAAAATAACTGGATAAAACTTAATACAGGCACTCAAAGTAAAACAGCTAGGAAGCAGTAAACAAATGCATAGAATGAGGAATACCTGGCAATAATTTTGGTGAAAAATGATATAGAGATAGTTGCTGGTTACATATTGAGTGTAAGTAATCAGTGAGCTGTGGCTGAATTTAAGAGAGCAAATTTAATTTTATGCTGGTTCAATAGAATACTACTTTCCAAATTGTGGAATGTACTTTACTCTGTGTTCATCAGACTCCACCTCAATTATAGTTTTCAGGGCATAACTTAAAAATGGTTCAGCATGTTAAAGCAGAGACTGGAGGGTTATCTATTGTGGATATTTTAATTGAGACTCTGTACTCAGTAGCCTAAATTATTTCTTTTTTCTCTGATTCCTTTCACCTCAGTAGTGCCACTTAGGCTTATGATATCTTGGTTTGTTCTTTCATCAGCGTCATTCATTTTTCACAACTGCCTGCTAATCTTTGTTCTCTCTCCCATCGGACTGTTGATAACTGTCAAGATAATTCCTAGCAGATAGCAGTTCTTGGGGAGGATACCTGGCTACGTGAGGATGAATATGGATCCTTCATTTTTTTTTTGAACATTTGATTGTAATCTCAACAACTGTAGCTAACAACTCCACTATGGTTGAGACGGAGGTAATCTTGTCAAGCAACATAGCTTGCAATGACCATATTGGAAAGGGGCCTGTCACAGGAAATCTCATCAGAAAGTGGCAGCCACTGTTTTGCTCTGCTTCCTCTTTCTCGCTTTTATTTGTGCTCTGCATTGTTATTACTCAGATAGTTATTTATTACACCCCTGAAGAGTTAGCATTCTTGTGGAGATAACACTGACTGTACCAAGCAATTTTCTGGGTACTCTGGCTATTAGGTATGTCCATAATTGCTAAAGAATGGTTTGGGACCTGTCAATGAAAAGTTGGGCAGTTTTCTAGGATACTAGTTATTTCCATTGAGAACAATATATCATAAAGGAGATTTTTTTTTTTAAATTCCATTGCAAAAGTCCAAGCAAAATGTTCAAATGTATGCAGTTAATGATGAATCCCCTTTGTAAAATAGGGTTGGAAAGAAAGACAGGCAATTCAATGAGTCCCAACGTTAAAAAGACCAGCCAGGGCTAAAGCTAGTAATATTTTAGAGGTTGATTTGACATACTACCTGATCTAAAATTTATTACTTTTGGTAGGTCATCTGTGATTCTGGGCTTAGCAATTTCTCCTTAGAAAGGAGCTCAATTTTTATGATCTTTATGGAATAGAAATCAAAACCGGAAACAATGAGCAGGAGAATAGTTTGGGGAGAACTAAGAAAAAAGTTCTTTGTGTTTCCAAATTTTCTGAAGAAGAAAGATCTTCCCTATAGCCAAAACATAGAAACTATATCTGCCTGTCTGAGGATCCAGGTTACTTGTATTTCCACACGTCACCAGAATTAACTGATAACCCTGGAAAAAGTTAACTGCAGGATGGTTTGTTAATCCAGTCTGCAAAGATTATGGAATCAAATCTGCAAATGGTATATCATGTAGGAGAATCTGCAGCTGTATTTCATGTGACTAAATTCTCATAAAGCTAGTATTAAAAATAAAAAGTTTCTTTAAAAAAAAAAGAAAACAGCTAGTGGTGGGCCCCTGGCCCATTCCCCACCCCCCGCAAAATGAATATACATTTGCTTTGATTTACTAAATGAAACAGCTGATGAACTGTGTTCTGAATACTATGTCTTGAAATCATTTCCATTACATTTCCCCCATTTTTAAACTAAATAATGACTTCTCATAAGAGGAAGCATATGAAAATTAAAATAGTAGGAGGGATACTTGAAAGGAGCCAATTGGCATGTCAGCATTGTTGAAGAAAGCAAAGAACATGTTTAAGAATTTGTAGGTAGCCTGAGATTAAAATTACATTACTAAATAGTAATAATTCTGAACACTTTTTCACTTAGGAGCTTAACTAATCAATCAATTATTTCCAATCAATTAAAATCCATACTACATTCGTGTGTTATGTATAAAACTGAGACAGACCAACTTTTAAAAGAGAAACAGAACTGTCCTTTCCTAAAAAATGAAAAATAGTTGTAGAAAAGAGCCCATCTTTGATCTTGCGAGATCAAAGACTCGAAGATTAACCTTTCCTCGCATAATTTGCTTATCTGGAACAGAAAATTGAATGATACTACTGAAATTTCTTCTTTGATGAAATACATCCCCATTGTTACAATTATGAAAATCTGGTTGGGAGGGGAAAAAAAGTTTAACTAAGCCTAAAAATGTGAACATTTGAAGTTCTAGGACCAGCTTGGTTGCTTAGTGTTTTATCCAGCCTTCATCCGTACATAATCATTTGGAAATCTCATTGTTTTGCAGCAGGAATCAGCAGAGGTGAAGAAAAAGGGTGATGCCATAGTTGGGTGCATCAAGGTGCAGGTGGCATAGAGCAAGGCCCAAACACGAGGATGAGAGAGACAAGTACATCTTAGTGAGGCTTGGCCCAGACTGTAAGTTGGAGATAAAATCAAGAGTACATTGTAGATGCTGGAAGATGTTTGTGCAAATTAGAGATTCAAAATAATCACAGCCTCACCTGTGTCTGATTAAGTGACATCTCCTACCTAATTTCCAGATTGCGTTTGTTAGTAGTTTTATAGAGATGCAAAACACAAGGCCCCAGGGATGAATGCAGGCCCAGAAGTGTTGAGTGTGGCCCCTAGAGGCCCTCCAAATGTTGCAACCTTTAATAGGACATAAAAGGAACATTATTAAATGCTTGACTGAATAGTAATCCTGTTAACTCTATTTAATGCATTTAATGCTAATTAAGCATAGCCATTAATGAAATGTAATGAAATTTCATGTTTGCTTTGGCACGATTCACAGGCACACCACTCAACGTTGCACATTCCTGCTTTATATAGACATCAAAGAACAGGAGAAAGAATAAATGGCTGAGAAAGCTTGACTGCTAAAGAGTTAAGCAGTAACCTCTCAGCACAACCTCCTAGAAAAGCCCATCAAAGTAGCAACAGAAACCACTTCCAAAGCCAGCTAGAATAGCCTATAAAGAAGGATTCTGTGCTCAATGATATTTGAAGCACTTGAAAAATCCAGCAAAAACTAAAAGCTCTTACTTCCTGTGGTTTTCTCTCCACAAAAGTTACCACACAAGGCTGCCGAGAGCGTCTCAAGTTCAAGGACTCCAACAAAACTGAATCTAGATCAGGGGTGTCAAACTCCATTTCACTGAGGGCCACATCAGGATTGTGTTTGACCTTGGGGGGTCGGGGTGGGTGTGGCCAGGTTGAGCATGTCACTCCTGTCGGGGGCACCTGTGGTGGCTCAAGTGCTGTGTAATGTATCTTTAAATGGTTTCGGCGGGAAACAAGCACGTTGCTGATTGGTTAAAGCCGCCGGTTGAACTGTATATAAGGAGAGGTTTTTCCCCAGCCTGGTTGCTGGGTTCACCATATATTAAAGAGCTGTTGTCACTACCCTGGTCTCCAGCCTCGTTACTTCCCGAACTTAACACTGGCGACGAAGGTGGGATCTCGAGGCTAAAGAGCACCAGGAACGAGCTGAAGCACGGAAGAACCGAACCCAGCAAACTCAGGGCAGAAACGCGGAGATGGCCAGCTACACTCCGCCCGCGCCATTTGACCCAGCCAGGGAGAAATGGGGAACGTACATGACCCGTTTCGAAAGCTTCCTAGAAGCAAACGAACTGCAAGGAGTTCCAGACAACCGCAAAAGGGCATATTTCCTGAGCCACTGCGGTCCCGAGGTCATCGACATCGCGGAAGCCCTGGCAGAGCCAACGCCGGTACAATCGGTATCGTGGCAAACTCTGCAAAATCTATTGAAGAACCATTTCGCGCCAACACTGTCCAAATACGTACGGCGTTTTGAATTTGAGGAGCACAGACAGCAAGAGGGCGAATCCATCAGCGATTACATGGCCGCCCTGCGAAAAGCCTCCAAGGACTGTGGGTACCGAGATTTGGATGAGGAGCTGTTAGAGCAACTCATCCGTGGGGTCAGAGACATTCGTTTGCGGAGGCGGCTGCTATCAAAAAGCAATCTAACGCTGGCAAACGCTCTGGACGAAGCCAGAGCTCATGAGATGTCCACCCAAGCGGCGGAAACCCTACAAAAGCCACTCACGCCAACGGCGAGCGCGAGCGCGAAATCAACCCCGGTCCACAATGAAGAAATCCAGACCGAATCAGACGGCGAGGATGAGGAAGGAGTTTGCCTCACCGAGAGAAGGGGCAAAGAAGACCGGGATGAATGCGGAAGTTGCGGAGGGCAACACCAGCGTCAACGATGCAAGTTCAAGGACACTACATGTCGGCGGTGCGAGAAGAAGGGGCACCTGGCTCAAGTCTGTCGAGCACCCCAACCTTCCCGCCGAAAATTCAAACCAACCAATCAGAGCGCAGGATCGGCAAGGCGACCCGCGATTGGTCAAAACAAAAAGGGCGCGAACTCAAATCGAACGACCGTGATCATAGGCCGTGCAGCAACCCGCGTCGAGAAGAAAATCTTCACAAAACCGAAAATCGAAGGAGTGCCGTGCCGACTAGAAGTGGACACCGGGTCAGCGATCACAATCATGTCCTGGGACACTTTTGCGAAAGCTTTGCCAAGAATCGCCAAACGCAAACTGCAAACACAGCGGCTACGAGTTCACGACTACCAAGGGAATCGCATCCCTGTTCGAGGGACCACCTCCGTCCGCGTCGAGTACGGACCACACAAGAAGACCCTGCCCATCACGATAGTCGAAGGGACCCTGCCAAGTTTGTTGGGACTAGACTGGTTCCGTGCATTGGGCATGGGAGTGACTGGCATCTACAGAAGTGACTTTAACCTAAAAGACACACTCATGAACGAGTTCGAAGATGTCTTCAAGGACTGCCTGGGCAAGTACAAGGGACCCCTATTTCCTTGAATCTAGATCAGGGGTGTCAAACTCCATTTCACTGAGGGCCACATCAGGATTGTGTTTGACCTTGGGGGGTCGGGGTGGGTGTGGCCAGGTTGAGCATGTCACTCCTGTCGGGGGCACCTGTGGTGGCTCAAGTGCTGTGTAATGTATCTTTAAATGGTTTCGGCGGGAAACAAGCACGTTGCTGATTGGTTAAAGCCGCCGGTTGAACTGTATATAAGGAGAGGTTTTTCCCCAGCCTGGTTGCTGGGTTCACCATATATTAAAGAGCTGTTGTCACTACCCTGGTCTCCAGCCTCGTTACTTCCCGAACTTAACACTGGCGACGAAGGTGGGATATCGAGGCTAAAGAGCACCAGGAACGAGCTGAAGCACGGAAGAACCGAACCCAGCAAACTCAGGGCAGAAACGCGGAGATGGCCAGCTACACTCCGCCCGCGCCGTTTGACCCAGCCAGGGAGAAATGGGGAACGTACATGACCCGTTTCGAAAGCTTCCTAGAAGCAAACGAACTGCAAGGAGTTCCAGACAACCGCAAAAGGGCATATTTCCTGAGCCACTGCGGTCCCGAGGTCATCGACATCGCGGAAGCCTGGCAGAGCCAACGCCGTACAATCGGTATCGTGGCAAACTCTGCAAAATCTATTGAAGAACCATTTCGCGCCAACACCGTCCAAATACGCACGGCGCTTTGAATTTGAGAGCGCAGACAGCAAGAGGGCGAATCCATCAGCGATTACATGGCCGCCTGAAAAGCCTCCAAGGACTGTGGGTACCGAGATTTGGATGAGGAGCTGTTAGAGCAACTCATCCGTGGGGTCAGAGACATTCGCTTATGGAGGCGGCTGCTATCAAAAGCAATCTAACGCTGGCAAACGCCTGGACGAAGCCAGAGCTCATGAGATGTCCACCCAAGCGCGGAAACCCTACAAAGCCACTCACGCCAACGGCGAGCGAAATCAACCCCGTCCACCATGAAGAAATCCAGACCGAATCAGACGGCGAGGATGAGGAAGGAGTTTGCCTCACCGAGAGAAGGGGCAAAGAAGACCGATGAATGCGGAAGTTGCGGAGGGCAACACCAGCGCCAACGATGCAAGTTCAAGGACGCTACATGTCGGCGGTGCGAGAAGAAGGGCACCTGGCTCAAGTCTGTCGAGCACCCCAACCTTCCGCCGAAAATTCAAACCAACCAATCAGAGCGCAGGATCGGCAAGGCGACCCGCGATTGGTCAAAACAAAAGGGCGCAAACTCAAATCGAACGACCGTGATCATAGGCCGTGCAGCAACCCGCGTCGAGAAGAAAATCTTCACAAAACCGAAAATCGAAGGAGTGCCGTGCCGACTAGAAGTGGACACCGGGTCAGCGATCACAATCATGTCCTGGGACACTTTTGCGAAAGCTTTGCCAAGAATCGCCAAACGCAAACTGCAAACACAGCGGCTACGAGTTCACGACTACCAAGGGAATCGCATCCCTGTTCGAGGGACCACCTCCGTCCGCATCGAGTACGGACCACACAAGAAGACCCTGCCCATCACGATAGTCGAAGGGACCCTGCCAAGTTTGTTGGGACTAGACTGGTTCCGTGCATTGGGCATGGGAGTGACTGGCATCTACAGAAGTGACTTTAACCTAAAAGACACACTCATGAACGAGTTCGAAGATGTCTTCAAGGACTGCCTGGGCAAGTACAAGGGGACCCCTATTTCCTTCAATTTAGACCCCCAGGTAGCCCCCATTAGGTTAAAGGCAAGGAGAGTCCCTTTTGCCCTTAAACCCAAGATTGACAAGGAGATAGACAAGCTCATCAGTCAGGGGATTCTGGTGCCAGTCGATCACGCAAAGTGGGAGACGCCAATCGTCACCCCAGTGAAACCAGATGGGTCAGTTAGAATCTGCGCTGACTACAAGGCGACGTTAAACAAAGCCTTGCAAAAAAGCGCTTACCCGGTCCCCGTGGTGCAACACTTGCTGCACTCGCTGGGGCAAGGGCACATTTTTGCCAAGTTAGATTTGGCCCAAGCCTATCAACAACTGCCCGTAGACGCCAACACAGCAGAAGCCCAGACAATTGTGACTCACAGAGGTGCTTTCAAGTGTACCCGGTTACAGTTTGGGGTGAGTGTGGCTCCTGGTCTATTCCAAAATTTAATGGAGCGACTCCTGCAAGGGCTCCTGGGGGTAGTCCCCTATTTCGATGATGTATTGATATCAGCCGAAAATTTGGAAGAATTGGGGGAGCATTTGAGAAAAGTTCTGGGCATTTTCCGGTCAGCCGGTCTAAAGGTTAAAGTGAACAAATGCCAGATAGGGGTAGAGTCCGTAGAGTTCTTGGGCTACAGAATAGACAAGGAGGGAATTCACCCCACTGAAAGCAAGGTCAAGGCAATACGTAAGGCTCCAGCGCCCAAAAACAAAACAGAGCTACAGGCATTCCTGGGTCTAGTGAATTTTTACGCGGTCTTTTTAAAAAATAAGGCAACCGTTGCCGAGCCGCTACATAAGTTACTGGGAAAGAATACTGTTTGGTCTTGGGGAAAGTCGGAAGCTAGGGCTTTCGAAGCAGTAAAAAACCTACTCTCGAGCGATAGCTTACTGGTTCAGTATCATAGCTCATTGCCATTGGTATTAGTCTGCGATGTTTCCCCTTACGGGGTGGGGGCTGTGCTCAGCCACAGATTTCCAAATGGCACAGAAGCCCCAATAGCCTTCTACTCCAGAACGATGTCCTCGACAGAGAGGAACTATAGCCAGTTGGATAAGGAAGCGCTAGCTATTGTGTCAGGGGTAAAAAAGTTTCACGAATACGTTTTTGGTAGAGACTTTGAAATTGTGACAGACCATAGACCTCTGTTAGGGATACTGGCTGGCGACCGCCCAACGCCTGTGGCACTTTCGCCACGATTGACCCGATGGACTATCTTCTTAGCCGCCTATTCCTACAAATTGCAGCATCGGCCGGGGAAGGAGTTGGGGCATGCGGACGCATTAAGCAGATGCCCACTACCAGGGGCGATCGAAGACCCCACTCCAGGGACGCCCATACTGTTAATTGACTCTCTGGACTCTGGCCCAGTCACATCTAAGGAGGTGGCTCGGCATCATACCGACATTACTTTGAGAACTGTACTCGGTTGGGTACAAGAGGGTGGCCGCCGGGCGAGCGTTTTAAAGAATTTGTAAAAAGCGTGGGAACTTTCGGCTCAAGGGGTGCCTGCTATGGGGGATAGAGTGGTGATCCCAGAAAATTGAGGAAAAGGGTGTTGGACCTCCTCCACGAGGTCACCCAGGATCGTTAGGATGAAGGGTCTAGCGAGAAGCTATGTGTGGTGGCCCTTAATGGACTCAGAAATTGCTGAAAGGGTAGGGAAATGTCAGGCCTGCCAGGAGTCCAGACCGCTACCCCCAACGGCCCCGGTTCGGGAATGGGAGAAACCCCAGGGGCCCTGGTCTAGAATACACATTGATTTTGCCGGCCCCTTCCACGGCCAAACCTTCCTGGTAGTAGTAGATGCCTACTCCAAATGGCTGGAAATCATTCTCATGAGATCCATGACAGCCGAGGCCGTGATCTCAGTCCTACGGCACTTATTTGTAACCCATGGGTTGCCCGACACACTAGTTTCCGATAACGGCCCGCAATTCACGGCAACCCAATTTGAGGAGTACTTGGCAGAAGAGGGCATCCGACATGCCCTCTCGGTGCCTTTCCACCCTGCGACGAATGGCCTTGCAGAGCGTTCCGTCCGGAGCGCAAAAGAGGCATTGTCCAGACTTAAGCCAGGCGACTGGCAAACAAAAATCGATGTTTTCCTGGCCGTCCAACACAGAACCCCCTGTGTCACAACCGGCAGAAGCCCAGCCGAATTATTAATGGGCCGAAAGCTCAGGTGCCCCCTAGACCGTCTAAATCCAAACTATACGCCGGAGGGTTACAAAGGGAAAATAGGAAAACAAGAGAAATGGACATAGGCGACCGAGTGTGGGCACACAACTATGGTGAAGGCCCAACCTGGATAGCAGGACAAATCCTAAACAGAACAGGTCCAAAATCATACTTGGTGGAGTTAAGGGACGGCCGAGTATGGAGGCGCCACATAGACCAAATACGAAAACGCATAGCCGAACAATCTGAACTAATCGAAACGGGCCCTGACTACACAATGTTTGATTCCACAGCTGACTCAAACCCGGACAAATCGCAGGACTTATCTGAAATTCCGGAGGTCCAGCGACGCCCACAGGTTCCAGTAGAAAACAGCAGGGACGACTCTGCTAATAATCCAGGGCCAGATGGCCAAGAGAAGGAGCTGAGAGGAGCAAACAGCCCCTCCGGTCAGCTCGACCCACTCCCAGGGAATGTACTGCGCAGGTCCGAAAGAGTCAGGAGACGCCCAGGTTATTTGCGTGATTACGTTGAAAAATAATATGTAAATATCATGTAAATATGGGTAAAGTGTTTTCTGGGGGGAAGGAGTGTAATGTATCTTTAAATGGTTTCGGCGGGAAACAAGCACGTTGCTGATTGGTTAAAGCCGCCGGTTGAACTGTATATAAGGAGAGGTTTTTCCCCAGCCTGGTTGCTGGGTTCACCATATATTAAAGAGCTGTTGTCACTACCCTGGTCTCCAGCCTCGTTACTTCCCGAACTTAACATGCTGTGCCAGCGAAAACAGGCTCCTGAGCTCCATTTTCACTGGCAGAAGCCACTGCGGGCTGGTCCTTTGCTGTTTGCAGGGTGGCCCTGCAGGCCAGATCTGAATACCCCGTGGGTCGGATCCAGCCCCCAGGCCTTGAGTTTGACACCCCTGATCTAGATAATATGTTTCAAAGAATGGTTAAATTTGCTAATTCATTCCACTCATTTTCTCATTACATTGACAGTAAGCATACTCCATAGGTGAATGTAGCATCTGAGTCCCGGCTAGATTTCTGAATGATTGGTCATATCACAGTTATTTTAATGGCTTCCAGAGCAGAGCACAAAGATACCAAATGACAAACTTATATTTTTAATGATGTAATCTTTACCTGTACCTTCATTAGGAAATCTCTCTCTCTCTCTTTTACACACACACAAATTGAGCTTTAACTTTATCAGGAATATGTCATTATTTCCCTCCCTTCCTTTTCTGCAAATGCCCAGACATTTATCTAGGAAGAACATAGTTAAGTGTACAAGTATTCTTCCTTACACTCCAATTAGTGAAAGTCTTCCCAAAAATAAAACCAGTAGTTGACACAGACAATAGCACAGGGATGGGCAACAATGGCCCCTTTATGACCTGTGTATTTCAACTCCCAGAATTCCTGACCTCAGTCCACAGGACAAAAGGGGGCCATACTTATTCATGCCTACAAGAACAGAATAACAGAATTGGAAGAGACGTTGGAGATGTTCTCGTTCAATCCTCTGCTCAAGCAGATCTTATACCATTCCGGACAAATGGCTGTCCAATCTCTTCTTAACAACTTCCAATGATGGAGCACCTACAACTTCTGAACCCAAACTACTCCACTGAATTCTCTATGTGAAATTGGTAGTTTTTTTTAAATGGAATAGTTTTAGCGGAATAGTAATGGAATATTTGGTGGTAAAATTACACATGGCACTAATTACTTGGAAAAATACACTTTTTTAAAAAAAAAATCCAAAGTAAAAAATTTACCATTTAATCTTCTAATGAAGTTTTTGGTAAAACATGCAATAGGCTTACTTTAAATGAGCTTTTCCTTGGTCTGCTAATACCTCTTGCCCCAGATAATAGGTTAATGCGTACTAGGTTTATGACATCGGAAAAGGAAATCATAAATTCCAATGTTCAATTCACTCAGACTTCACAGTCTTTGTTTTGCTTTGACACCTCTCTCCCTTGCCTGCGTTCATAATGCATCCATATGACAAGTTTGGGGGAAATACTTTATAGAGCAGCTTCACTTAATAGAAGTGTTGGACTAGTTCCTGCCTGTCTAGGTTTTTCACTTTTGGAATGATAATCTGATTAGGTGAGGCTACTAGCTTCCTGAAAAATTTGGCTCGGTGCCTGACACCTGGAATGGATGGCCTGAAGTCCTTCAAAAGTAATGTATTACAGGTCACAAAAACCTTCTTAAAGGAATTTTCCAGTAAATTCAAATGCATAGGATTAGATCAAAGTATTAGAATATTGTATGATAAAAAATTTAGAATATCCTAGTTTAAGAAACTGCTCTTTGTTTCGGATCTTTACTTCATATTGTTATAAATTCATTTTATGGGGTGTTGGATTGGGATTTATAAGGCTAAGCACCTGTTCAGTTTAAAAAGTGTTCATTTAGGACAGGGGTGTCAAACTCAAGGCCTGGGGGCCGGATCTGGACCATGGAATGCTTAGATCTGGTCTGTAGGACCACGTTAGAAACAGCGAAGAACTGGCCCTAAGTGCCTCTGCCAGCAAAAACACAGCTCGTGAAGGCTGCACATGGCCCCCTCGGACTCCATTTTTGCAGGCAGAGGGTTGCAGGAGGTTGTTGCAGCTGAAAATGGAGCTTGGGAGCCCGTTTTCGCTGGCAGAACACTTGGGCTACCAGAGGCGTTCCCCCCCGACACAAGTGATGTCATGCTGACCATGTCCACTCTGAACACACCCACCCTGGACCCCCGAGGTCAAACACAACCCTGATGTGGCCTTCAATTAAATTGAGTTTGGCATCCCTCATCTAGGAAGAACCTTTGTCTATAAACATAGCTTGTTTATTGATCAAAAGGAAAAATATTCATGGATTTTATTAAGATTCATTTCGCCTTGCAAATTTTCAGTCACAACTATATAAAAGAAATACAGGTAGTCCTCACTTACTGATTGCTTCATTTGGTGACCATTCAAAATTACAACAATGTTTTAAAAAGGCTTTGCAACCAATCCTTACATTTGTGACATGATCGTCACCTGCATGCATCATAATCTGATTCCAACAAGCAGAGTTAATGGAGAATGTGGAAGTAAAATTGCAAGTCATAATCACATGATGTCTCCTTTAATGACTGGTGACTTGCTTAACAACTGAATGGGAAGTGATGTTGCTAAGTCCATTGAGATTTTGTAATGAAGTGACAGAGTTGCTGCTCCCAATTATGGTTACTACCTGTACATTGTTATTGTCATTTCAATAGTATTGAAATTGTGTTAAGGTCAGCACTGTCATACTCATTTTTTTAAGCCTTAATGTTTGTCTTGTAAGTAAAGCTATTTAAGAGCCATGGTTATGCAGTGGTTAGAATGCAGTACTGCAGGCTACTTCTGCTGACTGCCGGCTGCCAGCAGTTTGGCAGTTCGATCCTCACCAGCTCAAGGTTGACTCAGCCTTCCATCCTTTTCAGGTTGGTAAAATGAGAACCCAGATTGTTGGGGGCAAGATGCTGACTCTGTAAATCACTTAGAAAGGGCTGTAAAGCACTATGAAACAGTATATAAGTCTAGGTGCTATTGCTAGTTGAGCATAGCTAGTTCAAAAAAACATGGTAAGATGCAAGGTTAGAAAATGGATAAACTTTCTTGTGATCTTAGCTCTTCCATTTGTGGATTTGAGCCCTGTCTGATTAAAGTGACTAAGGAAAGAAGAGTGAGATGGATCCTAGGCAGTGACCATAGTTGATACCTCTTTGCAGAGACAGGACATGCCACTGAAAATGACAATGGTCTGTCCCCTTCTCAAGAGGAGTACTCTGGACCAGTGTATGGAGGCTGTCAAGGCTGGGGAGGTACAGGTTCAGATTCAACCTATCTAAGCAAGATGAAATAGCCATTTATTCAGAAAATGCCAATTCTGGGATTGTAATAGCTTTGATTCTTGATGGTGTAATGGACTTCATGGACAGTGCCATTTTTTTTCTCCAAGGAAAGAAACATTTTTAGTTTAATAGTTGTTCCAGTAAAAATATGCAAAAGGGCAATTTATCCATTCATTCACCCACTCCCACACACCTTCCTTCCTATGAATATGATTATTAAAGTTTAGTACTTTCTGAAATTTCAGGGTACTTCATGGATATTATCTCAGAGTTGCTCACTGTTAGGAATATGGGCATTTTGCTGACAGAGATGAGAAAATAGTGTTCTGGATTAGTACCGTGTTTCCCCAAAAGCAAGACCCTGTCTTATATATTTTTTGAACCCTGAAATAAGCACTTGACCTTATTGCCATGCGCTCAAAAGCTCAACTGGGCGTATTATCAGGGAATGTCTTATTTTGGGGGAAACAGGGTAGCGATATTTAAACTTGGGATTTAAGTCATAATGTACCCTTTGGATATTAGCTTAACCCAATTAGGATTTTACTACAGGTACAAATGGTAGTAACTATGTGTTTAGTTGATAAAAATCTCAAAAATCTTTAATGAATGTTCACTTCTCTGCTTTGGCAAAGAAAATTTTTAATCTTAATAAACAATAAATCTTCACTCATTCCCTGTGTATCACCACTGGCTTCCTGGTTGAGTTCCATCTACTGAGACTACGTAGTCCTGTTCCAACAGGTTCCTTTATCTGTCTCCAACTTCTTGCTGCTTCCTCACCATCTCTAGTTTGCGTAGGAGGCATTTGTCTTTCCTAACTTGTGCTGACTTCAGTGTGGGCTTGCCTGTGCCTAAACATGCACTGATAAATCAGTTCAGGATGAAAATTCTGCAATTATTTATGTACCAAGAACTTTTTGTTATGGTTGTTAATGGAAGTATGCAGCCATTGAAAGGGTGTGGAGTGGGAGCTGTTATTAAAGGCAGATGAAGCAACTGTTCCTCTTTTCATCCAAAAAGCTGAGTCAAATTGTTAAACAAGTGACAATTTGTCACATTTGGAATATTTCTAAGAAAAATCATTGCCTTTTCTTGGACTGAGTTTGACACAGTGGAATGCATTTGAAAAATGATGAAAATTACAATAGGTCCATGTTGCTAAACTCCCAAAGTAAAAAGAGAATTGATCACATTTTTTTTTGTATGGCAGCCAAGCTTCGAAGAGCAGTGTTCATGTAGCAACACATGGGAAAAGAAAATTTCCATCCAGTTCAGGCTTGATAAGATATAATCTGAGGATCTGAATATGAAATTGGAGCGTGGTGGCTCAGGTGGTTAGGCCACTGGGTTGGAGGTTAGCAACCCCACGTTTGAGATCCGAGTGCTGCTGCATGGTGGGATGAGCACCCTTCAGTTGCTCCAGCTCCTTGAAACATGAAAGTAGCCCCCACAGGCATCTCCTGGGCAATGGTGATGCCACCAGCTAATCTTTTCTACCTAGAAGCCCCTTAAATGGTGCCGCCAACATAAATGGGGACAATCCAAAATAATGAACTGCATCCTAAGGAGTCTTCTAAATGCTGAGTCAACAGAATATTTTATTTAGCCCAGACTTATTTTTCCATGCAGATGTTGTCATTATTATTATCGTCGTGTGTTCTCTTGTGTCCTTCCTAGAGACAGAAAATTATGCTTCTTCTTCAAACCTGCTCTGTTCAGATTATTATCCAAGTTTCTCAAAGAGTCATCCTTTTATGATGGCAAATTCAAAATCACTGGGGTGGGGGGGAAGCTCAGTTTTTCCTATCAACCATTTTCCTGTTCTCCCAAGCCCATTTGCCATGGAGCAGAAGATTCCCGTGTCTGTTAGTGTTAGCAGAGAGAGAGAAAGGTGATTTAATGGGGAAAGGAGAAGGATGAAAATGTCTGATTCTTAGCATGTTGGCCCATTCGGATTCCCATAATTATCAACACACTCACAAACACACACAAGTGGTTGTTTTGATTTTTTCCCCCACAGACCCCTAAGGTACCTTTATTTGATATATGTGAGGAAAGGAAGCAAGAGTAGGGGGGGGGGAGGCAGTTTTGCCCCAAGTTAAAGATGTATTTAAAAAAAAGAGAGACTGAAAGAATGGGTGTTATTCAATGAACCCTTTATTGATGACTAAACTAATAAGTGAGGAGAGAGAATATCTCTTCCTTTTTCATACTCAGTGAATTGCCCAAGTCTCCTCATGAAAGGATATAGTGAAGTAGAAGAGGACCATGCTCTTTAGACTGTTTACCTAGCAAATATCCAATATCTCCTTCTCTGTGACATCTAATGGCACTTGACATTTGGCGGTCTTCTATATTGAACAGTTCTATATTTAGAAGGTGATATTTAATAGCCAGTGATATTTCATAACCTACTCTATGCTCTGTGTTTTATAACTGGTCTCTGTTTTATAACAATTAGAATTTCGTGCTTTCTACAGATTAAGGCTGTATCTGTGATAAAACTGTAGAAGGATGTGGGTGGCAAAGAATTATGACCCATCTGGATGTGTTCTGAGCAGGATGGAAAATAAACACCCACATGGTTTCTGTACTGCCAAAGGCTCAGCTCCCATCCTGAAGCCCCTTCCTTTTGGGCCTTACATTAAGTGGGGAAGGGAGAAGGAGCAGGTTTGAAATCTGCATAATCTTTAGTGACATCATTAACACAAAACAGACACCCAAACACAAAACTGATTTAGAAATAAAAGGATGAATTTTAGTCTAAAAAACCCAGAAAGAACCATATATAATTAAATGGTCAAGATGATATGATAGGCTTTGGAATATGCAATGCATCACTTCCTGACCAAATGTTTCAAACCTGATGAAATGCAAAAAATTTTTTTTTAAAAATTAGGGATTATCAATACAGTAATTTAGAGTCTGGGGGGGGGCAGCTGTCAGGGATAGCGGGTATGCAAAGTAGGTTCTCCCCACAATGGAGGCTGTTTCTGCAGTCACTACAAACTGCACGGCTGACCCTGGAAGGAAATTGGAAACGGAGGTAGCCTGCTGAGCAGTTTTGATGGTGGTCAGGGCTGAATCCCACAGGGAAAACCTCGGAGAAGCTTGGTGGAGAAGAAGACGGTCCAACATGGTGGCTGTGAAGAAGCCATAGCCCAGACCAACAAAATTAAACAAATTCTGACAAATAACAAGCCTTTCCTCTGATAAAGTGTTCCCATTTCATATCCCAGAGATGTCCGCAGGGAAAGGGAGTAAAAAAAAAAAAGAAGCCACTTGGCAGCTCCAACCATGGCCTCAAAGTTTCACCTTGATACAGTAGACTTCTGTGGATCAGTTATAGAGGAAGATTAATTTTGAAAGAATTAGTAGTAGCACTGTGAAATCAAAATAGCCTTCAAGTACTTATGATATCAGAGAAGCCTTGTAAATAAAGCTTATTTCTCAGGCAAATTCTAAAAATGTTGCCTGGTGACAGACATGCATGCCTGTAAACCTGCATTTGAGGTTTTCCCCCAAAACTGGGGAGAAACATGAACTGAGATGTAAGAGGCCAAGCAGGCAGTTCTTCATCAAATATTTTCCAGTAAAACTCACTGGGATGTATGGTTCACCTATCTCTGAAACTGTTTTATTGAGTATGAGAAGAACTGGAGTTTTTAGAAATTTGCAACCAAAACTGTTAATCTGAAGCCAATGCTATTCTATTCAATTCAATCTCAATTAATGAGAAATTAAATATATTTATTTAACTAATTGTTGATACCATCAGGAGCAGGTATCAACAATTAATTAATTAAATATAGAAGACATTATTTATAGATCAGGGTTGAACTGTGGGGTTCTTGGTGCCTCTGAGCTTGGCTGTATCCAAAACATGACCTGACTCAACCATAGTTTCAAACAAAAAACTGTGAGAATCTTAGACCAAGCCAAGTCAAAAAAAGCTACAGAATTCCTGGAAGCCTGTCACTCAGACAAATCAGCCACCATCAGGGACATAGGGATAAACATCATTTACATATCATTCAAAAAAGATAATCAAAATATCAAAAGGGAAACAAAAAGACCAAAACACCTCCTCACCAGCAATCAACACCCAGATGAATGGAGATTAACAGCAAGATTAACACTAGACCAAGAATTAAAAAGTCTAATCATGGAAGTACTAACTCAGGCAAACAAGCTAACAGTAAACAACAGTCCAATGAAGGAACCACCAAGACCACACTCACCAACACTGACAGGGCACACCACTAGCATATAAAATGAGAGTAAAGCACACTCTGTTCTTGCACTGATGATGCTATCTGGTTTGGTAATAAAATGTTTACAAAAAAACAATCAAGCATCAATTATCCCTTAAATTAATTAAATAAAAATTGAAAATCACAGAAAACTCACTAGACTACCAAATGTTGTGAGCCTTTGAAAAGAATGAGAAATTAGAGCAAAAATTTAGGCCTTTTAAAATGTTAGGCTTGCATATACTGGTATTTAGAAGATGGAAAATAACATGCATGCAGTTCATTTGCCACCTTTTATGGCAACATCTTTTAAAAACTGTTAGAGCAGGGTTTCCCAAGCTGTGAGCGGTACTTCCCTTGGGGAGGTGCTGACAGAGTCCAAGGAAGGTGTGAAGAACCTTTTAGTTGTACAGTACATTGTTAAATAAATCCACCCTTCCCAAAATTTCCTTATATTGTTTTCATTGTTTATTTATTTATTTATTTATTTATTTATTTACATTTATATCCCGCCCTTCTCCGAAGACTCAGGGCGGCTTACAGTGTATAAGGCAATAGTCTCATTCTATTTGTATATTTACAAAGTCAACTTATTGCCCCCCCAACAATCTGGGTCCTCATCTGGGTCCTCATTTTACCTACCTTATAAAGGATGGAAGGCTGAGTCAACCTTGGGCCGGGCTTGAACCTGCAGTAATTGCAGGTTGCTGTGTTCTAATAACAGGCTTCTTACAGCCTGAGCTATCACGGCCCTTGCATTTATCAGTTTGCATTTAAGATCTGTAGTGGTTGGGTTCATTTTAGTGTTTGGATTTTTAAAAATACATGAAAGGGAGATGTGAGGGTAAAAATTTCACGAAACCTTGTGTTAGAAGCTTGCTCAGGTCCTTCCTTTCTACAGTAGACTCAAAATAGCTGCCATTCAAAGTTTAACGTCTGATGTTCCTAATTTAGAATGCACATTGCAAAAAGAAATGGATTCCCCCTAAATCTCAAATGTTTTATATTTAATCTGGATAGGGGTACATTTCTCCATTTGACATCAGTGCCCCAACTGGGTTCTGAATTCTTAGCTACTGCTAGAAGAGCCAATGGCAGTTCTGCCTAGAAGGGCTTTTGTACACTTTCATCCTGTGAGCCAAGATGTGCCCTTTTAGATGCTTTAGATATCCATGATTAGACTATTGCAAGGTGCTCTACATGGAGCTACCATCCAGAACCTATGATAGGTTCAAAATGCTGCAATGTGAAGAGCAACAGGTACTTTCGCATTATGCCCATGTGTCATTCTTGGTATAAGCGAGTTGCATTGTTTACCAGTTGTCTACTGGATTCAATTCAGGGTGCTGGTCATTACCTATAAAGGCCTCCATGGTATAGAATCTGATTTATCTGCAGGAGTATCTGTCTCCAGATCTACCTGCCTGTCTAGTTCATTTAGGCAGAATAGGTGAGCTGCAGGTCTCCTCAATTAAATGCTGACATCCTTGTAAGAGTGAAGAACCATGCCTTTTCTGTTGAAGTCCCTGTCCTCTGGAACAAACCTCCCTCCAGAGCAGTGGTGTACAACTGTGACAACTGTATGACCTGTGGACTTCAACTCCCAGAATTCCTGAGCCATCCAGATGACATCTACAGGCCGTAAAATTGCCTTAGTTGCCTTCCCCAGCTTCAGAAGTAGCTTCCCCTTTCCAAGAGGCCTCTTGCATTTATCAGTTTGCATTTAAGATCTGTAGTGGTTGGTGTGGAGGAAATAAGGGGCGCACGTACCTAGTTTTGGATGATGGTAGGTTCTGTACGACGGGTGGTTGTAGGTTCTGTACGACGGATGGTTGGAAGTTCTGTACAATGGATGGTTGGATGTTTTGAGTGATGGGGGCCAATTGGCTGTAGGTTTTTCTTTTTATGCAGTCAGCATGGTAGTCAATATAAAGGTTGGTTTCGCCTTCTTGCTGTCGTTTGAGTTCTGTGCGGAGTTCACGGGAGCAAATCCGTTGCAGAAATGATAGAACAGGCCTTGCTCTAAGTTTGTTGAGGCTGGGGGTGGTTCTGGCAATTGAATTTATAGCATGAATGAATTTTCGTTTGCTGGTCTCATTTATGCAGATGACTCTACAGAATTTAGGCGCCACTGAGCCATCACTGTTTTTGTATTCAGGTCCATCTCTGGAGACTTCGGTTATTTCATCAGGGAGAAAGGTGGGTGAATTGTAATTTTTTATGATGTTACGAACTTTGGTGATATCTGATTCACTAGTATTATCTAGTCCAAATAATATAGCATTTTGATGTTTTTGTTCTCTCTCAATGGTATCTTTTACTAGTATGGCTACGTTGTTTGGTTGGTTGGCAGATATTTGTGGTTTAGGTTGTGAATTAGACAATGTTTGTTGGATTGGGAAAATAAGTTGTGGATTAGGCAATGATTGTTGGATTGGGAAAAGATTTTGATCAGCTGAGTTTCCATTTTGTTGTGCTGTAATTTTTTTTTCAAGATTTGTGAAACGTGGTTCTAAATATGCTAGTATTCTTTTTTCTACGTTTGTCTCGATGGAGTCAATGATAGTTTGTTATGACTTTATAGTTGTTTCCATGGACTCTATCAGACATGAAATTTAGGTAGTCTAATATTCGAAAACAAGATGGACATAAATGGATAAATGTAGGATCTGATTGTAGGAAATTGTCTATTGATTTGTTTATTTTCAGGCAGGAGTGGTGGGCATAATTGGTGCATAGTCAGCATTTCTTAGATTCTTCGCTTTCTTTTATGGAATCATTACATTTATAGCATATTCTGGATTCGTTTTGGTCATTATTTGTAGTGACAACTTTTATTTGAGGGCGTTTGGCAGGTCTGTTGGAATTTTTGCCTGGCATGGTCAATGTTCCGTTTGTATTTTACAAATTAATTTGTCAATATCAATAGTGAAATAGTAATCAGCAAGTAATTATTATGATAACAATTAATGCTAATAGTACTTTAATTAACATAGAACAGTAAAAAAAAAAGATCAGGAAGACCCTTAAAATCTGGCTCTGTTCTCTGATCTGGGTTTAGGCTGTCTGTGTTGTGCCTTTAATCTGAATTCTGGGAATGCTGTTTTAGTCTGGGAACAAATGTTATTTTAATTGCAAGCCACCCAAAGTCTCAAAGTTCAATAAGGAAAGCTGAGGAGTCAGATCATTTTGTTAGACTTCAGGAAGGCTTTAAGATACTTTTAGATACCTTCCTTGCACCCAGCAGGGCTTTAATTGCTGGTGTTTTGTTAATATTGTAGGTTGTTATTTTAATATTTTATATGATTTTTCCTAAACTGCTAAGATCAGCAGGGTTATAAAACAATAATATAATAATAATGTTTATTGATTTGGTTTAGGATGATGTATGAAGTCACCCATAATTACGTGATCCTATGGATGGCTTAACAACCACAGTTCAAAAATCCTAATGTATGAACCAGGCAAATGCCACTGTTCTCACTTTCTTCCATTTTATTTCTTTTACAAACATTCTGTGGTCTCTATTATAATGTGCTGCTTAATGTAGATTTTTCTTTTTCTTTGAATCATTATTAGGAGGCACCTTTTTTTCATGAAGCATTCTTTTGCCTGTGCAAGTTTTGGCTTCACTTGTAGCTTCAAGCACCCTGGAAAAATCAAAATTCTTAAGCCACATCACAAAAATCTGTGTCTACTGATGAGGAAGGAACAGAGCAGGGCACTGAAATGCAGCCAGAAAAAAGTAGACAAAGCACAACTCATACTTTTTCAAATCTGCACTCCCATCTTTATTAATTTGTGTACTTTGATCCTGATCCAAAAAGTTAAAACAATGATTTAATGCAGACTGACTTCTAGAAGGCAATGCAACTGGTAAGGTCTGTCTGAAATTTCCACTCAATAGCCCAACATCTTTTTTCCCCAATTGATACATTTTCTTTGATTAAATTTCTCAATTGTCTGGCAGCTGCTGAAGGACAGATTGCTGATGCCATCAATAACTCATCCCAAACTATTAATGAGGCATTTGCTTTGCATTTTTGCTTCTGGTTCAATGATACTTCTGAGTTTTCAGAGAAATAGTGTAATGTGTTAAGATAAATGCTTCCCCTCCCTCCCCCTGCTTTCATAACAAAAATTAAAATGCAGCACTGATTTTTTTAGTGAACAAATAATATATGTAGGAAAACTTTTTTAATTTTTTAAAATTAAAGTTATTGTAATATAAAATGCAACTGAAGATAAGGACTAGAGAAACAGGAAAAAGGGAAAGAAGAGGAGTGGTACAAGGGGAAAGAAAAAAGTATCAACTTCCAACTTTTTTCAGCAGAGTAAAGTACAAAATAAAATTACAGTCTGAAATTTTTACTTTACTAACTTAACAAATACTAGCCAATTCTATAATAATAAATTAGTTTAATTAGCAAAATTCAAACTTTCATTTTCAAGCACGAAGTCCAGAAGTAGAAACAATGCTTGATATGTTCTTATCTCTAATTAAAGCAGTCAATTTTGCCATTTCTGCTATCACAACTAACTTCTCCACCAATTTTTTCCATCCATACTTCTGTTGTGGGGAATGAAATATCTTCCTGTTTTTGTGCCTATAGAATACTTGCTACATTCAATATATACAATAATAAAATTCACAAATCTGTTTTCCAACACACTCTGCTAGAGAGAAGTTATTTGAAGATGAGCTCTAGCACAAGTCCAAAAACTTGGAAGACAAAACGTCTGGTCCCGGTGACCAACCCAGATTGGATCCTATTTTCCAACTCTTCATATATGTAGGAAAAATTGGTAGATGAATGTTTGCTATTTCCTTCAGGAGTGTCCAAAGCATGCACATGTGTGTGTATGTCCAGAGATACATTGATAACTTAGAGATAGATACAATCTACAGCTTGAAATATATATAGGTCTTTGGTTATTCGGGTTTTCTCCCGCGTAAAATTGGAAGTGTCTTGGTAACATTTCGACGAAGTCTCATTCGTCATCTTCAGGCTTCAACTTCGTGCTTCGAAGATGACGAATGAGACTTCGTCGAAACATCACCAAGACACTTCCAATTTTACGCGGGAGAAAACCCGAATAACCAAAGACCTACATATAAACACCCGCAAAAACCTCAGAAAATATATATATATATATGAAATAATATATATAATTATATATATATAATATAATATATATAATAATATATAATATATATAATAATAATATATATATTATTACTCTTCCTTTTGTTGGCATCTTAATATTTAAGGCAACGTACAAATCAGCAACTTTGGCTATTCCTCAGAGATGGGTTTCAGCAGGTTCTGACTAGTTCTGGAGAACCAGTAGCAGAAATTTTGAGTAGTTCAGTGAATCGGTAGTAAAAATTTTGACTGACCCCACCCCATCTATTCTCTGCCTCCCAATTCCCAGCTAAAAAAGGGAGGAAATGGTGGATTTTTGCAGTAACTTTCCCCTGGATTGGCGTGGGAATGGAGATTTTACAGTACCCTTCCCCTGCCACGCCCACCAAGCCACACCCACAGAACCGGTAGTAAAAAAATTTGAAACCCACCACTGTTATTCCTCTCTATCAGTTACAACAGTTTCTACATGTGGTAACTCTATAGATTATCTCCTACCAATTGGGTTGCATATTTTCACCTCCTGCCCCCCTGCCAATGTCCCAATACTTTTGGCGGAGATTCCTGGCAATTGGCAGGGGTAGAAATCCTTGAGGTTTTCCTCAGGATTTCCAATGTCTCCCAACTCGTAGTGCTAGTGGTAAAAATCCACTCCAAGTAAAACTTCAAAGCATGCATCTTTCAGAGTTCTTTTACTAGGATAGGCAAACTGGCACATCTGGGAAAATCCGCATCTGAGAGATCCGGGTTTTCCTTCAGTAAATCAAAACCCCCCAAACCATCCCTTGACTCCTCTGTTGATCACATGCTCAATCGTCAACCATCTCATCTCGAGACATCACTCCGACCACTGCTTCTCCAGATGCAGGATTGGCCTGACCTTGACCAACAGGAAGAAAGTTATTATGTCTAATGACAACCCCTCTACTAAATCCCCCCCCTCCTACTTTCCCACACATGAGAAAGTGGCAGCATGGAAGCTTCCGGCCTAGTATGGCCTCCAAAGCTGACAGGTAGCTTATCAAATTTTTGCAGTTATTCATGTGTTCGTTAGCAATTCAGAAGGGGAGAGAAAATAAGGTAGACAAGTAGGTAGGTAGGTAGATACATGAGTAGGTAGATAGATAGGTAAAGGTTCCCCTTGCATATATTTGCTAGTTGTTCCTGACTCTAGGGATGGTGCTCATTTCCGTTTCAAAGCCGAAGAGCCAGCGCTGTCTGCAGATGTGTCTGTGATCATGTGGCTGGCATGACTAAACACCAAAGTCACACAGAACGCTGTTACCTTCCCACCAAAGGTGATCCCTATTTTTCTATTTGCATTTTTTACGTGCTTTCAAACTGCTAGGTTGGCAGAAACTGGGACAAGTAAGGGGAGCTCACCCTGTTACGCAGCACTAGGGATTTGAACTGCTGAACTGCCGACCTTTCGATTGACAAGCTCAGCGTCTTAGCACTGAGCCACCACATCCCTAGATAGATAGATAGGTACACAGTATTTCAACTGACAGAGATGTTATTTAAAAATATCATCTCTTTTCTCTCGCAGTAAATTGAGCTAGCAGGTCTCATGTTGATCTACCCATTTCACACCAGGAAAGAAGCAGGTCTGCTTAGGAGTTGTAAAAGGGCTGTGAGAGTCTGAATACTTTCTCTGTGGGAGAGAGATCTGTTTTGTTCCCAGGTCAGTGGAGACACATGCTTATTAAAACTGATGAGCGCTATTATCTACTTTCATCAGCAGTGAAAGCTGAGGCATGAGTGAGGATAGCGAAAACCAAATTATGATGGTTTCTCATCATGAGACTGAGTAATCCTTGCCCACATCCTACCTGGCATTCACCACTATCCTTAGACTCTTGTCTTCATGGGAACTAACTTCCTCTCAGGGTTTTAGGTAATACGTGATCTAACCAGTCGGGTGACCGGACACACCCTTGGGACCTAGAAGCCTTGTCTTCCTGCTCAGCTGCTGTCATCTGTTGACTCACTCTTGCTCTCTATCTTTCATACACACTGAGTATACTTGTAAGAATAATGAAACGTTTCCTAAAGACTTTTCCACCACCAATCACAAGAAATCCATGACATTCCAGAGGTGAGCTATAAAACATACCTTCTGTTTAACCACTTAATACTAAAAGGAGGGGTGTATCCTCAATCAGTCACTGTATTCTCAATACAGGTAGTCCTCGACTTACAACAGTTCATTTAGTGGCCGTTCAAAGTTACAACGGCACTGAAAAGATGATTTCTGTTTTTCACAGTTATGACCTTTTCAGCAACCCTATGATCATGTGATCAAAATGCAGATGTTTGGCAACTGATTCATATTTATGACCATTGCTGTGTCCCAAGATCATGTGATCACCCTTTGAGACCTTCTGACAAGCAGAGTCAATGGGGAAGCCAGATTCAGTCAACAACTAGGTTACTAGCTTATCAATTGCAGTGATTCGCTTAACAATCGAGGCATGAAAGGCCGTAAAATGTGGCAAAATTCACTGAACAAATGTCTCAACAACAGAAAGAACAGAAACAACAGCTCAATTTGTGGTCATAAGTTGAGGACTACCTGTACATAGCATTTTGTTCATAATTGGCAACAGCTGGTTAATATGGCATCTGAATATGAATGTAACTGTTCACCAAATTAAATACATTCTATCTGTAGCAAAATTTTGATATAAAGATGCTTTTTTAAAAAAAATGGCAAGTCTGGATAGCAAATACTGGTACTTCATTAGCATAATTTGGTGAATGGTTAGATTCATATTCAGATGCCATATTAGGAAGGTGTTGCCATTTATGACAATGCAGTGTTGCTGTGTGTGAGTGTATGATAAAAAGTACATTTGTCCTATTCTGTCACTTTCTGGGGGAAGATGATTTTGATGTGCTCGCTTCTAGGTAAGAGGCGCACATATTAAACAAACAAACAAACAAGAGGCATTTGGAAAAAGCAAACTCCTTGCTGTTTTATTTGGAGATGTTGTAATTTCTGAAAATGTATAGTTTTGAACAAAGGATCAGGGAGATCCTAGGCAGAGAATCAGGGAGATGACCAAAAAGGCTGAATCATTCCTTAAATCCTGGGAAACAGGACAGTTGTTTGGTGGAGATTCAGACAGGCTCCTCCTCCCTGAGCCACTGGGATATAAGAGGGAGGAAAGCTAAAGCACAATCATGCTTGAAAAATTCTATTATTATACTGTACCTATCTAAACATGAGTGATGTGGTGGCCTACTAGTGAAAACGCTTACTTCACACTTGGAAAGTTGAGAGTTCAATCCTAGGCAGTGGCAGCAGATGTTTCTCTCCTAGAGTGCAAAGAATTTTTTTTGCTGCGAATTCTGTGTGGTGTCAGGAAAGGAATCCGGCCAATAAACGCTCAGTTCCATCCATATGCCCCAATTCTACCACAATTAAGGGATTACTGGATTGTAAAAGGGAAGTTTACTATACCTATTTCAATAGCGTATAGTTGTTATCATCATGTGGAATCAGTTCCAGATCTTGTCTACCTGAAAGGGCTTATATCCTAGTTTAAATTCCTGTTTAGCTATGGGGAAATCGGTTAGGTGATTCTGTTAGCATACTTTACTTCACAGGGTTTTTAGGAGAGTAAGATAGAGAATTTAAATGAAAGGTAGAATTAATAATAATACAAATCGATAAAGGAGAAACAGCACTCCTTACTAGTAATGATGATGTTATCTAGTTAGGGTAATGAAGCATCTGCAAGAATACAGGCAAACTCAGAGAGCACTAAGGATCCCTCAATAATAAAAACTTCTATACATGCTTTTCTAAAACAGTAGTTTAAAAGTTTTAATAGCAAGAATTAACAACAAGTGGTGATGTGGGGGAAAATCTGTTCCATCTTTTTCACAATTATTTTATGAATGCAGTTAGTATGGCCTAAGTTCCATCAAAGACAAATGATACTTTTTATAAATGAGGCAACAAAAAACCCTTTCTGAGCCAAGAAGGGACATTGAGGATGTGTTCACATATTTATGGAAAAAATGAAGAGTTTCTGGGAATTAAAATATGTACAACTGTGATAAATAATAAAACAAATAATATGGAAAGTAGCAATTATACCCACAGACTCCTATCTGATCATGGCCAGAGGAAGTAAATGAGTTCTATAGTGTGAATTAAGACCAGCTGGGCCAGCTGAAAAACCTAATTTGGGGTGGGGTGAGAAATATTGAGCACAATATATCTGATATCCAGAAGTGGTATTCAGCAGGTTCTGACCAGGTCTGGAGAACCGGTAGTGGAAATTTTGAGTAGTTCGGAGAACCCGTAAATACCACCTCTGACTGGCCACGCCCCCATCTATTCTCTGCCTCCCAATTCCCAGCTGATTTGGAGGGAATGGAGATTTTACAGTATCCTTTCCCTGCCATGCCCATCAAGCCAAGTCACACCCACAGAACTGGTAGTAAAAATTTTGAATCCCACCACTGCTGATACCTTATAAAACGTGCTTTGATCTGATAAGATGAAATCTTGCTAAGATGCAAACATTAGCAGACTATTGTAATATAGTTGCATTTTCTTTGATAAACTTAACTTCAAAAACTAGAATTATCCTGAAAATTTTTCTTAATGTTGAAAATATGCAAGGATACCTAACAAAATGAGGATTAGCTGACTCCTGTCTGGAGAGGAAACAGTTTCTGGTGTTTTCTTGTTTCTTCCCTGACTGACTTTCTGGTTGAAGAAGCTACTTGGATGAGAAGCAAAACATCTTGAAAGGAAAACGAGAAAGTCCAGCTGTCTCTTGAAAAAAAGCACTTTTGGGACAACCATGACCTGGATGACTGAGAATCTCCATAGACATTCCCTGACAGAAAGAATGCATGAATCCAGCTAGCAGTTGCTCTTGGATTGCAGTCTGGTTGGAGAACTAAGGAGGTTCAGGGAATTCATACATGGAGGAGAATAAGCTGGTCCCATCCATCATCCAGAAAAGACCTATTGGAAAGATATTAGAAAAGAAAAGGGGAATAACCAATCAAAAGAGCCCAGATCAAGTGCAATGGAAAGAGATAAGGGGAGACGGGGAATGGCAAAGCTGGTAAGTGGGCATTGATGGAAGTTCTACCAATGAAAACACTGCAGAGTCTTTTGGATTTCAACTGATTCAGATACAATGGAAATGTTTGAGATTTTGGTCCACAGAGATGGAAGAAAATTGGCTAGGATAATACCAATGCAGAAACAAAGGAACAATTCCAAAGTTCTATATTTCTCTTGATTGTGTATTATTATTTATTTTAGTGAATTTTAGAAGGGGGAAGATGTCCAGAAATGCCACCAAAATAACATTTATTTAAGAAACAAAATATTTCTAAGGAACGGACTGAGGCAATTAGCAATGCCACTTGAAAGTAAATGCTAGCAAATGCCTTAAAAACACTTCCATTACTTTATGTCTATGGAAATTCTCAATCATCCAGTTCATAGCTGTCACAAAGATGCTCTTTCCAAAAGCCAACTCACCTTTCTTGGTTTTTTTCTTTGAAAACGTTTAGAAGAAGCTTCTTAGATGAGAAGCAAAATGTTTTCAAAGAAAAAACCAAGAAAGTCCAGTTCTCCCTTTAGAAAAAACACCCTTGGGATTTTCATTACTTTTGGACTTGTTTTGGCTTAATGTTTGAATAGTAAGTTATAAAGGATTATATTTTATTTCAGAATTAAGCCATCTTGAGGAACTGAGATGGTTCTCTTATAGCCCAAGTTAGCCTACGGCAAGAATCTGAATCGGTAGATCTTCTCTGTTCTCCCACACAGTATTTTTGCTAATCTGATCTTGCAATAATCCTGTACCAATCTTAGGTGTGTTAATTATATTAATGATTCCGTCAATCAGTTCTCTTTCTTCATTTGGCTTGTACGTGGACTAGATACTCCTTTTCAGTGGGAGGTACCTCGAAACAAGATCTGATCAGATTTCCTGTTGACAAGAGGAGAAAGTAGCATAGTAACAGATAAAAGGAATATGGATACAGTTTTATCTGAGACTAATTAAATCTTTAATACCAGGCAAACAATAAGTATTCCTCTCTAACTGAAATGAAACTAGATCCAAATTTGTCTTTCTCCTGACAAGAAACATAATTATTTCTTCTCAATATTTACTGTATTTCTAATCCATCCAATAAACAAGCAAAGTCAATTAGAATAATAAAACACAATTATTTAATGAACTCAGCTGTTCATTAAAGGAATTAGATCTTTGGAAAAAGAAATGGGAAGAGGGTTTTTCAGCAAATTCCTCTGGAATTCTTTGGGCTGCTTTCTTCTTTGTCACTGGGATACCCTCTATTGAATGTGATAGTTAAATTAGGAGATATAAAACAGCCCACCTCTGTTCTAAAATAATTACAAAACATTGCTAAAACAGCAGAAATCTACAAAGATGAATGATGGGGATGTAGGCACCAGTGGTGGGTTTCAATTTTTTTTACTACTGGTTCTGTGGACGTGGCTTGGTGGGTGTGGCATAGCTTGGTGGGTGTGGCAGGGGAAGGATACTGTAAAATCTCCATTCCCTCCCCAATCCAGGGGAAGGATACTGCAAAATCCCCATTTCCTCCTGATCAGCCGGGACTTAGGAGGCAGAGAATAGATGGGGATGGGGCCAGCCAGAAGTTTTACTATCAGTTCTCCAAACTACTCAAAATTTCTGCTACTGGTTCTCCAGAATGGTCAGAACCTGCTGAAACCCACCTCTGGTGGACACGCAAAATACTGAATGCATCTCACAGGTTATGGAGTGCTCATTTCTATCTTACACTGCTACTTCTCCAATTTACATTGACAGTCAGAACAGAGAAAGTGTGTAGAGGAGGCAAGCTGCTCTAGCCTTTTCACACATGCAAAATGTACATCTTTGCTGGCAGGCCCTTCAAAATGATGTGAAATTGTTCAGAAAGAATGTTGGGGAACATGTGGTTATCAATGCTGTTAGGCCAACACATAAGCTAGTGCTTGTCATCTGAATTTATTATCTAGCCTTTTTTAAGTGGAAATAATATTTCAGCAACTTCAGATTGCCTTAAACCATTGAGTCAAAGTGAGTTGAACAATTTAAAGTAAAACATTGCTACCAAGACAGTCAACAACGAGAAGTTGGCATTCGTGCATAAGAGAGAAAAGTCAGCAATATCATGTTATTGAATAGGTACAAATAGTCTTCAGGGTGTAAGCTTTTTACTTCAGTAAAGTGCAATACCACACACACCCCAGATCAGTGTTGCAAGCTCTTGAAAATCAATAATGGCTAGCCAGCATGTCCTTACATGTTTGGACCTGTTAAAGCACAAACATCTTCCCATCTCTTTAGCCCATGCCAGCAGTATTCAGTGACCCATTTGTTGGTTGTGCTTCATTTATGTTATTGTATTTTATCTTTGTTCACTTAACTAGATCAGTGGGGACTAATCATACAAAAGAGAGGGCTTGACAAGTCACAGGCAATTTGGAAGTTATGTGAAGGTTTGGATTAAAAGCAATACTAATGGTTTCTCCTTATATTTGATCATGCAGATTATTCCTTGGAACCTGACCTATCTTGATAAACAGCAAAAACTATTAAACATTTGAAAAATATAGTTAAAAAATTACTAAATGGATTGATGTACTGCTGACATTAATGTTTACTGTAAGTATATTAAAAAAAACTTTGCTAAAGCAGATCAAGTCCATCTTGCTCAGTATCCTGTGTCTACCTATAGCCAGTCAAAAGCCAGCTAAAGAGTTCACAGCCAACTCATTCATATTCTTTCTTTCTGATTAATGTGGATAAAGCCACAGACATATCAACACTTCATGAATCTAATAGGTTTTAAAGCTGCCATTTCCACTGGACATTGCAGCATCTTAAAGCTATAGTTTGTAGGTTAATTATATGTTGTGTAAATAATAATAGTTTCCTGTCCTTTTTTTCTAGACCCATTAAAATAGTTACTTCAAGTGAGGGACACTGTCAGGACATATGTTCTAAAGTCTAAACCATTCCATGCTGCTACTCATTTTTGTCCTTCAGCCTTCAATGTTACTGAACTGAGTGTATGGAAATTCCTTTTTATTGCTTTTTTATTTTAATGTAGGCTGCTGAGAGTTTTGGAGTTGGGTGGCCTCTAAATCTTTATAACTTTTATAAATAAATAAGCAAATAAAGGCATTTTGATCCCATTGTGCCTGGATTCAGAATTGCTCACCCATAATCCTTCTCTTCTCCAGACTAATTTTTCTAGAATTGACGTCATGATGAATATTGATTTTATTGAGCCTAAAACTTTATACCATGAGACATAAATGTATCTCTTGTGATGATGCAATACCAGCTTATTTCTGGGAAGTCAGTGGCCCCAAATCTTTTAACTTTTCCTTATGGTCTAAAATCCCTGGTTTTAATGCTCTGTAAGGTATTGTCTGAATATATGTGAGACTGATGCAGATTAAGCCAGTCTATTATTCAGTATCACCAACTTTTGCCTTCGGAAGCTTTTCTGAAGAGTCTTAGCATTTTTTGCTCTTTACTTGGAGAAACAAGAAAATAAATATTTATGCATGAATCTTCACCAAGTGATAGCCCTTGTTTTGCTAGCTTTATGGGTTTTTTTCTTAAGTGGAATGAATAGAAATATACAAGTTGAAACCTCTTTGTTCTAGCCTTCCCCAAACTAAAACCCTGAAGACATGCTTGGTCTTTAACTCCCAGAATTCCAAGGCTTTATCCATACTGTCTTGGAATTTGGGGACTCAAAGTTCCAATGCATATTGGAAGCCATAGCATTGAGGAACATGGATCGATGAGCTCTTCCCACCTATGTGTAAGTTGGCAGAAAACTATACTGGCAAGAAATTTGCTCATCTCTGGCCTTTGCCACTTTCCTTCCAGGTTATTGCCAGCATCTGATAGTTCTTTCAGATATCCAGTGCCAAAACCAGATATAGCTGCCACAATGTCAAAAAAAAGCTGTAATATAAGTTGGATATGCCATATCCTTACAAACATTTGAGGGTAGTCAATATATGCCTTGAAGGCAGTATCATAGATATTGCATGAAAATATGCCACCAGGGCATATTTGTTGGTAAGTCTAACAGAGCAAGGCCTGTACAGTAGTGTTCCCTCTGATGACATATTGTCCATTTTATTCAAATATTTTTTTAAAAAAATGTTTAGATTTGCTTTTTTTTTTTAACAAGGCCACATAAATGAGCACACAATACCATTTTTCAGGGTGGTGAGAATCAGATGCTGAGCTGAAATACTTAACATTTAGATAAGTGCTGTATCATTAGCTTTTCCAGGAACTGAAATGTCTGCATGGCCCATCTAGATTATGTTGCTCATCTTACATACAGATGCTTAATAGCTCTTCCTCTCATTTAATCTAAGAGACAACATTTTAAAATGAGTCCTGTGAACAAAGTCACCAACACTCTTGCAAAACATAGTTTTATCTCTGAGTTGTTTTATTAATATATGTTGCTGATTATATAACTTCCTGTTTCTATAATTTATTTCATCATAGCATTTGCTTAAGCTTCAATTTACTTATAAACTGAAACTAATTTTCAACTGAGGATTGTCACATAATAGATGGAGTCATTGATCTATAAATTCAGAAATGGTAATGACTAAAGCCCCTGTAGACTCAGAAAGCTCAAACTGCCCAAGGAGCTGCTGATTCAGTTCTACAGAGGAATTATTGAGTCTGTCATTTGCACCTCTATAACTGTCTGGTTTGGTTCTGCAACTCAACAAGAAAGACACAGACTTCAGAGGATAATTAGAACTGCAGAAAAAATAATTGCTACCAACCTGCCTTCCATTGAAGACCTGTATACTGCACGAATCAAGAAGAGGGCTGTGAAAATATTTACAGATCCCTCACATCCTGGACATAAACTGTTTCAACTCCTACCATCAAAACGATGCTATAGAGCATTGCACACCAGAACAACTAGACACAAGAACAGTTTTTTCCCAAAGGCCATCACTCTGCTAAACAAATAATTCCCTCAACAATGTCAAACTATTTACTAAATCTACACTACTATTAATCTTCTCATTGTTTTCTCACCAATCTCTTCCCACTTATGATTGTATGACTGTAATTTTTTGTTGCTATCACTAAGCGTTAAATTGCAACCTATGACCATCATTTGTGTTGTAAATGTTGTACCTTTGATGAAGGTATTTTTTTCTTTTTCTTTTCTTTTATGTACACTGAGAACAAATTCCTTGTGTGTCCAATCACACTTGGCCAATAAATTCTATTCTAAATTCTAGATTTAGAATTAATCCATACAGTTTGAACAATCCAAGTGCAGAAGTGAACTGAATAAAATTCTACAGCGAGGCAAAGTTTTGCCCTTATGAGGTTCCTAACCCAGGCATTGCTCTACACAACATAAAGATTATTGTCTTAAAGACCAAAAGGCATTAGAATATAAGCCTTTGAACACTGCTCCTCACTGGATTTATGAGACAATATAAGAATAAATGCAGTGCCTTGCTAGATCGGACCTCTGACTCATCTAGCAAACTGACTAGATGAGTCATTCTCAAAATGACTGACCAACTGCACACAGTCTCCCAGCAGATGGCCTTCAAAAGAAGTCACAGTGCCATTTAATAGCCATTGATCCTCATAACCTCCCATAATGGGTTCAACCCTTTATTAATGCCAGCCAAGCTGGTAGCCAGCACCACATCTAGTGGTAGCAAATTCCAAAGTTTAATTATATGTTGTTTAAAATGCATTAGAGGTTTCTTACTTGGTCTAAAAAGAAAGAGGACGCGGCACATAACTGGGGGGAAAAGTTAGGGATGGATGATCATGAGAAAATCTATGTGGTGGCTAGGAGTTGAAAAATGACTTGATGACACATATAAACTGCCGAGATTTTCACTCTTGCCTGGGATCACTGACATTTTGAATGATTTCATCACACTAGTCTTTTCTCTTGATGCCTAGAAATTAGAGTTGGCTACCTCATTCTGTCTAATGGTGCAGCAGCTGCCTGTGCACAGCACACGGAGGATTCTGCTTCTATCAGTGTTCCTCTGTGGAAGCAGATGGGCATTTAAGGGTATCTTTCACTTTATGGGATTGCATTGGTAAACATCTCTATAATAACAATGTACGGTGGATTAACACTGTATATAATAAAAAAAGCAGAAGGGAAAAAAGCAGAAAAAGACTAATAGCCTACTTTTTGACCTGTTTTCAGGTGAGTCTTGCCACTTTATATATTTTTTATTTTGTATGTATGTATGTATGTATGTATTTTTTCAAGCATGTATAAAATAACAGATGTAAGTATAAACATGATGATGAATACATAACAGACCTCTTAAGAATGGGGTGAGGTCAACTGTAGACAGTTTAAGGTTAAAGTTGTGGGGGTTTGGGGAAGAAACCACAGAGTCAGGTAATGCATTCCAGGCATTGACCACTCTGTTACTGAAGTCGTATTTCCTGCAATCAAGTTTGGAGCGGTTTACCTTAAGTTTGTATCTATGCTGTGCTTATGTATTGTGGTTGAAGCTGAAATAGTCATTGACAGGTAGGACATTGTAGCCGAAGGCGGAGTAGTTCTAAGTTGTCTAAGCCCAAAATTTCAAGCCCGGTGGCATAAGGTATTCTGTTGAGAGCAGAGAAGTGGAGGACTCTTCTCATGAAATATCTCTGCACTCGCTCAATTGTATTAATGTCCGATATGCAGTGCGGGTTCCAGACAGATGAGCTGTATTTGAGAATTGATCTAGCCTTAGTTTTCCTTTCCCAGGGAAAAATCAAATCTTTACCATTTTAAGATCTAGAAGGTAAGCAACACATTTAAAAATCCAAGAAGTCTAACCTCAAAGAATCACCTTCCACACCAGAAAATCACACTGCTCTATATTGTTGCCAAACCCATTCCATGCTTGTCCCCAAGTAAAGTGGAGTCTTGTCCATCAAAACATTGTCTCTCCATTGTAAAGAGAAGAATTGTTTAGATAGCTCAGTGATATAATAAGAGCAGTTTCACTGGTTTCTAACTTGCACTTTTCATCTCATTTCTCTCCCCCCACCCCTTAAACCTTCACATTTGTAAGTGGGCCTTGTTAGCCTGTCTCAATAAATACAAGCAAAAAGCATTTTGGTCCATTTATGGTTGAATTGATTTATTGTAGCATAAACTCTTGTGAATTCATGTCTGTGAAACACAAGAGAAATCAGAGGCATCTTTATGTGAAAGCTTTAGCTTGATACATCTGGAAGACACCTGGTCGGGGAAGGGTGAACTGAAATAACAAAGTGTAACATTCCAGTTCAAAGAAAAGCATTTTAACAAAGAAGATAGCAAATCTAATTAGTAAGTCGGTAAAACTGTAGGCAGAAAGAGAATGGTTTTCATTTGCTAGTCGAAAGTAATGGAGGAGGATCTCCTTGGACTAATATAACTATCAGGTGGAATGCAACCATAGAAAAAGCTGTAATCTGTGGTGCCGCATCTCTCAACAGAGATTATAACAATCTCCAGACGGTATGGCCAGCATGAGTCGTAGTCCAGGACATCTGGAGAACACCAGGTTTGGAAGGGTGACCTAAAACATACTGGGCCTTGGCCATTCCAGTTTTAAAACTTCTTACTTAGGCCCACCAGCAAAGTAGAAGCAAATTTAATAAATGGATAGCTGGACTCCATGCTTTAGTTCTTTGAACCAATCGAATGTTAGAAAAAAAATAAGTCAAGGAAGTTGGGCTCTGTTTTCTGTGTCTCCATCTCTAGGATAAAAACTGGTATGGGCCGGCAAAACAATGATTGTGTTAAAATGGGCTTAAATTATCCAGAGGGTGAATAAGAAAATCCTGACAAATATCCCACAAATATCTCTATATTAGAAACAATAGGGCAGTGGTGCTGTATCTATCACCTAAGCCTCTCTGCCTCCTTTTCCCTAAACATGAGATTTAAACAACCTTCCTTGTATTTCCTAGTCCACATATACACACAAACTACTCTGTTTTCCCCAAAATAAGACCTCCTTTGATAATAAGCCCAATCAGGCTTTGGAGCGCATGGCAATAAGGCCAAGCGCTTATTTCAGGGTTCAAAAAAATATAAGACAGGGACTTATTTTTGGGGAAACATGGTATTTAAATAAAACATGAATAGAAAAATCGAAAATAGAAACCAGAACAAGAAATGTTTAACTTAATACTGATGAAACTTAAATTAAAGCAACTGAACAACATTAAATAAAGACATGTAAATATAAATGAATATAAATGTATAGATAAGAACAATGAATATTATAGTGTGTGTGTGTGTGTGTGTGTGTATGTATGTGTATATATATATGTGTGTGTGTGTGTGTGTTGGAGTAATGTGATTATCCTATTATTGAGTAATAAATAGAAATGATAGAATAGAGAACTACAAAAGCAAAATACGTATGTTGATACTGAATGCTGTAAGATTACCATTAATATTATGTAATGTTCAATACGTTATGTCTTGATGTGTTTTTATAATATGTGTGATTGTTTTTTGTGTTGTTTTTAAAGACAAACTGTTTAATAAAAATATTTTTTTAAAAAAAGAAAGCATAAGTATATACATATAGGCAACACATAGGCATCCATCCTGATTATACTGTCTCTCTTTGTCACGCACACAAAGAAGCAACATATATGCACCTGTCCTGATTAGACATACACATTTGCACATGTGATTAGTCTCTGGGGTGAAAGTGGTCTCCTTTTTACATACACAGAGATATAACATTAGTCAGGAGAATATATATATATATATATATATATGGCTTTTATGGACAGTGCTGGCAAGAAGGTTGAAAAAAAATCTAGAAATGTTCTTCCTCTACCTTAGTTATTTTCTGGTTTGTTTAATGTAAACAATAGTGCTTAGGTAAGCTACAAATTACTCTAATAGCTGAATTATAAAAGGCCAAACCACACAACTCGTCTTAAGTGTAGTATGATGTCTCAGTCTATCCAATCATGTGCAATGTCCTCTCTTCAACCAATTCTAGTATTAAACCAGGCCTTACAATTTTGCGTCAGGGTGATATGTGAATGAGACAAAGCAAATTTACATATTTAGGTTAGTTTCCACCAACACCGATTAATTCTAGAACAATAACCATCCACCCAGTGCGTTTATCTGAAAAGAACTAACGTCATACCACTCCTTCTATGATCTGTGGCAAAATTAAAAAAAAATATTGTGAACTTACTCAACATACTGTTCATTACTCTGGCTGTTCAGAATTGCAGTTAGAACTTACTTATTGCAATAACACCAGCTAGATCATAAGGGTGGTTTAGAGAAAAATTGCAATTAGTCTAAATATACCTGCAGGGAAGGGAGGGGGTTTGGAGTTTCATGCCTAAAGAAGCTGTCCTGTTATAAAAAGGACCAAAATAAATGGTATGAGGCTGTCACAACCCATAACGATACACTTCCAGATAAAGATAACAATATGTCTGACATCAGCTTTATGACGACATTACAGGCAGATTCATGCAAGAACTGCTTCCATTAAAAGGAGATATTTTCTTCATCCCTTTGGCACAATCCATGTGGCCACGCAATCCCTCTTATGACTTGCAAATGATTTCCAGAAGAAATTATTTCTTGAATGGAGAACAAGGAAGAGGTGGAGTTTACCCAACCCAGAAATCAATAACATGCTTTAGTTGGTTTTGACTTTGGCTGTATGTATTCTATGAGCCCAGCCCCAGCTCAAGGCCAGAGGATTTCCAATGCTGTAATTTAGTGTACTAGGTGCAATGGCAAGAATTTTGTCCCAGCTATCATTAAATTATTCAGGGTTGGGATACTGAAGCTTCTGCTTAATGGAGCTCAATTTGTCTTTATAAACACAAAAACCTAAGGGAGCAACACAATATGTTGCATATTCCTTATTGTGTCATTACCATTCATCAATGGAACTAGGCCTTACCCTTTGTGCATGGTCACAACAGATATTGCTGACTAAAATATTGGATTACAAGTTTTGGATTACATTTAGCGGTTCCCTGGCCTCATTAATACTAAACAATAAGTTTACTTCTTGTCCCAAAGATTCTTTTTCAAAAGGCACCTGGACTTTGTTTTTCCTTGAAGACATTTCACTTCTCATCCAAGAAGCTTCTTCAGAACTTGTCCAGAACTGAAGAAGCTTCTTGGAGGAGAAGTGAAACCTCTTCAAGGAAAAACAAAGTCCAGGTGTCTTTTGAAAAAGCACTTTTGGGATAATCATGACCTGGATGACTGAGAATCTCCATAGACAAGTTTACTTCAAGGCTGGGAGTCCAACCTTGTGCCCGAATATTGCAGATTATTGGTAAAATTTGAGAATGTCAGGGCTTGAGGGAGTCATTCTTAGAGCATAGAATTTTTACTGCTTGACAATCTCTGTGGTAGATATTTTTGCTTTCCAAATTACTTTTTTAAAAAATAACCTTTCGTTCCCCTTACAGAGGCACATTTCCATTTGTCACTCTCCTTGCCTTGTCCTCCGTGCTCTTGGAAGAAAGTGCCAACAATATGCCAACACAAGACAGGCTGTGACCTTGTCCATTTGGGGCGATGGAAGCAGTTTTGCATGTTCTATTATGCTGTCCTTTTCATCAACCACGATACTTCAAACTATTAGTGTGCCTACTCACTTTTCACTCAAGGAAGAACTAGCTGAAGACTTGGGACTGGCTCCATTCAGAAACTGAGAGCTGACGCTCAACGAAGCCCAAACTAATAGCAACAGCAGTTAGATTTATATACCACTTCATAGTGCTTTACAGCCCCCTCTAAGCAGTTTATAGAGTCTGCATATTTCCCCAACAATCCGGGTCCTCATTTTACCCATCTCGGCAGGATGGAAGGCTGAATCAATCTTGAGTTGGTGAGATCGAACTCTTGGCAATCAGCAGAATGAGCCTGCAATACTCCATTCTAACCACTGTGCCACCATGACTCGATATTAGTCTTGTCATCCCAAAGAGTTCTGGCAAGCAGTGATTTTAATAAGATGATCATATTCATTAGGCATTCATATCACATAGTTTTTCTTTTTGCCTTTTCTATGGATGGAGCTGAAATTGAAAGATGTGCTATTTTCTGCTGCTGCAGCAGAAAATACCCTGAATCAGGATAGTCATATGATTTTTTGCAGGTATCTGCTTCAAATCACAAATTGGTTTGGTGGGATGACTGACTTAAATACAGGAAATAGAAGCTCCCTTTAAAGCATTGCATAGTTCTAAGATTTAATAATTTATTCATTTGAATCAAGGGTAACCACAGGAAGGAGTTAAAACTTTCAAGATGGGGGCTAGACTCATGAGATTGAAGCCCCACCCATTTTTACACACACACACACACACACACACACACACACACGTTAAATTATATGTTAAATTATGTAATCGATGTAAAAAGGGATGAGGTTTTTTAGCCATGGCCAACTCTTGATTTTTTTTGATTCTCCCAATAGATGCACCTAAGAGAACCCCAATTTGAAGGTTATAAATTATTTAAGAGGCCATTTTATCCTCATGTTTTCAGTCCAGCAGGTGTGCCCTAAAATCTTTCTATTTTGTCCAGGTTTTTGAAGGCTTGGGTTTTTTTTTTTTATTAAGGGTCATCATACAGTCAGCCAGATGTTTAAATTGGATTTGGCATTTTTACTAATCTATTATTATATACTTTATTCATTAAACAGGAAACTCAGTCAACTAAACATTCAAAAATGTATCACAAATACCACTGACTGGTTGCTAATGGTTGATACAGGTTGCTGCCAGCGTCCTAGGTATCAACCAAGTACCTTCTTAAGATGTACGATGTTCCAAGTAGCGCAGTTTTTTGCAGTTCTATTGGTGTTATTGCAGAAAGTTGCAATTTGTTGATATATCTTATAAAATTCTTGGACATGGTACCAAGTGCCCTGATGACAATGGGTATCACTGTTACACGTTTCATCCATAATTACGTAGTTTCAATGGCTAGGTCGCGGTACTTTGTGATTTTTTTCCAGTTCTTTTTCTTCGACTCTGGCATCTCCTGGTACAGTGATGTCAATAAATTGTACGTTTTGGTTTTCAAAAACTGTGATATCTGGCGTGTTGTATTCCAAATGACTATCTGTATGTATTTGAAAGTCCCACAAGATCTTCACCTTCTCATTTTCTATAACCTTTTCCACTCTATGTTCCCATGACTTTTTGGATACAGGTAAGTCGTATTTTTTACATGATGACCAGTGGATTAATTTAGCAACTCGGTGGTGTCTAGCTTTGTAATCAGTTTTTGTGATTTTGCTGCATTCACATATTAAATGTGAAACAGCTTCGACTTTGTTGTTGTAAAGTCGGCAGTTTGGATTGTCGGTGGATTTTTGTATCTTCATTTTCATGGCATTAAATGTTCGTGAGCAGTGAGTATTAAACCTTCTGTTTCTTTCTTGATGGTTCCCATCTTAAGCCATGCCCACATAAAGTTGTCATCACATTTTCCTTCAATGTTTTTCAAGTGCTGTCCATGCAAAGCTTTGGTTTTCTATCTATTTAATCTGTCATCCAGCTGTTTTTCCTTTTATTCTGCCTTTGTTTCTGTTGCTTTTATAATGTTCTCCGTTTTCACAGCCTGCAGCAATTTTTCTATACTTTGGTTCACATAACCATTCTAACTTCGTTTTTCTTCTTCTACAGTTTGATGGATTTGCAATAGTCCTTTGCCCCCTATTTTTCTTGGCAGGTACAACCTGTCGATGTCACTTGGTGGATGTAAAATGTGGTATATATTCAAAGGTTTCAGCATTTTCTGGTCCAGGTTTTCCAGTTCAGCCAAAGTGCACTTGATGCATATCACTGGAACTGCCAATGTATTAATGGCTTTAATTATGTTTCCAGCATTCAGCTTTGATTTTAATATTTTGTGGACCCTCCTGATGTATTCTTTTTGCATTGACACTTTGACTGTTCCATTCAAGATGTTATCTGCTTCCAATATGCCTAGGTGTTTGTAACCATCATCCTTCGCTAATGCTTTCACTATGTTTCCATTTCCCAGTTCTATTCCTTCTATTTTTTCCATTTTTTCCTTGCTGAGTTTTCAAGTCCAAAGTTAATTTTGATGTTGCTGCTGAACAGTTGAACTGTGTTGAGTATTGATTTAAGTTCAGTGGGGCTTTTATTATTGTTGTTGTTGTTGCTGACGACTGTTTTTATAATAGTAGACATTCAAATTGTATTGTGTATTGTGATCTTGTAAACTATCTGCATCTTTGTTTTCTTAACCCATCAACAGTTTTGACAGCCTAGATTTACATTATTCAGTTTATTTCCTGATTCCAGCAATCAGCTTCCATTCATCCCCTTTAAATCAGTGATCATCTGCAATTTGTAGATCATATGACTTATCATATCTATCTATCTATCTATCTATCTATCTATCTATCTATCTATCTATCTATCTATCTATCTATCTATCTATCTATCATCTATCTGTCTGCCTACCTCATTTCTAATGCTTTTCATACACTTGTAGGTATATGGCAGTTTTTTGTCTGGCAAAAATTGTTATAATTTTTATCATGGACACCAATATGGTTAAGCATTTCATGTGTTATTCCCTCTTCACATTTGTTCTCCTTTCTATTTGTCTGTCTCTTCCTTTGCCCATTCAGATATCGGGTAACCTTATTCAGGCGTTACTGAAAAGACTTCAAACCCAGTGCCAGGCAACCCTCTCTTTCACTAAAATTTTTTGCTGGTAATTGCTGTTGCCTCGCTTTCTCTGTGGTAGCTCCGGGAACCCTCAGGAGAATCTGAGATTTCAGGCAGGTTGATATAGGGCAAGCAATTTTCAGGTAACTAATGAGGTGTTGAAAAGTAAATAGGAGCATTCTCAGCTGGGCTGGGAAACCAAACGCAAATCAATGCCGCAGATAAAGTACTACTGTAAACTAATGCAAATATAAAGTTCCAGGTAAAATGTGGACCAACCGAAGCTTGTTTGTTTTTTCCCAAATAATTTCCTCAATTTTCTCCCTTTGCTTGTGGTTCTCAATTAGAATTGGATCGTGGGTTTCTGTGTACTTCTCAACTTAAAACCACAATTGAGACTGGAACCTCCATGGCTAAGCAAGACGATTGATAAGTGAGTCATGCCTGACATTACAATCTTTTTTATTGTGGCCGTTAAGCAAATCACCACGGTCATTAAGTGAATCCAGCTGCCCCCCTTAACCTTGCTTGTCGGAAACCCCCTGAGGAGGTCTCTAATGGGGAACATGTGACTTGGGATGCTGCAATGGTTATAAATAGATGTCGGCTGCCAAGCGCCTGAATTTTGATCATCTGATCATGGGGATACCTTGATGTTTGTAACTGTGAAGACAGGTTATAGGTCACTTTTTTCAGCACCGTCATAGTTTTGAACATTTGCTAAACAAATGGCCCTAAGCGGAGAACTATCTGTAGTAAACCAGAAGGACCATGGCACATTTTAGATTTTCGTATTCCTCTATAATGCAAATGAATTATTAGATCAAGTCTCTTTCATCCTCCTACAAGCTCACAATTAGTTTTTGATAAAGAGGCTTTCTCTAACTGGTGGGCAGATGTTTCTCGGCTTTTGGATGTTCATGAAACACATGCTGGGTGAAACATTAAGCCAAGCCTAGGATACCAAAGAAATGGGGGTACCACACAGTTTCCCCTTGTTATCATGCTCTTAACACATTCGTTGCCATTCCCAACTTTAGTTTTCAGCGCTTACTTACGGAGTTTTAACGTGTTGTCATTTAAGCAATGGAAGGGCTGAGAGGCCCCATTGTGAACCTGTTTAGGATATCAATTGTCCTTAATCCAGCTCATGTTAAAGACTCTGAGTCTCCTTTTACTATATTATTAATTGGCCTTCAGTCCAATATGCTGCAATTCCAGAGCTACCATGTTTCCCCGAAAATATAACCCTGTCTTACATTTTTTTGAACCCCGAAATAAGCGCTTGGTCTTACTTTCAGGGGAGTCTTATTATTTTGGGGCACGTGGAGCAAGACGGGGCTCCTCTTACTGTCTTACCTGATTTCCAGCTCTGTCTCCCTAACCCTAACCAGAGGAAATGGGGAAATCTGGTAATTGGACAGGATTAAAGAAGATTGGTGTAATGTACTTTCTTGATCTGTTTTGTTAAAATACACATGAATTCCACTTCAGCCTCATTGCTTGGCTGGCTGGCTAGGCCTCCTAACCAGATTCAAAACCTGCTTGGCAACTTTATTTTAATGAATGAACCTTTTCTTCTTGTTCCCCATTCCAAATTGATTGATTTGATTGATGTTTCTCCCTATGTTTATTTTGTGAGTGCGCATGCATACATGCACACATATTGTACCTTTTCTCTGTCAAGGCCACCGCACAAGTAAAAAGTCCATTTGATGCCCTTTTCTTTTGCTCATTGAATCAGTGGTGGGTTGCTCCCGGTTCTGTCCGGTTCTTGCGAACCAGTAGTAAAAGCGGTGGTAGGCTCCGCCCACTTGCCCGAACATCATAATGGATGATCTGCGCATGCGCAGAAGTGCGCGCGCACTCCCATTGTGAACCAGTAGTAAAGCTAAGTAGAATCCACCCCTGCATTGAATGCTATGCTACCTGCACAGTGTCCTCTCCCTGGCTGATACACAGCCCAAAGCCCAATTCTTCTGCAACATGTAAAGTGAGTGTGATGTTTGGAACCTTGGAATATCCTGGAAGAAAGAATAGAAGCCCATGGTGGAAGCACTTTCAGAACACTGGGGAAAAAAATTGTTGGGCCATTAATGACACCCATGCTTCTAAAGCAGTGTGTGTGTGTGTTCTTTTTTTATATATTATACAGTAACTCCAATTATAATTCCTAGGTTGTCTAATTTCCTTTTAAAATTGGTCCTTTTCTGCTTTTCGTTCTACATGAACAAACGTTACACGTGTCCTGAAAAATGAAGCTTAAATGCGCCTTTACTGTCAAATGTGCTTTTTATTTCCTTATCTTTTGCTAACTCTTCCAAATGTGAGCTGAGCACTTGAGATAAATATAGACAACAGACAAGAGCAAGGACCACATAGCCTTCTAAAACATTTAAAAAAGGCTACAATAACTATTTTAATACTTCTCTAAGGATCTTCCCTTCTAGCATCTTTGTTTTAGATTCCTACCATTTATCAGCATACTAATTTCATTCTATTTCAATGGTCTGTCTCCATCTGGTATCCTCTGGAAACTAGTTTGGCAGTAGTAAGCAGCATGGAGCCCTCCAGATACTTTGAATCACTTACTATTTCCATAAATCCCAGATAGTGCAGTGACTGATCGGGGCTTATGGGAATATTATCTTGAAACAACTGGAAAGCATAAGTTGTCCACCACTTGATTAAATAATTTTCCCAAAATGTTAGCTAATTTAGGTTTTTAAAAATTGAGCATAAAAGTATTGACCCATGAAAACCAAGCCCGCCCCCCCGCTCATCCAAATGATAATGTCATTTCCTCATTGAGTCAGTTTTTTTAAAAAAGCACTTATCATATATGTTCACATTTGGTCTGGCTTGGTTTTCTTCCTCTTTTCAACTACCGCATTTTCATTCTGTTTGGGCAAAGATAAAAAAAAGGATGCAGTATGTTTTCAAGTTTTGAAGATTAAGAAAATGGGCTGCTTCAGTTTCTCCATTCACCAATATGCTGATTTAATCTCTTTCCCTCGCTCTCTCTCTCTTTCTCTCCCTCCCTCCTTCCCTCCCTCTCCCCATTTCTCAGGTAGAATGGTAAAACATCCAGGATAAAGGTAAACTAATACTGTAGATATGGAGGGCAACAGATTAGGAGGATCACTGTTGGTGACCGACTGATTTACTTATTTGTTGCATGTATTTTGCCTTTCCACATTTCTCAACCTTGGCAATCTGGCTTCTGGCTGGCTAGGGAATTCTGGGAGTTGAAGTCCACACATCTTAAAGTTGCTAAGGTTGAGAAGCACTGCTCTAGAAATTCAAAGTGGAATTCGCAATTCTTCTCCCTTCTGTTGTGGAGAAAATAGTCTCTATTTTTCCAGCAACACAAGAAGGCTGTATCCTGCTTATCAGTTGACTTGAAGAATCACCAGTGCAACCATGACAGGCAGTGGGGTTGCCCTTCAGGTGTTGTAGAGTTGCTGGCCCCATATCTCATAACTAACCCCGCTCATTGTATTTGACATAGCAGAAAGAGCATGACTCTAAACTGGGAATTGCGTATGTGTGTGTGTGTATGTATATATATATATATATATATATATATATATATATATATAGGTCTTTGGTTGTTCGGGTTTTCTCCCGTGTAAAATTGGAAGTGTCTTGACGACGTTTCGACCAAGTCTCATTCGTCATCTTCAGGCTTCAGCTTCGTGCTTCTGGGAGCAATGAATGGGAACACGACCAAGGACCAGAAGCCAGACCGCAGCTGCAACATTAACCATTTCAAACCCCTCCAATCCATACATGCAGCAGACAGACACCCACTATGAAGATGTAGCACGACCACAGACACAAAGCCAAAAAGCAGCAATGCAGCTCACCAGCTCAAATCCCCCTGCAACACAGACTAAATTGAGCACAACCAAGCTCCCACCCAAACAGGACACCCCCCCATCCAATCAGAGCACAAAAAAACCCCTCCATCCAATCAGAGCACAGCCAAGCTCCCACCCAATCAGTTCAAACCCCCACTAGCAGTTAAAAGGAAGAAACAGCTGCGATCACACATTGCTCCCAGAAGCACGAAGCTGAAGCCTGAAGATGACGCATGAGACTTCGTCGAAACGTTGCCAAGACATTTCCAATTTTACACGGGAGAAAACCCAAACAACCAAAGACCTACATATATATATATATATATGTAGGTCTTTGGTTAATCGGGTTTTCTCCCGCGTAAAATTGGAAGTGTCTTGGCAACGTTTCGACGAAGTCTCATTCATCATCTTCAGGCTTCAGCTTCGTGCTTCTGGGAGCAATGTGTGTGCAGCTGTTTCTTCCTTTTTAACTGCTGGTGGGGTTTGAACTGATTGGGTGGGAGCTTGGCTGTGCTCTGATTGGATGGGGTTTTTTTGTGCTCTGATTGGCTGGGGGTGTGTCCTGTGTTGGTGGGGGCTTGGTTGTGCTCAGATTAGTCTGAGTTGCAGGGGGATTTGTGAGCGGCATTGCTGTTGTGTGAGCTGCATTGTGTGAGCTGCATTGCTGAGTTGCAGGGGGATTTGTGAGCTGCATTGCTGTTGTTTGGCTTCGTGTTTGTGGTCATGCTACATCTTCATAGTGGGTGTCTGTCTGCTGTATGTATGGATTGGAGGGGTTTGAAATGGCTAATGTTGCAGCTGTGGTCTGGCTTCTGGTCCTTGGTCATGCTTCCTGATCAGTGTGGGTTTGGGTCTGCTTTCTGGGTGGATGTGTGGTGGTGACATCCTGTGTGGACCTCATGAGTGTGGGTCTGGTGTCATTCCTCATGTTAGGGACTCGTTTGTCAATAAGGGCAGGTTTCCAAATGGCTGGTAGGCGGGAGGTATCTATATATCTATAGATATATATATGTACATGTATATGTATATGTGTGTGTGGGTGTGTATGTGTATATGTATATGTATATATTTTCAAGTTGCCAAGGTTGAGAAAAACTGTTGCTTGGTGAAGCTTTTTTGAATAAATAAACCATTGCCTTTTAGTTTTAATGAGACAAACATAATTATTCCTTAACCAGGCAAAAATCCAGCTATGCATGTTCTAATTATAGATCTATTTCCTTGATAAATGTGGATGCTAAGATTTTAATAGCTACTTTGGTCTACAGATTACAGTTTGTTCTTCCAACTGTTGTAAATCAGGCTGGATTTAGATAGAGTCTGACAATATCATATGTTTAATCAATGGTTTTGCTCCAACTCAAAATAGTTACATGTTTTTGGGATGCTGAGAAAGTTTTTGACATATTAGGTTTCCCCAAAGGTTTATATTTTGCACTGATATTATGCATTCCATCCTAAATCACTTGTTATCATGGTGTGTTTTCGTCTTGGTTGGATTGTATGCTAAAGCACACAATAAGGACTTCTGCTTTCTTCCTTTAAAAAAATGTGTTAGATTTTCTTGCCTGTCTAATCAGAACTTCTGAAAACATTACTGTAATTACATCAGAGCATATGATTCTACTATGTTATTTTATAATTACAGATAATGTTTTATAGATAGACCAGAAACTGTTAGCCTTAATCCTATTTTATTCAGCTATACTTTCAATAATCTCTTTGGTTACTCTACAGGGTACATACAAAGGAGACTTGATGCCATGGAATCATGTTATAATATCATATCATATTATATCATATCATATCATATCATATCATATCATATCATGTCATGATATGTTTTTATTTGTTTATATGTCATAAATGAATTCCCAGGAGATTTTTTCAATTGATAGAAATGAGTTTATCCCTTGTTTCAATGCAAATGAAAGAAGATCTAGATGTGTTTTAGATGAATTACATTTTGAGGGGCCTTTCGAGGTTTATTCTATTCTGTTCATATTATTTTCAATGAATATATAAGGGTGGTGGAGTTTTCTTGGGCAAAAGCATGCTGCAAGACTTTTCACTGTACAAAATGACTATTTAAGATGGGGAACCATATGAATAGTTGAAATGAATAAATTAGCCATTTAACCTTCTAGATTTTCAGAGCCTTCACTGGGCATTATTTTAACTCTGGTCACTAACTGGAATAAGAAAATTCAGAATTTGGTTCTTATTGGAATAATTATTTAATAGTACTAAAATCCTGCTGTGTATTGGGATAGTTGTTTGTTCTGGGATCTTATTTAATATCTGCATTTAATACTAGACAAATCTAAAGAAAAGATTTGATTGCAAATATAACTTTGACCCTTTTATGCATAACAGCTATTGGGATAATACCAGTTTTTTAAAAAGGACAGATCCACTTATGGATAAATTAGACTTCTCATAGTAGTATTTTGGATTAAAACAGTTTGAAGAAGGAAACAATTTTAAACACTGTTACTGTTTTTATTTTTTTATTTTGTTTCCTGCCCAGATTTGGTTTGGGTGTTGGTTGGTTAAGATGGGCAGACTTATGTCTAATAAACATTTTCTTAACTGATCATGTGCCGTCAAGTCTATGTCAACTCCTAACAACCTCTGCACACAGAGAAGCAAACAAGTGTTGCAAAAGTTGTCGCACAACTTTTGCAAGAGTTCTGGGGGCTGCCCCCAAGATTTTCAAGAGTCCCCGAATCCCTGAGCTCTCAGATGGGGTATCTCTGGGCTAGACTGGGGTCTTGGTCTTGCTTTCACATCTGGCAACCAGATTGATTCTCCAGACTAGACCTTGGAATGCAGTTTTCTCCCTATGGAACAATAAATAGTCTTGCAGAGTGCAGGAAAAAGGAACTGCTACATAGAAAACATGTGTTTGGAATGAGAGTGGAAATGGTTAAAAAGTTGCTTTATATTTAATCATACTATGGTATAAGTGCACCCTCAACTCTGAAAGACCATAATATCAGAAGATCCCACAACCAATCTAAGACTCTGTGGAAAAGGCAGGATACAAATCAAACAAAATAGGGAAGAAACACAGCAGTGCTCAACAGGAATTTGGGATATTCTATGAATAGCCAGTAAACTGATAGAAACAGATTCTTTCTATGCTTGTTGTCACATCTAAATCAGTGTTTTCAAACTTGGCAACTGTAAGATATGTAAACTTAAACTCCCAGAATTCCCTACCCAACAGCTGGCTGGAGAATTCTGGGAGCTGAAGTTCAAACATCTTAAAATTACCTGAAGACTGAAGGACACTGGTCTAAGGCTTCAATGTTGGCAGCAAATTGGTTGAGGAAATAATAACCAAAGCTTAATCCAGACAAGACAAGAAGTGTATGAGAATTGTGTTTGTGTCTGTTTTTGTGAGTATATCAAAATGGCCAAGATGATGACTGCAATTCTATGCAGCACCAACACCATGCATGTAAAATAAGGTGGTATTTCAACTATAGTTATGGCCACAGGAATCCACTTCTGCCTGCCTTGTAAATTGCTGTTGTTCTTGAGTCAATCAATTGCTTCCAATTCTCTATGACCAGTTGGGCAACAGTTTATGAAGGTTGTTGATCAGGAATTGCTTCTCTGGGTTCTTGTGAGCTCAGTTTGTGGTATTAGCAATAGTACTTAGCCACTATATCTCCTGCTGGCCTCTTTTTCTTTGCCTTTATTTTCTCTATACGGGCCTGCCTGCACTGCAGGATCTGAGGGTGATGCGCTGCTTGGCTGTTCCTCCTCACAGTTCAGGTGGCATTTGATAGGAATGTGAGAATCATTTCAGAGATGACATCGAACTTTGGGATTCTTTCCCCTAGAAGACATGCTTGGCCCATAGTTTGGAGAGGTTGGGGTGGTAAGAACACTTGCCCTTTTTCTAGTACAGGAGTCTCCAACCTTGGTCCCTTTAAGACTTGTGGACTTCAATTCCCAGAGTTCCTCAGCCAGCAAAGCTGGCTGAGGAACTCTGGGAGTTGAAGTCCACAAGTCTTAAAGGGACCAAGGTTGGAGACCCCTGTTCTAGTATCAATTGTTGCATTTTGATGGATTATTTTAATCTGACTGTAGAATATGCATGTTTTTGTGTCTCTGGTTTTTATTTTGATTTAGGTTGGTTTGAGGTGATTTGATTGCAGCTATGAATTTTATACATTTCCTACATTGCTTTTTGAACCAATCTTGATTTCTGAATTCTGCAGTCTTTTGGAAAATATCTTTGTGAATTTGGCTGAATCTGAAATTGATATTTCTACACACAAGGTAAAAAAAATGTAATTACTATCTTGGGTTGGTAAAAAAAATGTAATTACTATCAATCCGCATATAGGCAGGTTAGGGTTAGGATCTGGGGCATCTTATTATCACACCACTCTATTTTCTTTAGCTCTGTACCCAGAAGCTACAGTTGTATTACAGGCCTTGGTTCCTGTAACCAACATGGATATTAAGAATGCTGGCTGGGGATGATTGGAACTGTTAAACTATTTTGTAAAGTGTTAGATGGGGAGGGGCATTTCAGTGGGGGTTAAAAACTATTCCTGAGAGTCCAGGGACCTTGACCTTCATTTTTAGTTCAGTTTGATTCATGCCAACTGCAGTCAAATGTGATGGAAGCTGGAAGACGCAGCAGATGCCATCTGGCAAGGAACAAAGAACTACCAGTACATAATATCTGAAGCAAAGACATGTGTCCTCCTTCAAACTGCCACAATTTAAAGCCCCAGTGCTCCGATAATGATGTACCTTAGTTCCCAGATACTCTCAGCAGAAACTGTGCCAGCTTGGCATATATTCAAAAAGCCTTTCTATAGAAGGGTAAGCAGATAGATCCTAAATATACTGTATGTGCTTACAATGAATGAATTGCAGTCTGTTGGCTTCTAAGAGGGATGCAAGAAAGTGTTGCTAGATGTTCTTAAACTGATATGAGAACATCTATTTAAAGAAAGAAGGCATTTGTGATGTTTATGGGTTCTGGGTAAGGAGTACCAATGAAATCTGCATGCAAATCTCTTTGATCAATAGGCTTAGTAGCAGAGGATGGGAAAATGTTTAGAAATCCTGTCTAAAGCAATGTGGTTCTAATCTAGAGAGATGTCTAACCCTAACCACCTAACCCTAACCTGGATCTGAACTTGATGGATTGCATTCGAAATGACACACAGCAATTTCCTGCATGGCTAACCAGCAATACAGTTGTGAATGTGCTTTAAGGTACATGTGCGCTGGCATCAGGCAGCAGGAAACTAAAAGCTCTGAGAATCATCTCATGGATAATAATAGTGCAAAGGTGCTGAGAAAAAAATATGAGGTGAAGGGGAAGTTGAGACTACGTGCCAGGCAACAGTTTGCAAGAAAGCAATATGTTACAATTATAGACAAAACACCGTCTCTTTGTTTACACCAGATTTTGGATGTTTATCACTTACACATTCAGTATCATGGTCTGTATTTGGAATGAGGAAGGAAACAAACTCTGATGATGAGCCTTATGTGTTTTTATTCTGCCTTTCACCACAATCCTTATCTAGTTTTGCATTTGGAAAGGCATACATAATAAACAGTGCGGTTCTATGCCTAGGTCCCACCTCACTGACTGGGCTGTAGTAATTTATTGATCGATTAATCAAATTTAACTACATAGCTGCCCTTCTGACATAAAATGACTCTGGGTGGCATACAACAATCACATAAAACCAACTATATAAATACAATCTTCATAAAATATAAAACAGTTGTTATTAAAAAATAAAATATATGAAGAAATAATATATACAAAGCATAGGTATAGAGAAAGTAAATATGTCAATATTGGAGCCATCTTAAGATGTTATTGGTTCTCTGAGACATAACCAAGTCTTGAGGGATTTCTGGAATATTAACAGGGATGGAGCTGGAACGTGACTTAGTAGGGGAAAATGTTCCATTCGAAGGGTGCCACAGCAGAGAAGGCCCACCTCCTGGCAGTCATCAAATGTAAACTTCTAATAGATGATGCTCACAACATATTTTCTCTGCCAGTTCTAATGAGTTGGGCCCATGTAATTGGGGAGAGGCATTCTCTCAGATAACCTGGTCCCAGGCTATGAAAGGCTTTAAAGGTTAAAACCAGCACCTTAAATAGGACCCAAAACATATTGGCAGCTAATGCAGCTTGCTGCCCAGAGGTGTAACATGTGCTGTTCTGAGAATCCACATAACTGCTCACATGGCTACGTATTGCACCAGCTGAAGCTTCTGGATACATTCAAGGGCAGCCTCATGTAAAGCACAGAAGTCCAATCTGGAAGTGACCAAGGTATGAGTGACACAACTGATGGATGGACACAACTGATATACCCCATGAAACTATGCAAAAGCACTCCTAGCAACATCTGCCACTTGATCTTCAAGCAGGAGGTGTGAGTCTAGGAGGACCTCCAGATTGCACACTGCGTCTTTCCGGGCACTGCAGTCCCATCCAGTATCAAAGATGGCATAATTCTAAAAAACCCCATAGTCTGTGCTAATCCAATGCCAACAGAACAGGAGAAGAAGCACAGCCGTCTCCAGCACGGCCAGTCCTCTCACCAGTTCCTCAATCCATTCCTTCAGAAAGTGACCCCAAATTCCTAAAGCAGCCCCCAGGTCCAATCAGTGCCCATTCAAATTAGAAAAAGCAACTGCCAAAAACCAGGACAACCAGGCAAAGCAAAAGAGGCAATTATAGCTATCTTCTAGTATATTGTATAGTCCAGACTAGCCCCATCTCCATCCTAGGTAGAAAAGTCCACCTCCACTTTATACAAGTACCACAAAAAGCCATCTTCATGCATGTCATACCAAACAATTAAGAAGGGAGCCTAACTGTGGGTCTCTTAATTACATGAGATCACAATGCTCGTTCTTCTTTTTTATTTTATTTTTATTACGATTTTCTTTTTTCATAACAATTGTACAAATTCAACAGAACTGTGACATTATTGTATATTTCCGATCTACCTTCCATATAATTTCTATATACATTATATACATCTAATCATCAATAGCCTTATATATATATTGTTTTCTATTTCTATTGATTGTCCATGTGTACCAGTTTTCCCAGACTGCATAGTATTCTGAATCTTCTTTTTCTTGTAATTCTATGGTAAGCCTGTCCATTTCTGCACAGTCATATACTTTTTGGATAATCAGACTCTCTGGTGGCATCTTACTGAGTTTCCAATATTGCGCGAACGCAATCCTTGCTGCTGTTAGAATGTGCAAAATTAAATATCTTGTCTTTTTTATCAAGTTTTGTCTTAAACATTCCCAAGATAAATGTTTCTGGGTTCAGTTCAATTTGGCATTTTGTTATATCCTGTAACCATCCCTGCATCTTAACCCAGTACTTTTTTGCTTCCCACAATACTAGTTCTTCTAACAACTCTTGCTCCTTATCTGTTTTTCTACAGTTTTCTCGCCTGGATTACTGCAATGCTCTCTACATGGGGCTCCCCTTGAACAGCACCAGGAGGCTCCAACTGGTGCAGAATGCGGCCGCGCAGGGGATAGTGGGAGCGTTGTGCAGCTCCCATGTAATACCTCTCCTGCGCAGGCTGCATTGGCTACTGGTGGTCTTCTGGGTGCGATTCAAGGTTTTGGTCATCACCTTTAAAGCGCTCCATGGCATGGGACCGGGATATTTATGGGACCGCCTGCTGCCACCTACAGCCTCCCACCGTCCGGTGTGCTCTCACAGAGAGGGCCTCCTTAGGATGCTGTCAGCCAAACAATGTCGGCTGGCGGCCCCCAGGGGAAAAGCGTTCTCTGTGGGGGACTCCGGCCCTCTGGAATGAACTACCTGTGGGGCTATGTCTTCTCCCTGATCTTTGGACTTTTAAGCGCGAGCTCAAAACTTTCTTTTTTCACCAAGCAGGGCTGGCCTAATGATTTTATTGAGGGTTTTTGTGGGGTTTTTAGAAATTTTTAGAATTTTTACATATTTATTTTAATAACTCAGCATATTGAATTAGATTTTTAACTAATATTGGATTTTAAGTGTTTTGGTATCCATGTTTTATTTATGCTGTACACCGCCCTGAGTCTTCGGAGAAGGGCGGTATAAAAATTTGAATAATAAATAAATAAAACATGAAAAAGGGCAAAGGTTAGGCTCAGAAAAACTATTGTATGTGAATATATGTATCTTGACTCTGTGTGGAATCCATGTGTACATCACTTATTTATGTATTTATCAAATTTATATGGCTGCCATCTCACACAAAGTAATTCTGGGCGGCATGTAATAAAACCAGCAATTAAACCATGGTGGCACAGTGTTAGTATCCAGTATTACGGGCTAGCTCTGTCCACAACCACGAATTCAATCCTTACTGGCTCAAGGTTGACTCAGCCTTCCATCCTTCTGAGGTTGATAAAATGAAGACCCACATGACAATTGACATATGCTGACATTTATAAACTGCTTAAGGAGCACTGTAAAGCACTATGGAACAGTTTATAAGTCTAAGTGCTATTGCTACTGATTTGCTAAACATACAGTATTATAAAGCCACTTAAAACTCTTAAATAATTAAATCTAAATAAGAACAAGATCACATGAGGGTTGAAATCGGAATGTTATACATACTGCAATAATTAATGTAGGGGATCAAGCTATGTCCCTAATAGCAAAAAATTATGAAAGCTAATGTGAATTTCATGAATACATTCATTCTATTTTGTTAACATCCCTCATTAGGATTTCTTTGAGAGGATAAACGATAATCCAAATAATACTGGATTATAAACTGTTGAGCATTTCTCCACCTAAAAATCTCTGGTCACAATGCACATACAAAAGAGCTCACATCAATATGATAGTTTTATCAGTCTTCCCACCCTCAACTGTTTTAATGGAGTGGATTTTGTAGCTATTATGAGAGGAGATTTATTTACAGGACATACTTTATAGGGATAGGTAAAACCTAGCACCTTCCTAACTGTATCTTCCTGGGAGAAAGTGAAAGAGACATTGCTTTGTGTGCCTGGGTAGAAGGAAGTGACCTCAGATTAGCAGTCAGTCTTTGTTTTAGACAAAGAACAGGCAGCATGATAGCTAAACAGAGGCTCAGAATAAATTTCTAACTTTCTATGGAGCTACATCAGGGGTGAAATCCAGCAGGTTCTGACAGGTTCTGGAGAACCAGTAGTGGAAATTTTGAGTAGTTCAGAGAACCGGTAGCGGAAATTTTGAATAGTTCGGACAATCAGCAAATACCACCTCTGGCTGGCCCCAGAGTGGAATGGGAATGGAGATTTTGCAATAGCCTTCCCCAGGAGTGGGGAGGAAATGGGGATTTTGCAGTATCCTGCCCCTGGAGTGGGGTGGGAATGGAGATTTTGCAGTATCCTTCCCCTGCCATGCCCACCAAGCCACGCCCACAGAACTGATAGTAAAAAAATTTGGATTTCACCACTGAGCTACATGCATGCATGTTTGCCAGCCTCTCTTTCAGAACCATCTCCACTCTCCCCGCTCCCCGGGCCACAAAACGAGAAAGATTAGGGAACTCTGCTCTAGCTGACTTTGGTGGGTTTTTTAAAAAATATTTATTTTTGGAGTAGTTAAACCAACAAAAGAGCTGCACAAATTAAAAATAGAAGGTAGAAAGGGACAGAGCAGATAATAAGATATCGGTAAATATAATTACTGTAAAATTTGAAGTGAATTAAATGTAGAGAATTATGTTCATTATATCATCTGAAGAAATTACTAAAAATCTCTATACAACTCTGAATATCAAATTAATATTAATATCACTGTTTGCTATGCTTCCAAAGAAAAATCATATACCGTATATACTCGAGTATAAGCCGAGTTTTTCAGCACGTTTTTTGTGCTGAAAAACGTCCCCTCGGCTTATACTCGGGTCTATACGGCTTATACTCGAGTTTTGGTTTTAAGCCCTCGCTTATACTCGAGTATATACGGCTTATACTCGAGTTTTTTCTTCTTTTTCACATTTTACCGACGGCTGGGAAGCCCTGCCGGTGCAGTGAGAGGGCGGGCGGGGAGCCGCCAGCCTTCTCAGCTGAGGAGGAGGTTTCCCCAACCGGTAGGTGCCTCATTTCCCACCCTCGCCTTATACTCGAGTCCCCAGTTTACCCCAGTTTTTGGGGTAAAATTGGGGACCTCGGCTTATACTCGGATCGGCTTATATTCGAGTATATACGGTAAATGAAAAAGATCAAAGAAATAAACAAATAAAAAAGAGTACAAAAGAGTAAAATCAGGAAAAATGATATTGGGAAATGTTGCTTTAAATTCCCTCCCATTGTACTCAGTTGATGATTGCATCAACATATTTATAAGCATTGAAATTGTTTCTAATTACTGGCTTTACATCAATTGTTTCCCTCTTAAAAAGCATACTCTGTGTAATTGAGTTTGACTTGTGGTATGACACATGATATATTCCCCATGGACAGCCCTAAGGCCAGTTTTGCACAAGGATTCGTGTGTGTTATGGTGAGGCCTATATTGTGCAAGAATCAGTCTTGTAACTCTGTGAAAGAAGGAACACTTGAGAATATAAAAGCATTTTTAATGCTTTTCTGATTTCATCAATTATGTTGCTTGCTGTCAAAACTTCAGGTTTATTTATTTATTTATTTATTTATTAAATTTTTATACCGCCCTTCTCCCGAAGGACTCAGGGCGGTGTACAGCCAAGAATAAAAAACAGAATATATACAATTAAGACAACATTTAAAACATAGCAAATTATAAAGGCTGATAATTAAAAAATTTAAAATTTTAAATATTAAAATATTAAGAAAACCCAATTAAAATTCAACACTAATTATGCCAGTCCCGCTTGAATGAATAAATATGTTTTGAGCTCACGACGGAAGGTCCGAAGATCAGGCACTTGACGCAGGCCAGGGGGAAGTTCGTTCCAGAGCGTCACTGCCCCCACAGAGAAGGCCCTACTCCTGGGGGCCGCCAGCCGACACTGTTTGGCGGACGGCACCCTGAGGAGACCCTCTCTGTGAGAGCGCACGGGTCGGTGGGAGGCAAAGGGTAACAGCAGGCGGTCTCGTAAGTACCCGGGTCCTAAGCCAACGGGTTCAACCGTTAAGACTACTTATTCTCTAACCCAGTGTTTCTCAATCTCAGCAACTTGAAAATATGAGGACTTCAACTTCCAGAATTCCCCAGCCAGTATAACTGGCTGAGGAATTCTGGGAGTTGAAGTCCACACATCTTCAAGTTGCCATAGTTGAGTAACTTTGCTCTAATCAACCACAAATGCAACCTTTGAAAGAATTCAGTAATTCCTTGTTTTGGTTCCGTGTCCAATAATGCAGAGAGAGATCTCTCCCTTCTCATTCTTTGGCTCTCACATACCTGTTCACGTATTTCCCTTGAGATCAAACCGTTCAGCAGAAAAGACAAATTACTTCACTGCATTCAAGGTGATGCAAAGTTGATTCAGATCTTGCCTCTGAGATCTGATTCAGTCATGGCAATATTTTTTTTTTAGCTAATAAATATAGAATAATAAACTTTCTTTTGTGAATCCGTTAGAGCTGCAATACTGAAAAATAAAACTGGAGTATTTTATCACTTCATACTCTAGTTTGTTTGTTTGTTTGTTTTTTTTATCAAATTTATTTGCTGATCATCTCAGGATTCAAGGCAACTCTATAAGTGGTGGTGGGGAAGGGTTCGGCTACCTTTGCCCATTGTGCAAAAAAACAAAAAAGCTCTCACTAAAAAGCTATCAGAAGGAAGCTTTTTGAATAATGTGACTCATAAGTTTGGCTAGCTGGAAGATGCTATTTTACGTTTTGTAATAAGGATTGGAAAAGGCCAAGTTCCATTTTATTTAGGAACTTAAACAACAAATCCAACTTTCAGCTTCATTCCAGACCAAACTGGAATCTATCCTATCAACGAACAAGGAATAACAAATGTGCCCTGAATGTCCCAAGCTATGTTTTCTCATTTAGAGTTATGATTTGCCATCTGGATTCCATGTGTGATAGTTTAAAAGCATGTAATGACATATGAAGGCTGACATTCTATTATTACACATGGGAATGATGTTGATGATGATTCTGATCTAGGAAAAAGATTACTTATCTCTGAAATGGAAAATTTGTGCAGAGAGTGGTAAAGATTTAAAATAAGCCATGTGTCTAGGTTACTTGTGATCCTGTCATTTGCCCCTGATCACAGAGCAGAATTACACAGCCTGGAGGCAACTTTCTTCTAGCATCAAAGTCTGGGGGAAGCCTCATCCTTCCCTGAAGGGGTGGCCAGGAACGTGTTGACCCTGGTCAACTACAAAAGACAGTTTTGCATAACCAGTATTAGTGTTATTATGAAACAGTGCTCCTTCATCCTTATCACCTTTATTGCTTTTTGGCCTTTGTTTGCATAGCCATCAACCAACTGAAGTGCAATCACTGGTAGGATGTCTGCTTCTGTCTTCACATTTTTTGTACTACTTATGTTTGATCAGCATCACTGCTGTTGTCCTGGGTTTTGCACAGTAGCCGGCCAAGCTTACACGCTGTCAGATTTTACCTCTTAAGTAACAATATCACTGATGCGCCAAGATCTGAAAATCACAGTGCCAACCATAGAAGGTCAACCACAGGAGGGGTATAAGACAGCCACTGTGACTGTGTGATTGAAGTCCCATCACTTTTCATGTTCTTTGATCACACAATTGTGTCCATTACAGACACCCCTGCCAACATATGATCGACAGTCAACTTAGACATTTAACTTGAAGGATTGAAAATGAAGAAGTAACGTAAGCCAAATATTCAATTCAGAAAGATTAAGCTAAAAGTTACTCCCAGAAAGAAGGTATAAACTTTATTTAACCTTTCTGCTGAACACCCTTCCCCAACTTTTCTTCTACAATGTTCCAAATGAACATATACCTTTCATGGTTGCTACAATAAGCAAACCACACATGACATTTCAGGCAACATCTCAATCCTGTGAGAGTACTATAGCATGTCAGAGGCTAAATGCATGACAATATTTTATATATCCTTATCTTGGCCCAACTAAGTCTAGGATGATGACTGCTCAGATCTTCAAGTCCAGACTAAGCACTGGTTTTTAAAGGATTTTGCAGTTCTTAAAAATTGACGTGGAGAAGGGAAATTTGGTAAAGCAAATTAGAAATCAGTCTCAGGAGCATATAAAGAGATTGTATAATGTGTTACTTGAAATAGATTCTGAAAGGGACTTGGTAAAGGACTGTATGATAAAGTGGGCACAAAATTTTCAGGAGCCAATATTATTGGAAACTTGGGAAAAAATTTGGGTTAGAAATGTTAAATTCACGCAGGCACAGAATTTGAGGGAAAATTTTTATAAAATGTTTTATAGATGGCATTTAGATCCTAAAAATTATCGTGTATGTATCCAGATATGCAAGCAAAATGTTGGAGATGTAATTGTGATGACGCTCTATATTTTCACATTTGGTGGACTTGTAAGGATATAAAGGCCTTTTGGATAAAAATTTGGTGGATCTTACAAAATGTTTTGAAAAAGAAGATAAAGTTCCTGCCGCAATTTTTTTTGTTGGGAATTATTACGGATTGTACAGTAATTGAGACTAAATTGATTTTAAATCTAATAACAGCAGCAAGATTACTAATAGGACAATACTGGAAGAAAAAAGAAGTACCTACAATAGAAGAATGGATATTGAAGGTTGCCAATTTGGCTGAGATGGCGAAGATATCAGCCTTTTTGAAAGACAATACGCAAGAAAGATACTTAAAGGAATGGAAAAAATGGATTGACTATATTCAACGTAGATATCAGACTAAGAGTTATCAGACTGTTTTTGAATGATTATAATGTATTATTTTTGATTGTTTGCGGGGGAAGTTAGGTATTGATGATTGTAGGGGTATAATTAAGTTGGGATGAAATTTTTTTAGCATATGTTTGTTTTATTTTTAACTATACTTGTGTTCGTTCCGGGAAGTCGGGGGGGGGGGGAGGGGGGTTGTGAAGGGAGGGGGAGAGGAGTGGGGGGAAGGGGAAAAAATTTTTGTAAAACTTTTTGAATAAAAAAAACAAATGACGTGGAGTATGAAATAGATACCTATTTTTCTCTCTCCCCAGTTTAGGAGAATATATTCCCCATAGTAACCCTTTTCAGTTGTAGACCTGACAAACAACTATTGTTCTGAAGCCTTTGTTCCAGAGGTCATAACAGACTAAATAAATTTGCCCACAGGTACAACAAATACAAGATACTTGTTGGGCTAATATTTGTTGAGCTGCATAAAGCAAACATTCCTACTTCAGCAGGAATTACCTACTATTCTACTATCTTGTGAATGGTTTGCTTTCCACATATAACTTCACTTCTGACCTACAAAGAACTACGTTGGGTTTTATTCATGACAATTAGCCAGGATAATGAAAGGAAAGGAAACCTATATTTAAATTTATCTGAACCTTTCTTAACAGGTGAGCTAAGGACCATTGTAATGGTCACCTGAATTGGCTCTGGGAGTGGAATTTAATTTCTCAATAATTACATCATCAATTTGGGCATGTACAATTTTTTAAGGAGACAGCCAGTTTGGTTTAGTGAATAAGGAACCAGGAGATTTTGAGTTGTAATCCAGCCTTAGACATGAAAGTCAGCTGAGTGACCTTGAGTCAGTCATTCTCTGTCAGCCCATAACATCTTGCTTACACAAATAGCCAGTTGGTCAGTCTTGTCACAACCAATGGATCAATACTTGGTTGATATGAAAAAAAGTGGAAAGAAAGAGGAGGAGGAGGAAAAGGAGGAAGAGGAGAAGAAGTTTCTTAAGATTTATGTGTGTATCTCTAACATGTATACATGTGAAACCTGGATACTTTTATTTGTTTTATATGAATATGATAAGACTATGGAAATAATACTGCGGATATCTAAGGATATTCAAGAAATACACTGAAATATATTGCTTCAGACTACCATAGGTCATAGACATTTGCTATAAAAAAGAAATGTTTCCTCCTACACTCTGAAATCAATTTCATATGTGATTTTTATTAATCTCCTGGTAACAATTTGGATGGATTTGCTACCTCCAGGGTGTGGTTAGGATGTCCTCAGTTCGCGTCAAGACCTTTCTTGTTGTTTCCTGCGTGGGAGGGCTGCGGTTCTTGTTTCTGAAGAGGAATGTCATATGATAGGTCAGCAACTTCGGATCTCTCTGTCTGAGTTCCACTTCCTTCCTAAATCTGATAAACAATTAAAGGAACCATTTGTTTATGTGTATGCGTGTGTGTCTCTCTTTCGGATTTTTAAAAAAGTTATTTCGTTTATCATTACTGAACTATTGCTGCTCTGTTTGTCTCAGATGGAGTGGGAAAGGCCTGGCATTTCTTTTAGGGACTCTAGAGCTCCCTTCTCCTTGGTTTTTTTTTTTTTTTAAATATATTTTTTCCTAATGTAGGATTGCAGAGAATATGCGAACCTGTGCACCCTTTGGTGACCTTGTATTAATCTAAGAAGGCAATTGCCCTAATGTGTTCTTCTTGTGTGAAGGAATCAGATAGAAGAACGGCCTTATGGCTGAAGCATTGCTCCAAATGACTACACAGATTGGCACAAAAACAGCAAAAATATTTGGTGCCAGCTCTTAGGGACGTGAAAGCTAACCAAGTGTTCAGTGCAGTATCTCTTAACGAATTCATCCACATATACATACATTATTAAAGGTGTTTGCCTTACCATTTTAAATGTAAAATATAGCACTAGACAACCCATGACCCATTGGTTCATCGTTTCAGAGATATTTGCTTATCTAAACCGAGAAACAGAATGATCAAAGGCAGGCAAAACAAAAACAAAAACCCAAAACAAAAACCCAGTGTGATTGGGTGCAACTTCCAACTTCCTGCTGGGTTTCCCACTGAGTTTTCTTGAGAGAAGCTGAAGCATCAGAAATCTTCTTCCCTTCCCTTCCCTTAGGTGGGGGATTGAGAAAGTGAGAGATTATGCAAGCAGCCAGATAGATGTTAGGGAACCCTGAAAATGAGGATAAAATGATCACAACAAAACCATGGCAGCAATGAAGGAGCCACAACAATGAATTGAGTAAACTTAAGAGTATCTTCTTAATTTAGTGTTAGCAAAGAGTTCTAATTGTGGCTCAACATAGAGTCAAATTCATCTGTTTCTAATATATTTGAAATTCTTCTGGATTGTAGGAGAAGAGAAATATTACATGTATATTTCACAACTAAAACAAATGTAGGAATTATTTACACAGGCTTGGCTGGCTAAAGTGCTAGACATGTAAAATTATGACCAGGGTTTAAAATTGCTAATTGAGCCATTGTCTATATGTGTATATGGTATGTAAATACAAGTCACATGTGATAAGAAGATGAGAGTCACTTTCATACCACATCCTTTTTATCATCCAGTTCTTCACCAGGTTCTTTAAAATTAAATTGCAATTACTTTTACCTCTGTTAATCCTAAAGCATAGAGAAGACACGAAGAATATCTTGGGGCAATCAATGCACATGCTTTCCCATCACAAATCAGTCAGTGCTCACTGAAACTCTGTGAAGATTTGATTTAGAAATTTTCGTTGAAGGCAATTCATTTGTGCTTCCATTTTTTTTTCTTAAACTGAATCATCAGAGTTGAATGTACAGATACCTTTCTCTAAACTAAATTTCAGTTTGAATCAATTCAAATCAGAATATTGTATTGAACTGAGAAAAATTAGTGATTTGAATCAAACTGATGAGGGACGAATAACGGAAGAGTATAAATAAATTATTCAAGCAGAACCTCAAACCCTGTGAGTTAACTTCTGCTTCTGAAATCATAAAAAACCTATTTCATACCAAAATAAAATAAAATAATAAAATAAATAAAATAAAATAATAAAATAAAATAAATAAAATAAAATGCTAACCCCATGCATTGCTAATACACACACACACACACACACACACACACACACACACACACACACATATACATGCACACACACACATACACACACACACCCAGAGAGAGAGAGAGAGAGAGAGAGAGAAATCTGGGAAGTTACCATGAATGGAAGCTTTCCAGATGCAAAACCAGAAGCCTCTATTTCATTTAAAAGTCCGTGTAACTGTGGCAGTGAAATTATAGTGCACTGACAATTTTGCAACCACCCACTTATATCAATAGATTTAATTATAGAGTTGAATGAATGAGAAATTAAATCTAGACAAGATATCGAAAGCTGTTACCAAATAGAACACTGGACTAAGGGATAGTATTCACATTATTTTGGAATGGGCTGCCGTCTTTTTGCATTAGACATAAATTATTGTAAATCACCCAAAATCATTCACTAAGACTGGTGGTTATAGAAAACAAACAAACAAACTCAGCTCTTTATCATATCCAGCATGGTGAAATTAGAGAGCTCCTGAGCCTATCCTAAAATGGTACAAAACTCCCATGGAAGTATTGCTCAATAGTTTTGCTCAAAAGTTTCCAAAAGGTCTCTCTTGTTCCCCTAACTTTATCCCACTTTATTATTTTAGTAAATCACTCCAGGCTGTGAACATACCTAATACCCCTTCCTAGTCCTAGTTTCCTCACAACAATCACCCTGTATGGTGAGTTGGGCTGAAAGAGGGGAAGCAACTACATGCCAATCCATATACAGACCCTTCCCCCAGCCCCCGCCCTTAAAAAGATGTCTTAAATGTATCTTAAAAGCTTAAAAGATGTCTTAAATCTTAAATGTGGGGCATGATGTACACCAAGACCAGAAAACAAGCAATATTCTCTCTGGTAAATTAGAAAAAATAGGAGTTGTTTCTTCCACCTATTATTTACCACTTCACAGTGATAATTCTCAAAGACATTTCCTTAACATTCAGATGTCAGATATTTCAGTATTTTGTTCAGCGGCCTTATTTTTGCATTCAGGTTCAACCGGTACTCAAATCCTTAGCAGAAAAGTAAGAGTGTCACAGCCTCCACCTAGAAATTCCCCACCCTTGTCTTGTAGAACAATTGCTGAATTGTTCTGAGATGTTAACCCACATAAATTAGCTCCAGCTATCCAGTGTTTGATCTGGTTCTTTTGTGGCTGTTGGGTTGCATGCAGATGTGTGAGTCTTGTTTTACCACCTACATGTTATATTACTTACATCTCCTCTTTCATCTTAATTGACTGGAGCCTCTCAGATCTATGGTGTGGGCATGACAGCTAAACTTTCTTTTTCTTATACGGGAACAGTTACAGGAACAATTTCTGAACACTGTATAATTTATTTCTAGTTCAGGAAAAATGTACTAAATATGCCCACCTCTCCATATGCCTGTGACTCAGCCACAATAAGCATAGTGAGTTGTTAATCTGTTTCATCTGATTTTCCTCACCAAATCCCAATCTTTTCCAGTCTGTGGCCCATTATGTACTTTATATTTTCAAATGTGCAGCTAAAAATGTAAAGTGTGAACTCAATCAATGAGTCTTCCTGGGAATGCTTGTGACAAGTGTTTTGTCCTGATGTGAGGGAATATTTTCCAACCAGGAGGAGAATCAAGTAAAGGCACCCAGAGAACCTGATGCAAGATCCAAACTGCAGCATCCAATCCACACTCTTGATTCCAATCTCAATGAATTCAGCCCAAGGGAATCCTACTACCGCTATGCGGTATGTCAGACAGCAAGGAGTGCTCAGCCACCAGAAGCCACTTGGGGTAGGCAGAACAACCTAAAAATGACCAGGCATCAAGAATCATCTAGCAAAGCCTAGATGTTTCCTTGACTTAAAGTCTATTCTCAGTGCAGAGCAAGACTCAGCTGTAGCCTTCTTTCTAATTCTTAATCAGGAAATGTCAAAAACTTCAGCTCATGCCTAAACTAGAAACGAATATTGTCTTGCCTTTGGAATGGGTCAAGATGCAGCCCAAGGAGCCATAATGTAGAGGTATTTTCAGGAAAGAGCCAAGCAACTTTCCTTTTGGAGGACACATCTGGTGACAAATCTGGATTTGTTACTAGTTTTACTGTATTTTTTTTCCCCTTCCATGTTCCTCACTGGGTAGAAGGCTAATGGTTGTTATGATCGGGATTTTCATAATTCTTAATAATTATTATTTTCATAATTACTCAAATTGAAGGAGCCATTAATATGCAATATATGAATAATTGTTCCTATATTATGTGGTTCTTTGCTTACTTTTATGTATTTTTATGTTTTTAATTGTTGCTAGCCACCTAAATGAATAATTCTCTATTAAATTTCAGGGATGATGATCTTTGTGGTCATGTGAATGTTAAAATCTATTCCTAATGGTGTGGTACAATCCAGAAAACATGAAGGGAAGCAGGAATGATTAACCTTTTGTATGAAAAACAGCACAGCACCCAATGGAAGTTCAGAATGCAGGCCTAGGAGAGCTGGTGTTTGCCAGATGTTTTGAATTACACTTTTTACAATCTCCAAGCACTGGCAAGCTTTGGGGGATTTTGAAACTAGTAAGTCAACATATCTTCATTATTAGGCTGCTTCTTATATAAAAATGAAAATATACAAAATGTGTACAAAGTGGCACAAAAACCTATAGTTAGAATAAAATCCATGACTTGGGAAACTAAACTAGGATATGGTTGAACCTTTCCACCTGGATTCTTATTTCAGAAGGCATTATTCAACTGTCTAAATTTTCAGACAAAATTCACAACTTCCCAGTTCTCCTTCAGCAAACTGTCCCACTTGAATGGACTTTTCAGCTAGATATGAGGTAGTGTATGCTTTGCTTCCTTGTGGAAGCATAGCTATAAAGTAATTTCCATGTTGTTGTTGTTACTGCTGTTGTTCAGTATAATAAAATAGTTTACTTCAGAAATACTTTCTGGAGAAGAAGAGGATTAATTGTGCTGAAGTGAAGTGAACCCTAACCCTAACCCTAACAAACAGGAAGCAGCAGGTGAAGCTAAGCAAGATCACATCAAATACCTGTACAATTAGCACAGGGCCCCCCCAAGGCTGTGTGCTCTCCCCACTTCTCTTCTCTCTGTATACCAATGACTGCATCTCCAATGATCCATCTGTTAAGCTACTGAAGTTCGCAGATGACACAACAGTGATTGGTCTCATTCGAGACAATGACGAATCCGCATATAGACGAGAGGTCGAACGACTAGCCTTGTGGTGCAACCAAAACAATCTGGAACTGAACACACTCAAAACCGTAGAAATGGTGGTAGACTTTAGGAGAAACCCTTCCATACTTCCACCTCTCACAATAATTGACAACACAGTATCAACAGTAGAAACCTTCAAATTTCTAGGTTCTATCATATCATAAGATCTAAAATGGACAGCTAACATCAAAAACATCATTAAAAAAGGACAACAAAGAATGTTCTTTCTGCGCCAACTCAGTAAGCTCAAACTGCCCAAGGAGCTGCTGATTCAGTTCTACAGAGGAATTATTGAGTCTGTCATTTGCACCTCTATAACTGTCTGGTTCGGTTCTGCAACCCAACAAGAAAACACAGACTTCAGAGGATAATTAGAACTGCAGAAAAATAATTGCTACCAACCTGCCTTCCATTGAGGACCTGTATACTGCACGAATCAAGAAGAGGGCCGTGAAAATATTTACGGACTCCTCGCATTCTGGACATAAACTGTTTCAACTCCTACCCTCAAAACGACGCTATAGAGCACTGCAGAACAGAACAACTAGACACAAGGAAAGAGTTTTTCCGAAGGCCATCACTCTGCTAAACAAATAATTCCATCAACACTGTCAGACTATTTACTGAATCTGCACTACTATTAATCGTCTCATAGTTCCCATCACCAATCTCTTTCCACTTATGACTGTATGACTATAACTTGTTGCTGGCAATCCTTATGATTTATATTGATATATTGACCATCAATTGTGTTGTAAATGTTGTACCTTGATGAAGGTATCTTTTCTTTTATGTACACTGAGAGCATATGCACCAAGACAAATTCCTTGTGTGTCCAATCACACTTGGCCAATAAAATTCTATTCTATTCTATTCTATTCTATTCTATTCTATTCTATTCTATTCTATTCTATTCTATTCTATTCTATTCTATTCTATTCTATTCTATTCTATTCTAAGTGAAAGATATCTCTAAAGGTGTCTGGTACTGGTATAGGGCTGGAATCAAAATAATCTCAGACAATGGTGAAATCCATTTTTTTTACTATTGGTTCAGTGGGCATGGTTTGGTGGGCGTGGTGTGGCTTGGTGGGTGTGGCAGGGGAAGGGTACTGCAAAATCTCCATTCCCACCTCACTCTGGGCCCAGCCAAGGTGGTAGTTGCCGGTTCTCTGAACTACTCAAAATTTCCACTCCGGTTCTCCAGAACCTGTCAGAATCTGCTGGATTTCACCCCTGGTCTCAGACTTGCAGAAGAATTCATTCAGGCATTATGGAAGTATCCCAGGTCTCTCTTCCCTAGAAGAATACGTAACTTTTCTGCCAAAAGTAACAAACGATTTCCTTTCTCCTTGTGCTCTGGAAAGCCTGAAGATAATGTTTGTGGTTGCCAAAGTGTGATTGTGAAAGAACCCAGTTTATGGATCCCAGAAGACTAATCATAGCAACACTATGGTGAAAAAAATAATGTGGAGAATTAAAAACTTGTTTCAGTGTTGATCACAAGCCCAGCAACTTCATCTTAAGCCCTTATGTTGGTGTGCAAATCACAGGATTACTACTTCAGTTCAGCTGATATGTCTCAGACTAACTCATCCTCATAGTTCTCCACCTTTACTGGATTTGCAAAATGCCCTTCAAGAATATTTTTAAAATATGAACTGCACTCTTTTGGGGAAGGTGATCTTTTGACTTTCTATTTTTCAGGGGTGGGGAGAAACCCATCCATTTTAGCTTGGAGTTGTGCATTGGCTGGGAATCCAATCCAATCCAATCCAATGACTTGCAATATAATTTAGGATTTCTTTGAACTTGTGGGTCATTGTGCTGTGCTTTACCATTTTTAGCATCACGGTATAGATTCAGATCAGAACTTACGTCCATGTCCAGTCATATATGCTCCTTGTTTTCATCCACATTATTTCAGATTTCTCTTTTATCATTTCACAGCAAATGAGGAGAGACCACTCAGATGCAGTCTTATCCAATGCCTTTATTGCTTCCCTCTAAAATCCAGAGGTTGTACTTCCACAATATCTTAAGAGAACTCCCCAACATCTGAAATCAAGTCAACTATCATTTTAATGGTCCTGATATAATGCTCCTCGAGGACATTGGAGAAAATTAAAATGGTATTTGCAGTACAATATTAGGCCAGATTTATTAATTTTTTTTATCTAGGTGGGAGAGACAGCTGTGTTCTCGACAGCAGAACAGAGATGACCACTTCCTCTTTCGCTTCCTACAATACATCAAAGTGACAGTTTAAGAAAAGATAACAGTCAGCAGTTATCTTGACCATTTCATTATGCACTCTTTGGTGCATTTGTGAGTTTGTGTGTGTGTGTGTGTGTGTGTGCGTGCGTGAGAGAAGAGAGGTAGGGGGAGGCAGTGTCTTGAAAGTAGTTCAGTCCAACAGATAAACTAAGCTGAGAAATCTGAGGGACACTACTTATGGTACCATACCAACATTGCCAATTAGCTCAGTTTGCTGTGGACTACAGACTTGGCCTGGATTTGGCTTCTTAGAGATGTACAGCATGAACAGCTTCAGCTGCAAGGCAAGAAAATATGATTTTTATTAGGGTTTTATTGGCTGTACAAAAGCCTAGAGATCTGCTGTCTGCCAGCACCCTGCAGTGGAAAACTCAGGCTGTTGCTACTCTCATTTGCTGCTCCTTCCCCTTCCTTTTACCTTGAATAAATGGCTGCAGTCTGAAGGCTAGCAAGGATGCCAGCTGGAATGCATTCCGTTCCTTTTTAACTTGTTAGACATGCAAGAGAAGTTTACAGTTTGATAGTCTGCTATATTTACAGTTCTCCTGAAAGCCAGCCCTGCAGATAATGACAAAGTCTGGACTTTAGAGTTCAAAACTGGTGCCGGCAGAGAGAAATTTACTCTCTTTTTCCATATCCTGTCTTAATAAAGAGAAAGAGTCTGCATAGAAGTGAAGTCCACATTTAACTACTGAGGTCATGCATCCTTGCTTAGTTACAGGAGTTTCCACTGAAAGATTTCGAATTTACTTCAAAGTTTCATAATATTTGTTAGAAGTAAGAAAAGGAATTGACTAATTTACCAAGGCTACAAAGTGAACAGTTGTCATAAAGAGACAAGAATTATAAAAATACAAAAGACACTACATAATATAATACCATACTATGCCGATACAAATTCCTTCTGTATTTCATAAGACAGTAAACTGAAACAGGAAGGGAGGAAGGAAGGAAGGAAAGCAATGGTGGTGATAAGGAGCCCACAAGTTCTGTAAAGAGAGACTTGAAGGAACAAAGTTGGTTTAGCCTAGAGAAAAAGGACTGAAAAGGCATGTTACACACACACAAATACTAAGACCAACCAGTGTTTGTTGAATCATATTGTCAGATATAGAATAATGGTGTTAAATTTCAGGAAGGTAGATTCTAGCTAAATATTTGAAAAAAGTTTTTAACAGTAAGGTTCAACTGTAGAATTACAGTAGTTCAACAGTAGAACTAATGACCAGGGGAAATCTCCCCCCCCCCCCTGGGATCCTTTAACAAGAGGGCATATTGAAAAATTTTCAGAGATGCTTTCATATGGATGTTTGCATTCACAATTCCAAAAGTGGATTGGATGGTCTAAATATCCTGCCTCAGTTCTACCATAATATGATATAGCAATTATGGGGAGCTTGTGATGTTCCTATTGGGACTCCAATGCCCACCAAATTATAATTAGGAATGCTGAAAATAGCAGTTCAGCAACTTCTGGAAGCTTACAAGTTCCCACTCTTAATAAATAGAGCTGGGTAGAGAAAAGATTGTAATAATATTACACTGAGGCTAATGTGGGATATTATATTTTTTTAAAAAGCGCAAGCAATTCAGTTTGAAGTCTACCTACAATTATTATATTAACATCTGATTTGTAGAACCATTTGTCAGAACTTTTAAGGGGTATCTTCTAATGAGGAAATGATACTGAGTTATTTTGTTTGAATCAACTCTGGTTGAATTTGCTACTCTGTGTGTGAGGTAAAGACAAAGAAAAGGAAGAAAGCTGTCAAACCCAGACAGCAAGTAGGATTGTTACATAAAATTTGTCATGACTCAGTCATGATGGAGGAGTCCCAGTTACAAGCATTCTATTAGCTCACTTAGTTACATACTTTTTTGGCCCACAGTTCTTCATTTTCTTTTATGCTGTTGTTTTTCATCATCTGCCATGAGAAATATTGAAAATTTTCAGAGATGCTTTCATATGGATGTTTGCATTCACAATTCCAAAAGTGGATTGGATGGTCTAAATATCCTGCCTCAGTTCTACCATAATATGATATAGCAATTATGGGGAGCTTGTGATGTTCCTATTGGGACTCCAATGCCCACCAAATTATAATTAGGAATGCTGAAAATAGCAGTTCAGCAACTTCTGGAAGCTTACAAGTTCCCACTCTTAATAAATAGAGCTGGGTAGAGAAAAGATTGTAATAATATTACACTGAGGCTAATGTGGGATATTATATTTTTTTAAAAAGCGCAAGCAATTCAGTTTGAAGTCTACCTACAATTATTATATTAACATCTGATTTGTAGAACCATTTGTCAGAACTTTTAAGGGGTATCTTCTAATGAGGAAATGATACTGAGTTATTTTGTTTGAATCAACTCTGGTTGAATTTGCTACTCTGTGTGTGAGGTAAAGACAAAGAAAAGGAAAAAGAAAGCTGTCAAACCCAGACAGCAAGTAGGATTGTTACATAAAATTTGTCATGACTCAGTCATGATGGAGGAGTCCCAGTTACAAGCATTCTATTAGCTCACTTAGTTACATACTTTTTTGGCCCACAGTTCTTCATTTTCTTTTATGCTGTTGTTTTTCATCATCTGCCATGAGAAATATTGAAAAACACAAGAGAGAGCTTATTGTTTAGTTGATCCAAATAAAAAGGATCATGCTCCTCTGAACTGGACAACAAATTAATTTCAGAGTACAACTGATGAAAGTTGGCTTAGAAGGTGCATATGTACCCGCCGTGTGCTTTTATAGAAAGTATATCATATAGAGTTAAGCAATTTCCTTGGGAGTAAATATATAATGTAATCTTATGCATGTCTAGTTAAAATTATGCCTCACTGAGTTCAATTACATTTAAGGTGTAATTGCCACAGAGAATTCCTAGCAATATCAATCAGAAAGCATTTTGCAGCCTATTATTTATTTATTTATATATTTATTTAGCCACCCAATTTCCAAATAACTCTGGGTAGCTTAAAACTGAAAACCAATTTATTACAAGAAAAATACAACAGATGAAAAGAACAATAAAGAACCAAACTGAATTAAACCAAACAAACTGAAACAGGAAAGAAGGCTGAACAAACACCCTGGCCTAGGAAGACAACCAAGACTTCAACAATTTCCTGAAAGGCACAGCATATTTAATACATTAAGAAAAGAGAAAAAAAGTAACCATGAATTGTTTCTTGAGTGGAAAACTCTAGAACTCCCCCATCTTAAAATTTATTGTCAGTATATTGTGAGATTAAGGAGTTTTCATCATGTCTTCTGACTACCGCTTGATCTTTGTGGATGTGTCCTCTCGGTTTTCTGCCTGTTGCCCCACATACAGTAGTTCAACCACAAGTTAAACTATAATGTATATAATGTATAATTATATAATTGTATAATCAAGGAGTATATGAAATCCCATGCACCGCCTGCCCCACCACATACATTGGACAAACCAACAGAAGAATAAGTGCACGCATTGAAGAACACAAGAACTCATTCAAAAAAGAGGAACCAACTTCTTCCCTGGTCCAACACTTTAAAGTCACAGGACACGATATTGACTTTAAAAAGACCAGAACTATCGCCAAAACTGAACACTTTAACAACAGAATAATCAGAGAAGCCATCGAGATAGAAAAACGCCCACACAGCATGAACAAACGAGATGATACCTCCCGCCTACCAGCCATTTGGAAACCTGCCCTTATTGACAAACGTGTCCCTAACACGAGGAATGACACCAGACCCACACTCACGAGGTCCACACAGGATGTCACCACCACACATCCACCCAGAAGCACACCCAAACCCACACTGATCAGGAAGCACGACCAAGGACCAGAAGCCAGACCGCAGCTGCAACATTAGCCACTTCAAACCCTCCAATCCATACATGCAGCAGACTGACACCCACTACGAAGATGTAGCACGACCACGAACACGAAGCCAAACAGCAGCAGTGCAGCTCACCAGCTCAAATCCCCTGCAGCACAGATTAGACTGAGCACAACCAAGCCCCCACCAACACAGGACACACCCCAGCCAATCAGAGCACAGAAAACCCCATCCAATCAGAGCACAGCCAAGCTCCCACCCAATCAGTTCAAACCCCACCAGCAGTTAAAAGGAAGAAACAGCTGCGATCACACATTGCTCCCAGAAGCACGGCTGAAGCCTGAAGATGACGAATGAGACTTCACGAAACGTCGCCAAGACACTTCCAATTTTACACGGAGAAAACCCGAACAACCAAAGACCTATATATATATATATATATATATATATATATATATATATATATATATATATATATATATATATATATTTATGTATATATAATTATATATATAATATAATGTATATAATGTAATGTATTTGAATTTTAGGAGGGAAATTTGGGCGGGAAAATGCACGGTGCTGATTGGCTGATGCCTCAGCCAAAATTCTATTTAAAGAGGGGTTTTTGCCTGTTGGTTTTTGCTGGGATCACAATAAACTACAGAGCTGTTGTCACTTGTATCGACTCCTGCCTCGTCATTGCCCGAACTTAACATTGGCGACGAAGGTGGGGTTTTGAAGGCAGTGAGACTAGGAAAAGAGCTGAAGGAGCGACTTAGTTTAAAACCCAGCCAGTATTAAGAGCGGATATATAGCGATGTCTAGCTATACGCCGCCAGCGCCATTCGACCCAGCCAAGGAGAAATAGGGGTCGTATATGGCTCGTTTCGAGTGTTTCCTCGAAGCTAACGAACTGCAAGGAGTATCGGATAATCGGAAGCGCACTTACTTCCTGAGCCACTGTGGGCCAGAAGTCTTCGATACCGCCGAATCGCTGTCGGAACCAACGCCGGTACAGTCGGTGCCATGGCAAATGCTACAGACGACGCTACGAGCACACTACGCGCCGGTGCCATCAAAGTTTGTACAACGGTTCGAGTTGAGGCAAAGAGTTCAGCAAGAGGGCGAATCGATAAGCGTATACATGGCTGCATTAAGGAAAGCCGCAAACCACTGTGAGTATAGAGACTTGGAAGACTCTCTATTAGAACAACTCATTTGTGGGGTCAGGGACATCTGACTACAGAGGCTGCTGCTGTCGAAAAGCAACCTAACCCTGGCGATAGCCCTGGATGAGGCCAGGGCACACGAGATGTCCACCAAAGCAGCGGAAACCTTACAAAAGCTGAACACGCCGAATGCCAGATAGGAGTTGAATCTGTAGAATTCTTGGGTTACCGGATAGATAAGGAAGGCATCCACCCAACGGAGAGCAAAGTGCAAGCCATTAGAAAGGCCCCAACCCCAAAAAACAAAACAGAATTACAAGCATTTTTGGGGCTTGTAAATTTCTATGCGGTATTTTTAAAAAATAAGGCAACGGTAGCCGAACCGCTACATAAACTGCTAGCGAAAAAAGCTGTTTGGACTTGGGGCAGGGTTGAGGCTAAGGCATTTGAAGGAGTTAAGAATCTCTTGTCCAGCGATAGCCTTCTTATTCAGTACAATGGGACATTGCCACTAGTACTAGTTTGTGATGCATCACCCTATGGGGTAGGGGCTGTCCTCAGCCACAGGTTACCGAACGGTTCAGAAGCCCCTATCGCATATTTTTCCCGCACGATGTCCGCAGCAGAAAGGAACTATAGCCAACTAGACTGGGAAGCCCTGGCTATAGTTTCTGGGGTTAAAAAATTCCACGAGTACCTGTTTGGGCGGCAATTTGAAATAGCCACAGACCACAGACCGTTATTGGGACTATTGGCGGGGGACCGTCCAACACTGGTTGCATTATCACCCAGGCTGACCCATTGGACTATTTTCCTGGCAGCATATTCGTACAAACTGTCTCACCGACCGGGCAAGGATTTGGGACATGCGGACGCTTTAAGTAGATGCCTGTTGCCAGAGACTATTGAAGACCCGACCCCAGGGACGCCTGTCTTGTTAATTGACTCTTTGGACTCTGGCCCAGTCACATCTACGGAAGTGACTAGGGCATCTTACAAAGACATTGTCATAAGAACTGTGATCGGTTGGGTGCAGAGGGGATGGCCCACTGCACCGGGGGATCGTTTCAAAGAATTTACAAAAAAGCGTTCGGAACTGTCGGTACAAGGGGGTTGTCTGTTATGGGGGGATACAGTGGTTATTCCGGAGAAATTACGAGGGCATGTGTTGGAACTATTGCATGTGGACCACCCGGGGATTGTAAGGATGAAAAGCCTAGCGAGAAGTTACGTGTGGTGGCCACAAATGGATAAAGACATTAGCGACTGGGTAGGGAAATGTCAAGCATGTCAAGAATCAAGGCCACTACCCCCAACAGCCCCCATAAGGGATTGGGAGAAACCCCAGGGTCCTTGGTCCAGGATCCATATAGATTTTGCCGGGCCGTTCCATGGGCAGACCTTCTTAATTGTGGTAGATGCCTACTCGAAGTGGGTAGAAATTTTACTTATGAAAACCACAACAGCGGAAGCTGTAATCACAGTATTGAGACATCTATTTGTGACACACGGGTTGCCCGACACTCTAGTATCCGATGGTCCACAAATGGCCCACAATTTACGGCCACCCAGTTTGAGGGGTACTTGGCAGAAGAGGGCATCCGACATGTCCTCTCGGCGCCTTTCCACCTGGCGACGAACGGACTTGCAGAATGTTTCGTACGCAGTGCCAAGGAAGCGCTATCTAGAATTAGCCCAGGAGATTGGCAATCCAAAATTGATACCTTCCTGGCAGTCCAACATAGAACTCCCTGTGTGACCACCGGCCGCATCCCATTGAAGTTATTAATGGGTAGAAGACTCTGGTGCCCCCTAGATCGGTTAAACCCAACATACTCCCCTGATGGGTACCAAGGCACAAAGGAAAAAACCAGAACAATGACAACAGGTGACCCGGTATGGGCACATAACTATAGTGAGGGCCCAGCGTGGCTAAAGGGAACAATTGTAGGAGTGACGGGCCCAAAGTCATACATAATGGACATGGGGGATGGCCAAGTGTGGAGACGCCACATAGATCAATTACGAAAAGAATACAAAACAATCCAGAAACCAAACAGCCAGACCCTGACTACCCAATATTTGAACCAACAGCTAACTCAACCCCGAGGCGATCGGAGGACTTAGCTGAGTCTGAAGAAGTCCAGTGACGCCAACCGGCTCCTCCGGAGGACAGCAGGGACGACTCTGCCAATAATCCAGGGCCGGATGGCCCAGAGGAGGAGCTGGGAGGAACAAACAGTCCCTCCGACCAGCTCGACTCACTCCCAGGGAATGAATTGCGCAGGTCAGAAAGAGTTAGGAGACGCCCTGTCTACCTGCGTGACTACGTGGAAAAATAACATGCAAATGTTATGCAAAAAACTATGTAAATATGATACAATGTGTTCTGGGAGGGGAGGAGTGTAATGTATTTGAATTTTAGGAGGGAAATTTGGGCGGGAAAATGCACGTTGCTGATTGGCTGATGCCTCAACCAAAATACTATTTAAAGAGGGGTTTTTGCCTGTTGGTTTTTGCTGGGATCACAATAAACTACAGAGCTGTTGTCACTTGTATCGTCTCCTGCCTCGTCATTGCCTGAACTTAACAGTTTCAGAACAAGACAGATCCAGAATTCCTACAGCATGGCACTCAGATGAATCAGTCATTAACAAATAACAAATAACTGAGATAAGTTCCATCTAGGAGCCATTCAAGAAAGAAAGCAAACTAAGATCAAAGAAAGAGGTAAACAGACCTAAATATACTCTTCCTCATTGCACCACCTTTTAACCAGTACCCAAATAAGTGAAAACCAGACATTGTGGCTTCGTCCAATGTGCTCTCTCTCTCTCACACAAGCACACATTTTATTATTATAATATATGTGAACAGAACGTTGCAATATGTGTCTTAGAAGAAAAATAGGAAAAAAGTAGAATAAAAATGTAATAATTTTTCAGGCTGATTCATATTTAATTGTTCCAACTTGAGAGGGGCGAAACCAGCCAAGTGGGAGGGAATGGTGTTTGTGCTAGTTTCATATCTTTCGTATAGCAAACTTATGCAATGTAACACAGCTGCGAGTCCTTTGCAACTTGGTTGGATATAATACATTAATGCACGTTCAGTTTAAATGCATAAGACACACTTAATAAGCATTTATGATCCAGACAAATTAGAGACAGGATAAATATAGAACTTGGTTGTCTCATGTGAACAATCATATCCTTATTGTAACCATAAGGCAGAAATATTTTCCTGGTGCTCTTTCTAAACACTGACACGTAGATAGAAAGTGCTCAGCCAAGGAGGTTGGTTGGATGATTCTAGAAAAAGTATAGCTCAAGCTTTTGAGTGGTCTTTGGACACTAAAACTGCCTGATTAGAGCAGACTTCTGAACCTGATTAATCAAAATAAAGTTACAATTAATTCAGCTGTCTTTCTACCTAGGATTTGGCCAGGTAGATATAGGTAATGCAGATGATTGAGTGAGGCAAATTGCAGAACCTCCAGAAAATCCCATCACATTTTTGTGATAGGCTTCTTTACCTTGCTTTTCTCTCTCTTTTCTCTGAATGAGGATAATTCGTCGCGAGCTTAAAACATACTTATTCATCTGCGCAGGACTGGATTAGATTTTAAATTTGTTGGTTTTTAATGGGTTTTTATCATTTATATTGTTTTTAATAATCTGGCTTATTAGAAGAAGTTTTTTAATTGTTATTTTAGTCTGTATTTATATGTTTTACTTGCCTGTGAACCGCCCTGAGTCCCTAGGGAGATAGGGCGGTATATAAATATGAAAAATAAATAAATAAATAAATAAATAAATAAATAAATAAATAAATAAATAGGGAGAGAGACCCCCAAGAGATGTGTCATTCAATAAAGGTTCAAGCCAGCTGTGAAATCCACTTATTTTTACTACCAATTTGGATACGGGAGCGCGCGTGCACATAGCGTGCATGCCCCTCTTCTGCACATGCGCAGAACCTTCTGAGCATGCGCAGATGGTAAAAAAATGATGTCCCAGCAGATGGGTGTAGCCTCCTGCCACCGCCGTTCCCAGTTCGGCGAGCCAGATAGAACCAGGGGGATTTCACCTGAAAAGAAATCTGTTCCAAATGCAAAACACAAGCAGAGGAGAAAAGTTTCACTTTCAGTTTTACTTTCACAGCAGCAAGCAGCTTTACTACAGAACAGTTGAGCCAAGCCATGCCCAGCCTCCTTCCTTCCTCCTTCTTACTCACACAGCAAATATTGTTTGAATTTCCAAACACCCCTCAACTCTCACACACTGACAGGATGCTAGCCCGATGAATACCGATGGATGCTGGTAGGCAAAGGCAGTTTTTTAAGAAAGGATTTTTCAAAATGACATCAGATCATTAGTATTTCATATACAGTATTATATTATCATGCTCTGATGCTAAGGAGCTAGACATTCTACTTCCGCTCCCCACCTGAAAGGAACTCTGTCCCAACTGCCAGTTGTCTTATATTAACACACCCTTTGCTAAACAGGGCGTGGGCATGGCCAGTGACTTATCCAGGGTGTGACTCATCCAGCCTAGGACATTCTACCCCCCCCCTCTGTCCCAACTGCCAGTTGTCTTATATTAACACACCCTTTGCTAAACAGGGCATGGGCATGGCCAGTGACTTATCCAGGGTGTGATTCATCCAGCCTAGGACATTCTACTCCCCCCCCCCTCTGTTCCAACTGCCAGTTGCAATGTATTAACACACACTGATGCTACAGAGTTACACATTCTACATTACGTTTCAGGCTGTAAGTGTCAATTTATCAAGCCCAAGCACATAGTTTTGTAGCAAAGCACTGGCATCCAGCTATTATGTATATAACATTCTCTTCTGCACCAAGAAACCACCTACCATATCTTTGAACCACCAGTGAGATCTGAACAAAACATTGGGAACCTTTCCCAACCATTCTTAAGTCTGTCACTTCCCAACAATGGAAAGCTGCTCATTCTGCAGTGCAAAGGAAGTGCTGCAAAACTGCTTTCACAGATTCCTTTGGCAGGAAGCTAAGCTGGATATTAATTGGCAAGCCCCACAGCATTTAGGGAACACCAAGCTTCTGCATTGATCCTAGATCAAACAGTTCTTACATTGTACAAAGTCCAGAGGTATATAAATTGCCATACGTTGAACACATATCATGGAAGTCAAAGACTGTTGATGGAAATCTATGTGAATCTGACTGACAGTACAGTCTTTCTGTACATTGAATCATGTCACGTTTCAAGTTCAAAGCAGTGTATGTTTGGTCAATTCATAGCCTGTAAGCATTTGCTCTCAAGTTGGAGTCTCTAGTCCTTGAGATCATGTCCTTAAAATTCAGCAGTAAAATTATTGACTTTCAGCAGCATGGTTTTTAGTAACTATTTACTAAATAAAAGGCAAATGTTGATACATTAAACCTCCTTGAGGTACAGCACACCATCTGATCTCTTTCCCAAAGGCTAAAATGTACTCCTTCCTGGGGTTGGCATTGCAAAACCACTCATGCCCCAAAGGCCTTCAAAGGAACATCATCTATGCTTCCCCAAGCTTGTCCTTGCCTTAATGTAATGTGAAAAATAAACCACAATGTAAATCTATAATATTTTCATTACATGTTTAAAGATTCATTTTCCTTATAGATACTAGAGAAAAATGGGATGAGAATATTTTTAAAGCCAGAGGAAACTTTCCAATTGCTCCGTACAAATCCCTTTGGAGGGAATTATTTTGATAAAGCAAACAATGAAATTTCTGTAGAAAGAATTTTTTTCTCGAGAAAGTTCTGTGATGTTGATTTATTGTATAAGTCTCCTGGAAAGAAAAATAAAGTTTGTTTTCTCTGGTTCTAAGCTTGCACTGATTCGTGTTCACCTGGGCTCCACCCTTAATTCCCAGAGAGAATTCCATAGCGGAAGTTTAGAGTTCCAGACAGCAACCCCCAAGCACTATAAAATATAGCTGTGATGGTGAACCTCTGGCATGCATGCCACAGGTGGCATGTGGAGTTATCTCTGCGGGCATGCGAGTTGACACCCAGGTCAACTCCACTGCGCATGCCTTCATGTCTCCTGCCGGCCAGCTGATTTTTGGGTCTCTGCCGGGAGGTGTGCATGCATGTGCAGGGAGTGGGGTGTATGGTGTGCCCCCCACCCTGTTTTTGGTCCCAGGAGACTTCAGGGAGGCCTGCTAGCACCAAAACGGTGGTCACACATGCACGCATGGCGGGCAGGGGGAGCGTGGGGGGTTGCTCATGTCGGGGGAGCATAGGGGGCATTGCGTTATGGGTCCGTGCATGTGGCATCCAAGGAAAAAAAGATTCACCATCACTGAAATATAGGATATAAAAGCACAAGCAGTGAGATGCAGCTGCAAAAAAGGCTTATGCAGTTTTAGGCTACATTAACAGAACACTACTGTCCAGTTCTCAAGAGGTAACATTCATAGGATATTGTATTTTCATCCATTTTATATATAGCCCTATTTTGGGACAATGTACGTCCCATAAAGAATATGGAAATTGTAGAATCAATAAATACATAGTTTGTTGTCCATAAAGAGGACGGTTTAAAGGAACTAATTCTGTTAGTCTGGAGAAAGAAATGACTGCATAGGAATCAAGATATTTGGAATTACAAGGAATAACCAGGACTCTTCTAATTACAGAAATTATGTAAACCCCCTTCTCTGTTGTCCCATAATACAAGACTTTTGGGGTTACATTATTGGAACTGGGTTAAACTTCCATGACAGCAGTTTAAGAAGGGAACAAGTGATTTGCAGAACGGATGGGCTCTTCCTGGTTTTCAGAAAGAAGCCTAACAGCATCTGATGAAAATGCTGTAGCTCTAGAATTTCCTGCGTTAAATGGGGAGGGGTGGGGAGGGGTTGCCTATGAAGCCCTTCTCCAGGCCAGTGATTCTTCAAGCCCGTTTCACACACTCTTTGTGGGTGAACTTGAAGTGGAACAAGACACGAATTTCCACAAGTTATGTGGTCTCCATGCCTTGTCTAGTCTGCAGTTTCTGTTGGTTTCTGTTTGCAGTAATAACTCCTCCATGCTTCAATGGCACAGGACAGTCAAGGATGACTTGCTCAGTCCCAGGCAGCATTTTCTGAATTACTATTTCAGTGAAGTTCTTTGAAAGACAGGAAGGTTAATGTTACTAACTCCTGGGGAGGCAGGAAATTAAACTTCCTCCTCACATCGAAGTTAACCCACACTTCCTGTTGGAAACTAGAAGTGGTCGTTCATGTTTCTTCATAGGAAGTTAGGCTGTTTCAAGGGCAAGTCTTTCTCTTTTTTTTGCCTGAATTGTTTGTTTCTGCATTTTTTTAAAGAGAACACAGAGAACTGAAGTGGTTCCTATCTTGCTACCTAGCAAGCTGACTCACCTTACTCCCTCCCTCCTTCCCCTTCCTCCACCCCCCCTCATCCTGGTTATTTAACAGAACAAGGTGACTCTTGCTTAAACAGAGCAAACAACCATTTCTAATCTGCTTCTTTATCTTTCAAATATTAATCTCCAAGGAAAACCACAATGACAGCTCTGAACAGAGGACCTGGAGTGACAGGGAAGGGCTTTTTCAAAGTTATCAGCGCTTTCCTCAATATAATTCCAAAATCTGAAGTTTATTTACCTAGCGTTGTTTATATCAAAACCCGTTTAAGTTCCTTTCCACTTCTGTTTCTCACCTGCAAAGAAACTTGCAAGTTTTGGCTGTGGTTTGAGATGTTTTAAAACATAGGGCATCAAGCATGAGGGCGTGGGTGTTCAAAATAAAAAAAAGAAAAGAGATGGTAGAGGGACACGATGCTCTCCAATAAGCAGGACTACAACATTAGGAAAATGTTTCATGTGGCCCCAAAAGAAAAAGAGTAACTTCCATTCCAATTTAGGAAAAAACTGTACTTGTTTCTGTATTAAGATGTGGGCAGTCTGTAAAAAAGCTATGCTTTTTAATCTTTTAATGGATTTAAAAAAAATGCCATATAGTACTTTTTAACATACCTATTTCACACACAAAAAAATATCCTACAACTCCAGCATAAAATAATGGACTTTAAAGTCAATTGCTGCCCTTTCTCTATTGTCAAAGATATTATCATATCCCCTGCCAACCTCAGAGACTTTTTTTTTTGTTAAAATATGTTTATAAGCCATCAAGCCTCAAATACATTGTTGGAAGAAATATCCATCTGGGTTCAGTTCCAAGTGGGGACAAAGACACTGGAAACATGGAGGCTGCTTGGAAAGATGGTTTAATGGTGGTCAGGATCACATGGCTTGAGATCCTGAACAGAAAAGGGCTGAGATCCTGTGTGCTCCCTGGCTTTATGCTTTTTCTGAGCTTTGACCTTTCTGGGGCACAGGAAGAGTACCCTGATTGGCTGTCAGACTCCCAGGGGGTAGGGGTCTTAGCTAGCCTTGCTGGCTGATGTAATCTTCCCAGGTGCCATGTGGTGAGTTTCAGTTGCTAGATGGCTTCTATTATGATGCAGATGATGGCCCATTGACAAAGGTGGGGGGTGGCAGGAAGTTGCAGGGAGCTGCTTTGTCTTTAAAACATGTTTCTCCGTTTCTCATCCAGGGAAATATATTCTGCCTTTTTAAATATTTTCTAAAATATTTCATTCTTCTAGGAGGGGGGTGGGTGCTAAATTCCTAGAACATAACTGTATTTTTTGACAGATGACATCACAATGCAGTTATTATTCTGATGTCATGGTAATGGACATACTTACTGATAGTAAGTTGAATATGGATCTTCGAGTAGCCAAACTGCAATCAAATACAGGAAAAGTTGGAAATACCAGCAAGAGTTCTTCATTTCCTTATCAACCCCCCACCCCCAAATGAAGAAAGATCCACTAAAAAAAACCCATGCATATTGGAAATGCTGCTTTCCATTGGGTAGAAAAAAATGGAAAAAGAGGAGCAGAAAGGGGAGATGAAATGGAAAATTTTGGAAAGGAGCCTCTCTAGTGTCTCTCTGATTCCTAGAGAGAACTAAAACGCCCTGGGAACTTTGTTTGGGGAAGGGCCTTCTTTGCCTATGAAGTTAATTTGGAAAGGGGGTGGGGTGGGGGCATTGCTGTGATTCAGATATGGCTGCTTTGCCTTTCCTGGCAGTGGCTCAGAACAAATGCTGGAAGCCACTTTAGTTCCGGGTCCTTAAGGTGAGCACGTTCCCCTTTGACACAATTTAGCCATCTTGGTGTTTACCCAGTCAGAGTGCGCAAAGCAGGGCAAAGAGCACATTGTTTCCATTCCATCCAAAGAAGGTTTAATAGGCGGGTAAAGTGATCAGTATGAAATGTCCCAAAGCAATTAATTTGCTATAAAAGGATTAGTAAATATCTCAAAGTAAGACTCTGTAAATGCTTTTACTGAAACAGTGGAAAACTACTCCTTTCCCCCACCTCTGTCTTTTAATCACCCCATTGATAGAAACAAAAGTTTCGAAAAAAAGCTTATTAAGAGATAAACTGTGTCTCGGGGAAAGAGAAACCTTATCCTTCTTATCTGTATTATTATTATTATGGAGAACAGGAAGCTAGGAGAAGAATAGCTCTTCCTTCTTTTTCCTCAGTTCCTTGTACCACAAGGTGATCTAGCAAACATTAACATACCATATGCCTAGAAACTCACCTCTCTGCCATTCTTTACATACCATGGATAAAAGCACCTGGATAGAAGAAAACACAATTTAGTCTTGCTGCCAAATCATTAAGGCATGAATCATTCCCTTTGCTGTGGTTCCAAAGGTTCTCACATTCTGAAGTGCAAAATCTCTAAAAATAGGATGAACTCAAAATATATTGAGCTATTTTTACATAAGACGTACAGTAGGTAGTTCCAGTATAGATTGATCTGATTTGTGAAAAAGAAACTTTAACATAACATGACATAATAACAGAGTTGGAAGGGACCTTGGAGGTCTTCTAGTCCAACCCCCTGCCCAGGCAGGAAACCCTACACCATTTCAAACAAATGGCTATCCAACATTTTCTTAAAAACTTTATTATGGGCTATTAAATTCCTTTGGAGAGAGCACTCAGAGAGCCAGTATGATGATCTTTATTGCACTTTGCACTTTTTAAAAAATAATAATAATAATTTGAATCTTGAGGACCCTCCCTTGTAAAGTAATGATGAGGCAAAGCAATTTGCAGAACCTCCTTCCTTCCCTTTCCTTTTCAATAATTTTGTCAAGAAGATGAGGGAGAGTGATTCTGTCTTGCTTACCTTGTCTTTTTACTATTCTCATTTCAATGTTCTCTCTCTCTCTTACCTGAACATGTAAACCAACTTGGGTGTTTGAATAAAAAGAATACAATTTGAATAGAAAGGGTTGCTTCCAGGGGTGAATGCTCCCTGTTCAGACTGGATCTTGCGATCCGGTAGTGATCATGGTCGGTGGTTCGGCGATCCAGTAGCGATTGCTGAACCACCGGCGACACCCACCGCTCGGGTGTCATTACTTCCTGGTTTTAACCAGGAAATAATGTGTTTTTTACCTTCTGCGCATGCGCAGTCAGTAAGGAAGGTAAGTAGATTTCACCCCTGGTTGTTTCTATTTTAAGGAGGGAATAAACAAGGAAATAAATAAGAGTAGGCTACAAAACTAAAAGGGGATTTGACTTATCCTGGAATCAGAGCTCTCTCCCCAAGCATCTACCCTTTGTCTCCTATGGAAAAAGAATAACTTCTCTGGAGATTTTTTAAGAGGAGAATTTTCAGACAGTTTCAAGGGGTAGTGGGCCCATTTTTAGTCCTCTGTTCATTTTTGTCCCTTTAATCAACCAAGTTCTTTTTGGAACATAGTTTGGGTGTGGCCCAATACCAGGAAACAGTATTATTTTTAGAGGCACTATTAGCAAAAGGCAATTAAGAAATTAGTGAAGAGATTAATGTAATTCACATATTCTCAGGGTGAAAGAAGTTACAGGGAGACTGATAGAAGCAACCACAGTAAGAAGAAGTAATTACAGTAGTAGTGAAAATCATAGCAGTGCATTCTACTTTCACTATTCTAGAGTCTTGTAGGCATGCATGTTAGTATTTAGTATTAGTATTTATTGAATTTTTATACCGCCCTTCTCCCGAAGGACTCAGGGACTCACAGCCAAGATAAAAACAATGATAATGTACAGATAAAACAATAATTAAAAAACTTATTAAATGTATGGCCAAATTAAAACATTTAAAACCTTAAAAACCCCGTAAAATTTGTATCAAATATTAAAATATTGAAAATATTAAAACTATTTAAAATTCCTAGGCCACTTGATATGACAGGAGTTGTACTCCAAATCTTATGAAAGGCAAATTGGGGAATACTATTGTACAGAATTGTACAATCTTGGCAATTTCTGAATATGGGGACTTCAGTTCCCAAAATTTTCAGCAATAGGTCTGCTGGCTGGGGAATTGTAGGAGTTAGCCCATAAATTGCAAGAGTACTCAGGCTGAGAAATACTCTTTTAGTAAAGGTTATAAGGCCTGCATCCTATTCATCATTCTGGTTAGCATGGATTTATATTGTGCACAGCTTATTATTTTAATTTTTGCATGGTCATAGTCAGAGATTCATTTTCCAAAAGTATCAGCTAACTGGGCTTCCTACAAGTGGACATGAGCAGAGGTAACATTTCTACCACCAGTTTTGTGAACAGCACATTGCAGAGAATTGATAGATAGGTACTTATAGCTCTGTCTTATAAAAGGAACCTTTTCTCAAGTTAAACTTCTCCAATCTCCTGGATCATGTCTGAAGAAGGTTTACTTATTTATTATACAGAATAATATGCACTGTACATTTGTATGAAAGCAACTACAGAATCAGCTGTGGAGTAAAAAAAAATCCACAACTCTATAAAATTTATTTATTTATATGACTTACATGATCATATTGTGGATATTATTTATATGTCCCCCCCCCACCTCCAAAATCTCACAGCAGAGACTCTGGGCAGCATACAAATTTGAAACAGCAACAATCCCACAATTTAAACCACAATATCCCAAGTTAAAACGATAATCCCAATTTATAAAAACAACTTTAATAAACAGAACTTGCCTAACTCACTACTGCAAATCAAATGCCTGGGGGAACAGACAGGACTTCAGCATCTTACAAAAACCTATCTGGATTCCAAAGGGATGCTGTTCTACTGGGCAGATGCTGCCACAACTCCCAAGTCCAATAGGATGCCTGTTGTCAGGGTTTTGACCGATGCCCTAATGACAGCAGGAGCCTCAAGCAAAGTTTCAAGAAAAATCCAGTTGTTTATTAGGAATGTTATGTTGGCACTGACCAAATGAAGCCAGCTCTGACTTCACTCAGTTCCATGCCTTGCCTGACCCTGTTTTCCCCTCCCCCCAAGGTGTGTCAACAGTCACATTCCCCAATGAAGCAATTTTGCGGGTTGTAGAAGTCACTCCCTCCGGCTGTTGCAGGTTTCTGTGGAGATGGCCTTGACTTTGGCCAGCTAAGATGGGTTTTGTTTTGATTGAGGTGCAAATTCCTCGCTGTAGCTGCAGGGCTTGATTCGCCATCCCACTGCCTATGGCAACTCAGGAATAGGTCAGGAAAACTTCGTGAGTTGACACCTGTCTCTGATGGAAGGTTTCCAAAGATACCTTCTCTGTTAGAACTGATAAGGAAAGCCAAAATAATGGAAAGAGAGGCAGTTCCTCAAACAAGCTAGCTCCATGTCAAGGGCTTTAAAGATAATAATCACCACCTTGAATTGCATCCAGAAGCCCAGTGAAAGCCAGTTCAGCCAGCAGGGCAGTGCTGTCATGGGGGTGCAACAAAATGCCAAAAGCTGCCTGCACCTCTATATTCTGGACCTATAGTTTCCAAATGATTTTCAAGGGCAGCTCCATGTAGAGTCCATTGCAGTAATCCAAAAAGGAAGCGACTAAGGTATGAGTCACCATGAGCAAAATAAAAGCTTAAGACACTGAAGCATTGACTGTGGGAGGTCAGATCCATGAGCTATGATTCTGGCACTAAATTTGTCCATTCTTCCTTGTTATGTAGTGAACAAGAGTAACAGCGCTGATTATGTGGGTTTCTCAGTGATGCCCTCATTGCCACAGTAAGCTTAATACAGATTCCTATACTACTTTTCTCCCACAGCTGGAAAGTTATTATTTGGCACCAGAAGTTTGATCTCCTACTGGGTCATAATCAACCATCAGAAATTGCCATGCAATATCAGAAATGTAACACAGCTTGTCTTAATACGGACATTACTACTATCATTATTACCAGCAAAGGTGACATTTATCATTAGCTTAAAAAAGACCATCTGATCTGGCCTGCATAATAGTTCCAACTACTGAGCACCCATCAAATGCTCTTTTTGTAATAGTTTTGCCACCTAGCATTAGTAACCCTTAAGGTGACTTTTCCTCTGTCGATTAGTTTCTCTCTCTCCATTCTTGTAATAGCAGTTTCTTATAATCCTGTTTCAATAAAAGAGGACGATATAGAAAGATTTGTGATGACCCAGCTACAGATAAGTAGAAAGTATTTCTCTCCCTCTCCTATTTTAGCTGTATGACAAATAATGGGTTATTTTGATATCATGGATAGAAGAATTCAGCTGCCCCAAACCTTGTTAAAAATTAGGGTCTTGTTTGCACTTGTTCAGTTTTTCACCATTACTTCAACAAACATAATTATGGGGATGGGTAAGCATAACAGAATAACCAGGAATAAAATTGTGTCAATAAAGGCATATCAGTGAGGGACGTTTTCTTAGGAGATCAGTCTAATTTCATAGTAATTGACTTCTACATTTCTTGCAGATCGTGTATCCCTGAAAAGTCTTCCTCTTCTATAAGATTATGAATAAAACCTGCTGCTCTGATCATATGACTTCCTTGCAGTTTAAAAACTTATGAATTATTTTTCTGGCATTACTACTCATGAAATCAGATCTCCTAAAGTAGCTCTGGGCCACATATGGCCACTACAAACCCAATATTGTTGTGACTGCTGAAATCAAGTAACAGTGGTGTGGTTTTTCACCATTGGGTGCTCGTAGGGAAATAAAACAAGAACTAAGTGTCCTTAATAGACCAATACCAACATTTTATACTGTAAGTGTACAACAGTTTGGGCTGATTTGGACTATGAAAAGATTTATCAAATCAAATCACGTGAAGTGTTAGTGCCACTTTACAATGTCTTGGTAAGGCCACACTTGGAATATTGCATCCAGTTTTGGTCGCCACGATGTAAAAAAGATGTTGAGACTCTAGAAAGAGTGCAGAGAAGAGCAACAAAGATGATTAGGGGACTGGAGGCTAAAATATATGAAGAACGGTTGCAGGAACTGGGTATGTCTAGTTTAATAAAAAGAAGGACTAGGGGAGACATGATAGCAGTGTTACAATATCTCAGGGGTTGCCACAAAAAAGAGGGAGTCGGGCTGTTCTCCAAAGCACCTGAGGGTAGAACAAGAAGCAATGGGTAGAAACTGATCAAAAAAAGAAGTAACTTAGAACTAAGGAGAAATTTCCTGACAATTAGAACAATTAATAAGTGGAACGACTTGCCTGCAGAAGTTGTGAATGCTCCAACACTGGAAATTTTTAAGAAAATGTTGGATAACCATCTGACTGAGATGGTGTAGGGTTTCCTGCCTGGGCAGGGGATTGGACTAGAAGGCCTCCAAGGTCTCTTCCAACTCTGTTGTTATATTATATTATATTATATTATATTATATTATATTATATTATATTATATTATATTATATTATATTATATTATATTATATTATATTATATTATATTATATTATATTATATTATATTATATTATATTATATTATATTATATTATATTATATTATATTATATTATATTATATTATATTATATTATATTATATTATATTATTATATTATATTATATTAAATGGGATACTGTACATTTGATAAATTCAGCCCTATGTGACCCAGTTTAGACAAATTTCTACTTATATATTCTGCTTTTTAAATGATTTGAATCCAATCCAGTCAAGTCCAATTGAGAGTTTTTGGCCAACTGAATGAAATTGGATTGATTTTCTAAATTAAATCAACTGTTGCAATTAATTTTATGAATCAATTTGATTAGTTTACTATATTTCCAATTTTTGTGTGTTCCCCATTTTGATCAACATCCAGGGTGATTAAGAATTTCTGGTCATTATGAAACTCACTCTTCTGTCCTGTCCTGTCCTGTCCTGTCCCATTATATAGAATAGAATAGAATAGAATAGAATTTTTTATTGGCCAAGTGTGATTGGACACACAAGGAATTTGTCTTGGTGCATATGCTCTCAGTGTACATAAAAGAAAAGATACGTTCATCAAGGTACAACATTTACAACACAATTGATGATCAATATATCAATATAAATCATAAGGATTGCCAGCAACAAGTTATAGTCATACAGTCATAAGTGGAAAGAGATTGGTGATGGGAACTATGAAACGATTAATAGTAGTGCAGATTCAGTAAATAGTCTGACAGTGTTGAGGGAATTATTTGTTTAGCAGAGTGATGGCCTTCGGGAAAAAACTGTTCTTGTGTCTAGTTGTTCTGGTGTGCAGTGCTCTATAGCGTCATTTGAGGTAGGAGTTGAAACAGTTTATGTCCAGGATGCGAGTGATCTGCAAATATTTTCACGGCCCTCTTCTTGATTCGTGCAGTATACAGGTCCTCAATGGAAGGCAAGTTGGTAGCAATTATTTTTTCTGCAGTTCTAATTATCCTCTGAAGTCTGTGTTTTTCTTGTTGGGTTGCAGAACCGAACCAGACAGTTATAGAGGTGCAAATGACAGACTCAATAATTCCTCTGTAGAATTGGATCAGCAGCTCCTTGGGCAGTTTGAGCTTACTGAGTTGGCGCAGAAAGAACATTCTTTGTTGTCCTTTTTTAATGATGTTTTTGATGTTAGCTGTCCATTTGACATCTTGCGATATGATAGAACCCAGAAATTTGAAGGTTTCTACTGTTGATACTGTGTTGTCAAGTATTGTGAGAGGTGGAAGTATGGAAGGGTTTTTCCTAAAGTCTACCACCATTTCTACGGTTTTGAGTGTGTTCAGTTCCAGATTGTTTTGGTTGCACCACAAGGCTAGTCGTTCGACCTCTTGTCTATATGCGGATTCGTCATTGTCTCGAATGAGACCAATCACTGTTGTGTCATCTGCGAACTTCAGTAGCTTAACAAATGGATCATTGGAGATGCAGTCATTGGTATACAGAGAGAAGAGAAGTGGGGAGAGCACACAGCCTTGGGGGGCCCCTGTGCTAATTGTACAGGTATTTGATGTGATCTTGCTTAGCTTCACCTGCTGCTTCCTGTTTGTTAGGAAGCTTGTGATCCACTTACAAGCCTGTTCCGGTACCTGTAGCTGGTTTAGCTTAGTTAGGAGAGTGTCTGGAATGATGGTATTGAATGCTGAACTAAAGTCTACAAAAAGGACCCTTGCATAGGTCTTTGGAGACTCAAGATGTTGTAGGATGTAGTGCAGAGCCAAAATAACAGCATCATCTGTTGATCTATTTGCTCAGTATGCAAATTGCAAGGGGTCTAACAGCGGATCCGTGATGGTTTTCAGGTAGGAAAGCACTAGCCTTTCAAAGGTTTTCATGACGACAGATGTTAAAGCAACTGGTCTGTAGTCATTCAGTTCCTTGATGGTGGGCTTCTTCGGCACTGGGATGATGGTAGAGCGTTTGAAGCAAGAAGGAACATAACACATCTCTAGTGATTTATTGAAAATATGGGTGAAGATGGGGGCCAATATGTTCATTGTTTTAAAAAACCAAAGCAAACATTTTTCCCAAATTACTTTTAAATAATAAATCCTGATTATATTATCATTCTTATTACATTATTATAACGATATGAGGTAGTCTGGGATTGGTTTTGAAATTTTTGCTCCACCCCCAATTAAATTTCACAGACAAAATTAAATTTCACAGACAAAAGCCAGGAAAAGCGCCAGGCCCAGACAAGATAACTCCTTCTTGCTTAAAAGTCTGTGCTGACCAATTGGCCCCCATCTTCACCCATATTTTCAATAAATCACTAGAGATGTGCTATGTTCCTTCTTGCTTCAAACGCTCTACCATCATCCCAGTGCCGAAGAAGCCCACCATCAAGGAACTAAATGACTACAGACCAGTTGCTCTAACATCTGTAGTCATGAAAACCTTTGAAAGGCTAGTGCTTTCCTACCTGAAAACCATCACGAATCCGCTTTTAGACCCCTTGCAATTTGCATACCGAGCAAATAGATCAACAGATGATGCTGTTAATATGGCTCTGCACTACATCCTACAACATCTTGAGTCTCCAAAGACCTATGCAAGGGTCCTTTTTGTAGACTTTAGTTCAGCATTCAATACCATCATTCCAGACATTCTTCTAACTAAGCTAAACCAGCTACAGGTACCGGAACAGACTTGTAAGTGGATCACAAGCTTCCTAACAAACAGGAAGCAGCAGGTGAAGCTAAGCAAGATCACATCAAATACTTGTACAATTAGCACAGGGCCCCCCCAAGGCTGTGTGCTCTCCCCACTTCTCTTCTCTCTGTATACCAATGACTGCATCTCCAATGATCCATTTGTTAAGCTACTGAAGTTCGCAGATGACACAACAGTGATTGGTCTCATTCGAGACAATGACGAATCCGCATATAGACGAGAGGTCGAACGACTAGCCTTGTGGTGCAACCAAAACAATCTGGAACTGAACACACTCAAAACCGTAGAAATGGTGGTAGATTTTAGGAAATCTACTTCCACCTCTCACAATACTTGACAACACAGTATCAACAGTAGAAACCTTCAAATTTCTGGGTTCTATCATATCGCAAGATCTCAAATGGACAGCTAACATCAAAAACATCATTAAAAAAGGACAACAAAGAATGTTCTTTCTGCGCCAACTCAGTAAGCTCAAACTGCCCAAGGAGCTGCTGATCCAGTTCTACAGAGGAATTATTGAGTCTGTCATTTGCACCTCTATAACTGTCTGGTTCGGTTCTGCAACCCAACAAGAAAAACACAGACTTCAGAGGATAATTAGAACTGCAGAAAAAATAATTGCTACCAACTTGCCTTCCATTGAGGACCTGTATACTGCACGAATCAAGAAGAGAGCCGTGAAAATATTTGCAGATCCCTCGCATCCTGGACATAAACTGTTTCAACTCCTACCCTCAAAACGACGCTATAGAGCACTGCACACCAGAACAACTAGACACAAAAACAGTTTTTTCCCGAAGGCCATCACTCTGCTAAACAAATAATTCCCTCAACACTGTCAGACTATTTACTGAATCTGCACTACTATTAATCGTTTCATAGTTCCCATCACCAATCTCTTTCCACTTATGACTGTATGACTATAACTTGTTGCTGGCAATCCTTATGATTTATATTGATATATTGATCATCAATTGTGTTGTAAATGTTGTACCTTGATGAACGTATCTTTTCTTTTATGTACACTGAGAGCATATGCACCAAGACAAATTCCTTGTGTGTCCAATCACACTTGGCCAATAAAAAATTCTATTCTATTCTATTCTATTCTAAATTGCTGCCTGGAATAGTAAAAAGTATTTCTTGTGTCCATATTAAGAAAGTACTAAGAAATTATTTGTGGGAGTGTATTATTGTCTATCCCTGCCAGCAAAATCTGTCTGAAGAGCAATAGGACTGCCAATTCAGTACTGTATATCACTTACTTACTTACTTTATGCTTCCCCCTGGCCAATCCAACTAGCTGTCAGACGCTGCCAGAGGGACCTACTCTGTTTTAGCAGTTTAGCCATGTTTTTGTTAGTGCTTCTTTACTTGTTCTTACTTTTATTGTTCATGCACATTGGTCTGAATATGATCCAGCAGTTTGTCCCTTTGCAATATTAAATGAGTTTATGTATCGAATGGATTCCCCCCGCAGAATACTATATATGGTGCAATATCTTTGATTAAAAGAACATCTCAGTCTTTTTTGTTATTTAGAGAAAATGTTCTGCATGTACATATGATCCAAACACTGCCATCTTCCGAAACAGTCTTGCTGACACTAGCTTTTTGATTTAATCTGTGTTTGTCTTTTCTTTTTACACAGAGTTTCCAGTAACATTTTATCTTGCTCAATAATACCCACTTAGCATCAAAAAAAATGAAACAGTTTCACTGGTCTCCTACAGCAGCTCCTAATTGAAGCTGTTGATTGATTTTAAAGTGAAGGGGTAAAACCTGTCTTGGTATTTTGCCGGGTTGGAATTGCTAATTTTTCAGCAGCTGCTTATGGACACTGTTCCTGTCCTGATAATCCAAGATATATCTATTCTCTAGCTGTCACGTTATGAACTTAAAGGACTCCTCACCCCCTTTTGTGTTCATTTCATTTCTTTCTTTTCCCTGCAGGCATGTTTTACTATGAACATTCTAGCATATGTCTCCAGGATTATAATTATTAAAAAAAAAAAAAAGCAACAAAGCATTTCCAAACAGACAGGCGCTCTCTGCTCACTGGCAAAAATAGTCTAATCATCTAACACGTCAGATGGCAACCACTAAAACAGTGCTGTGAGCTGCCTGCGCTGTAACTACCATGGAAACCTCCACTAGATTGGAATTGCTAAAACCGATCTGCAATATTTGAATGCACAGCTTCCCAAAACTGGTATTATTCATTGGTTGGTATTTGTGAAGATAAACTGTATCACAAGAATAATTAGATGTAGCGATGATTGTCAACTTGGTTGAAGACAAAAATTTGTCAATGGCTTCTAACCATGGTGGCTATATACTTTTTGAAGACAATATTCTATTGCTATCCATCACTGAGGAACTTGAGTAAGAAGATTGTAATTCTGTCTGGTTGAAGTCAGAACTGAAGAAACTTCTTGGATGAGAAGCGAAATGTCTTCAAGGAAAAACAAAGAAATCTAGTTGCCTCTTGAAAAAGCATCTCTGGGACATTATCTTGTTGAAGGCTTCTTGTAGGCATCTGGCTGATCATTATGAAAATGGAATAACTATCTCTGATTTGCAGTATCAGAGTTAGTTGCCTGAGTTTCTGGAGAACAAGATCCAGCTATGTAATTGTTTTCATCTAAACTCTGTACCTTTCCACTTGTAGGAACAGCATTCTGCATCAGGTGATCTTTTGGTCTGATCCAATATGACTCTTCTTACATTCATAAACTGAAAGCTGAGTGATATCAAGGTGAAGGAGAAACTCCCCATTTCTGTCAATGACTACTTCAGCTTCAACCACAACAATACATGAGCAAATAATAGATATAAACTCAAGGTAAACTGCTCCAAACTCGATTGCAGAAAAAATGACTTTAGTAACAGAGTGGTCAATGCCTGGAATGCACTACCTGACTGTGTAGTTTCTTCCCCAAACCCCCAAAACTTTAAGCTTAAACTGTCTACTGTTGACCTCACCCCATTCCTAAGACATCTGTAAGGGGCGTGCATAAGTGCACCTGCGTGCCTACCATCCCTGTCCTAATATTCCTTTTTACTTAATCTTTTCATGTATCCAAATTATGTTTAAACTTTTACCTGTTATCTTATATATGATTGACAAAATAAAATAAATAAAAAATAAAATAATTTTTTTTCCTGTTGTCTCTTTTTCTGGGCAGAATGCAGGACATCTGGCAGTGTTACAGATGCAGATTTTCTTTGCATGGAACTATGTTAATAAGATAGAATCTTTTACTCAGTAGAATCTACTGTTATCAGATTTCATGGAATTTCAGACAAAAAAAAATCTGTACTCTATATTTAGAATAGAATAGAATAGAATTTTTATTGGCCAAGTGTGATTGGACACACAAGGAATTTGTCTTGGTGCATATGCTCTCAGTGTACATAAAAGAAAAGATACGTTCATCAAGGTACAACATTTACAACACAATTGATGATCAATATATCAATATAAGTCATAAGGATTGCCAGCAACAAGTTATAGTCATACAGTCATAAGTGGAAAGAGATTGGTGATGGGAACTATGAAACGATTAATAGTAGTGCAGATTCAGTAAATAGTCTGACAGTGTTGAGGGAATTATTTGTTTAGCAGAGTGATGGCCTTCGGGAAAAAACTGTTCTTGTGTCTAGTTGTTCTGATGTGCAGTGCTCTATAGCGTCGTTTTGAGGGTAGGAGTTGAAACAGTTTATGTCCAGGATGTGAGGGATCTGCAAATATTTTCACGGCCCTCTTCTTGATTCGTGCAGTATACAGGTCCTCAATGGAAGGCAAGTTGGTAGCAATTATTTTTTCTGCAGTTCTAATTATCCTCTGAAGTCTGTGTTTTTCTTGTTGGGTTGCAGAACCGAACCAGACAGTTATAGAGGTGCAAATGACAGACTCAATAATTCCTCTGTAGAATTGGATCAGCAGCTCCTTGGGCAGTTTGAGCTTACTGAGTTTACAGTTTGAGCTTACTGAGTTTACCATATATTCTTTCCCTAGCCATATCGCACAGATTGCTCCTTCATCACATCACATCCACATCACATTAATATGCCAAACCTTTCACTTTAGGCCCCTTCAAAGGAAGAAAATAATGGCCCCGTTTAAGTGGAGGGGAAAATATAAATCAGAACCATGCTTCATGCAGAAAATTTAAGACTGGAGCTGATCCAGGCTGTCCAGCTTTTACCTGAAGATTTCCAGTAAGAACCTTCATCCCTCCATATAGTAGGATTTTTTAAAAACAAACAAACAAACAAACCCATTTGATCTGTGAGTCAGACAAGAGTTGCATGGTGATGTTCATTAATTTTGTGGTCTAGGTCACAACTCTGAATTTGCAAATTTTATGTACAAAGTGTTTAAACATTACAAGCATATAATTAACAGTCTGGAAAGGTTTTAAGAGTTCAGGGGGAAGGTGCAAGGGACAAACAGTGAAGTGGATTATGGAAAATATGACCCTTAGAAGGAGTTTTCACAAACTTTCCATCACTTTCCTGTCCCGTAGTTGCTGACTTTCTGAATTGTAACATACAGTCTAATCCCACTCCTTCCTTCCCCCCCCCACCGATGCATTTAACAATGGAAACCTAGATAATGATTTCTCAGCCCAACATTGCATTATTTCCAGAACCTGAAAGAAAAGGGTGGGTCAGGTCAGGTCAACAGTAAAAAAAACATGGTCAATCTTCTCCAGAAAGCACTTTCTAAGAAATAAATATATAAGAAAACGGACTGTGCTTCTGGAGTCCAACTACTATGAATCATTTCCACTGAAATGAGAAATCCCTAGCAAAAGAAGGCACAAAGTGGAGGACAAAATAGTAAGGGTCTGGGGTGTGGCATTTTCATTCATTAAAAGATATTAAATTAGAATTCCAGGGAGGAAGTAGCATATAAATATTTGTTAATAAATAAAACGTAAAACAGAATGTTTACTGTAAAGAATATAATAGTGCGTCATTCTTGGAAGACATTGATGCATTACTGTTTTCCAATAAATCATCTTCCCCCCAAAAGAAAATTCAAAAAAAAACACAAAATCTTCCCTCATGCTTGAAGGGTGTCATGCAACAGAGGAATCCATTTGTACTATTCAATTCTCCTCCAAAGGTAACTTTCATAGTAGCACCCAAAGTGCTTTTTCAAGAGGCAAATGGACTTTCTGGTTTTTCTTTGATCTTTCCATTGGCCATCATCCAGTCAGAGCTGAAGAAGCTTCTTGGATGAGAAGTGAAACATTTTCAAAGAAAAACCAGAAAGTCCAGTTGCCTCTTGAAAAAGCACCTTTGGGACAACCATGACCTGAATGGCTGAGAAACTCCCTAGACCAGGGGTCCTCAAACTTTTTAAACAGGGGGCCGATTCACAGTCCCTCAGACTGTGGCAGGGGGGTGGGTGGACTGGCTGGCTGGGCGTGGCTAGGTGGTCATGTGATTGGGTGGGCGTGGCCAATTTAACAGTCCTTTTCTTTGCCTTTCTCCTTCCTAAGCTTCTGTTTAAATTGTTTTCAAAGACTTTTAATTTAAAGCAGTACTTTACAAACTCAGAGCTGCTTTTTAAGGCTGCACTGGTGAGATCACCACTCAGCTGGTTCTCAGCTGGCTTTCTGGAAGATAAGACCCACGGTGAGGGGTGGGGCTTAACACTCTGCAGGCCAGATACTTTGCATTGGTGGCAGGGGTGAAATGTAAAATTTGTTACTACCGGTTCTGTGGGCATGGCTTGGTGGGGGGTAATGTGACTGGGAGGGCGTGGGCAACTCTTTTTTTTACCTTTTAAAAGCATTTTTTCTACAACCTCTTCCGCTGACGAGGTTGTAAAAATGCTTTTAAAAGCCTGTGATGATCAGGCAACTCAGCTGGGATCGCCAGAGGAAAAAAAGCTTTTAAAGGGTTCTGATGATCCCAGCTGAGTTGCCTGATCGCCTGAACCTTTTAAAAGCATTTTTTCCAGCCTCTTTGGCTGAAGAGGTTATAGAAAAAATGCTTTTAAAGGATTCTGGCGATCAGGCAACTCAGCTGGGATCACCAGAGGAGCCTTTTAAAAACTTTTTTTTTACAACCTCTTTGGCCGAAGAGGTTATAGAAAAATGCTTTTAAAGGGTTCTGATAATCCTAGCTGAGCCACATGATCATCAGAGACTTTTTTTTACTTTTAAAAGCATTTTTTTGGCCGAAGAAAAAATGCTTTTAAAAGTAAAAAAGAAAACCTCTGATGATTGCACGACTCAGCTGGGGCAGGGGGGGGGCAGGGATTTTTGCTACTGGTTCTCCGAACCACCTGCCACCATCACTACCGGATCGGGTGATCTGGTCTGAACCAGGAGCATTTCAGCCCTGATTTGTGGGCTGTATGCAGCTCGTGGGCTGTAGTTTGAGGATGCCTGCCCTAAACTTTCAGAGTAGCAGTACAGAATCTACGCAGTAGGAAGCAGGATGGTCCAGCCCTGATGAACTAAAATGAGCATCAAAAGGAGGTGGGTATTTTGCATTTGCTACCCTCTTGTATTAAGTTGGGGGGGGGGAGGCACGAGCAGCTACTTTCTCAGTGGAACACTTCTTCCCAGCAACAACAGCTTAAGACAAAGACTGAACTGGTGGTAGGCATACATTTCATGACAGTAAGAATTTAAACGTGTCCATCACCCATTTGCGTTTTCCTTGAAGCAGCATCTAGTTCAGCCTCTTGAGTACTTCAGTATTTGAGGGCTACCAGGTACCGTCTGGTGAAAGGGGGCTTTTGTTTTGACAGAAGCAGTTACCTAAATGTACAGCAAATTTGGGGAACACTGTGATCAAATCACAGAGTTTTCAGCTGCTTAGATATTGATGGATTTTGTGGGTCCTGGTGTAAGGATGCCTGTTGAACCGGTGTCCAGTTTCATTTCCTCCGCTGAAGGATTCTGCAATTGTACAGATGAAAAAGAATTATGGTTGTAAAAAATGTGACAAGTGCAATGCCCGTGCACTGTTATCCTTCTCCAGTGCTATGGAAACTGTCTCAGTTTAATCATTGCTTCATCTCTCTACACCTTGTTGAGGCACAAGGTGCTCTGGATCACCGCATTTTGAAATGAGTGCTTGTAAAAGGAATCTAATCAATGCTCATCAGAATCCCTAAAGCATATTTCTCCCTACCCTATTTAAAAAAAAAAAAGATGGGGGGTGTCTTTCATCTTTTGAAAGTACCATAGGGGAAAGATCCTCATATTCCAGCTAATATTTTGTGTCATAGACAAGGAGTGTGCCAGCATCAGAAAGACAGCTGACCCCCAAAGTCAATATGTAACTGAAGGCACTTCCAGATGGAAACTCCAAACTGGCAAGGGACTGTAATAAGCCACCTACCCATCTAATGGTACTGTGTCTGAACAGCATAACAATGACAGCTTGTTTACATTTCCACAGTTGGATGGGCACTCACTAGCAGAGTTTTCCTGCCCTTACAAAGGAGACAAAATGCAATGCTCCTGATCTGTCAACGGCTCCAGTTGTATAAAAATGATGAAATGGAATATGCCACAAAAGGGCTTTCTATAGAGAGGAGGAAGGGGGTATGCTTAAGCATGAATCTGGGGTGGAGGCAGAGCCAAGCTGGGGTCCTGGCTGTGTGCAGGGCAGGGGTGAAATCTACTTACCTTCCCTACTGGTTCGGAAGTGCACATGCATGCACAGAGGGTAAAAAAACAGGTTACTTCCTGGTTAAAAGCAGGAAGTAATGACAACCGGGTGGGTGGGCAGAGCCTAATGCTGCTGTTTCTCTAAACCACCCACCGCCATCACTACCAATTCGGCCGAACTGGTCCGAACTGGTAGCATTTCACCCCTGGTGCAGGGACTATTTCTTAATTATATTAGTGATTATGGTGCATGATTTATTCTGAGCTACTATGTAGAGTATTTTAATTTTTGTATTATTGTCATTGTTTTTATTCTATTTTTAATTTTGTTTGCTACCCAGAGTCATTTGTTGAGATGGGCAGCCATACAGAAGGAAGGAAGGAAGGAAGGAAGGAAGGAAGGAAGGAAGGAAGGAAGGAAGGAAGGAAGGAATTTCCCCCATTTGTAAACTGCTGTTAATGATTATACCAGATTAGAGCAGTATCACAGGAGCTGCACATTAGAACTGGCAGGGTTGAGAGTCAACATGTACCGATATGGTTGTATATTTTTGTATAATCAAAAATCCTAAAGTGATTGATTTAACACATGCCTATGAAACAGCTGAGCATTTTCTTCATGACTGGCAGCAACTTTCACACATTAGCACTTCTTGCTATATTAGAAATGCCAGGAATTGAATTTGGGGCCTTTTTAATACAATGCAGATGCTTTAATCCTGAGCTATAGTTACCTTCAGGTGAAAGGGATTTAAAATTAAAGGTTGACCTCACTCTGAAGAAAGGCTAGTTCCATTTGCCTATTGGCACATCTCTCTCATTTGCAGATGGACAGGAGTGCAGTGTTTCTGGAATAAGAGTGAAAAGGGTTGTGGTTTGCTATTGAGAGGTATGGTAGGAGTTTCATCCCCAAAAGTATGAGGGTCAGGACAAAGACATAGCTTGGGGCAGATCCTTTGAGCAAATGTACATTTGATTAAAGTTGTATTAGATTAAATAATATATAAGCATATTTTTGTCTTCCATTCAACGTTGTCCAGTTCTCTGCCTGGACAGGTCCCTGCAAAATTGGCAGGATTTTTCAGAAGTGGTTTGCCATTGTCTCCTTCCTTGGGCTGAGGGTAAGTGACTTGCCCAAGATCCCCCAGCTTGCTTCATAGTCAAGGTGAGACTAGATTTCATGATCTTCAGGTTTCTAGCTTGAGGACTTAACCACTACATCAAAATAGCATAATTAGTCCTTGCATATTTTTTTTCTGTCACAGAAGTACAAGTCAGTGGCAAATTTCAGAAATGTTCTGGTGGGTTGAACCTTTGGGGAGAGAACAGATACGGTCCTGGAGCCTCAGATTCTATATTTCTGAACTAAAACAATGAATAGTATGGGTTCTCTCTACTCACAAGGAAAATCTCACAACCTTTGAAAGGTTGAAAGAAAGGATTTGTATTCCTCCAAAGCAGACCATTTCATTCATATGCTTTTCTTTCTTTTCTAGCAATGTCAGAATGTACCATACTCCACTTTCTGTTTTCACTGCATCCAATCACTATTCTGAGATCATGGCCAGGTGTAAATGAGGGTCTTGGAGCATACAGTGATACTAATGAATGGTTATCTGACTTATTTAAAAGCTGCCAGTGTGGATGTTCTCCCCACTGTTCTTATAGCTCATCATCCTTTGAGCCATTTACAGACTTTATTCCTTTCACCTCACAACAAGTTGGTGACTCCCACTGTGTGACCTAAGGCCACGCAATATGTCCATATCTTTCGATAGGACCATGGTGGTTTCATATTGGCTTCCAAAGGTTCTTTACAAAGAGCTTTTGCACCAAACTGTCATTCTAATTTTCAATTCAAACACATTTATGAAGGATTCTAGAGGTGATAGTTTTTCCGGAAAGCAGCTTCTGGAAAAACAGCTGAGTTGCCCCAGTTCTGTGCATACCATCTTTTGAACGGTGAGTCAGGACAGAATGGGGGCATAACAAAACTCCAAAGGCTTATCCTGTCTTCTATTTTCTATTTCCTAAGAGTGACCAAAAAAACAAAACAAAACATGCTTCTAGGGAAGCCCATAACCAGACCCTGTTTCCACCCAGAAATGCATTTCATATTAATCACTCTGATACATAAATAACTAAATGCAATATGCACATACAAACTCACACATATGCATGGATAGTAATGTACATGGGAAGGAAGATAGGATTTCCAAGGTGTTTCGATATCTCAGGATTTGCTACAAAGAAGAGGGAGTCAAGTATTCTCCAAAGGGCCTGAGGCAGTGGTGGGCTCCAACTAATTTAACAACTGGTTTGTCCTAAAGACTGGGTGGGCGCAGCTGGGGGAAGTGTCATGTGACTGATTGGGCATGGTCAACTTGATGTCACTCATAGCAAGGTGGGATGGCGTAGGAAGGCCGAAGGGGCGGTGAGGATGGAGCCTTAGACTTACCTTTGTGCAGCAACAGCAACAACTCCGATGTCTCACCTCTTTCTGGGTCTTGCTGCCCGACAGTCAGGGTTTTTAAAAATTGATGGGATTGCCTGTGTGAACTGGCAGCAGCCCACTTCTGGCCTGAGGGCAGGACAAGAAGCAATGGATGGAAACTAATCAAGGAAGGAAGCAACCTAGAACTAAGGAGAAATTTCCTGACAGAACAATTAATAAGTGGAACAACTTGCCTGCAGAAGTTGTGAATTCTCCAACACTGGAAGTTTTTAAGAAGAGATTGGGCAACCATTTGTCTGAAATTGTATAGGGTTTCCTGCCTGAGCAAAGGGTTGGAGTAGAAGACCTCCAAGGTCCCTTCCAACTCTGTTATTCTAAGATTCTAAGAAAGTGCAATGTATATACAATATACTTAATTCCCCTTCCAAAATGTGGGAGGGGGGGAATAGATCAAACAACCATCCAAGTCTCAAGTTTCAGATTTATTTTTGTACATGCAGAGGTGTAAAAGCAGTGTACCTTCAACCTGAATAAAAAATATAATGCCAATTCTACTAATCTTAACATAAAAAAAGAAAACGTTTAAAACTAGAGGCATTTAATGAGGCCCGGAAGAAATTGCTCTGTCAGGGATAGGAATATTTGAAGTCAATAGACATATTTGGAATTTTGAGAGCATGTCATGGATCGGTATTTCTCAGTATCAGCAACTTTAAGATCTGTGGACTTCAGATCCAAGAATCATGTGCTGGCTAGAGAATTCTGGGAGTCTAAAGTTGCTGAGATGTGGAAACACTGCCATCGATGATCACAAAATGACTATCATGGAATACAGTTTGCCAGTTCATACAACAGCTGTCACAATAGGCAATCTAATTCTAAAATAATCATCAACCTACTAGGATGTCTTCGTAAATTTCTTCTAGTTTCCTGGGATTTTTCTACTAGTCCAAGTTACCTTTGTCTGGTTTTAGCATTCAGGACGTTCTTTCATAGAGAAAGTAGATAGGCTGCAACAAGCATTTTTATTTTATAAGAAAAGTCAGCGGGTTCAATATGGGGCCTAGATGCATTCTTATAAATGAAAATAATATACTACAGGCAGTTACTTTCAATTTATATATGCTGATATTTCTTATTTTGTTTCTTGAAATGAATCTTTAGTAGAAATTAAAGCCAAGCTGGATAGGCAGCCAGGCAGATATCAAGGGAAATGTCCATGGGCATAAGTTTATCTTTAGAATAGAATTTTTTATTGGCCAAGTGTGATTGGACACACAAGGAATTTGTCTTGGTGCATATGCTCTCGGTGTACATAAAAGAAAAGATACCTTCATCAAGAATCATAAGGTACAACACTTAATGATAGTCATAGGGTACAAATAAGCAATCGGAAAACAATATCAATGTCAATATAAATTGTAAGGATACAAGCAACAAAATGCTTCTCTTTAGACACCACATTTCTTTATTATTTGTCAATTTTATATACTGTCATTGCACAGTAGATTCCTGGCAGTTAACATCATGAGACATAACCATACCATGAAACATGATAATTAACAATTAGCCTAAAATCTATTCAACCTCTACCCATCTTGTGCTTTGGAAATATGTCACAGCGAACTTGGGATCTGTTCCCAAAGTTGTAATGTCAACTGCAATCATTTAGGTCACTTTTTAATCTATTTTGTATTAAGTTGGTATAGATACAGTTGTCCTTAATAACGATCAAGCTTCTTTAGTTTGTCTATGAGGGGTTTTTGGTGCTCTCTAGGCTTGCTTGTTTTCTTGCAGACGTTTCATTACCCAAGTTAGGTAACATCATCAGTGCTAGCAGTCCAGCACTAGCACTGAAGATGTTACCTAGTTAGAGAATCAAACATCTGCAAGAAAACAAGCAAGCTCAGAGAGCACCGAGGACCCCACATGTCAACCCTGAGCTATGAATATTCTCCTTTATTAGTTTCGCTATGATTGACATGCAAACATGTCATGTTACAACTTCATTGCTGCATATTATCCACCAGTCATTTCTAGAAATAAACTTCTCGCAAGTGCCTAACCATCTTAAAGCTTCTTGCTCTTCCAGGTGCATAAATGGAATTAGTGAAGTTTTTTTTTAGAGACATTAAAATAAAGGTGTATAAGTTGAGGCTACATTTAATCTCTGAAAGTTTGGGATCTGGCTTACAAAGATGTCCAAAATTTGTTATAAATCATTATTTTTATGTGATGGGAGAAATAATGAACAACAGATGACTGAAGGTTAATCATATTAACTATTAAATTGTGTGTGGAATCTGTAGGCCACACTTATATGTTCTATAACTCTGCAGTTTGTAAAATACTGCAATAAAGAGCAAATAATTAAAATAAAGAGTTACATTGTCAAAAAAATAAGATCCAGCCCCCTATTGCCCAACATCTATTCAAAATCCAAGACATCATACAGATTTACCACCTTTCTGATTCACAGGCTGGGGACAGAGCCAGATTTTTAGGGCTTTTTTAAACAGGACAATTAATATAAATTACAATTTTTGTCCCATCTCCATCTGTTAGTTTTTAGAGTACAGCCCTGAAATGTCATTCAATGGACAATTAAAGTTCATCATAGAGGAAGTTTACACTATTGGTTACATAGCCTTGAAGCTGTGTGGAAAAGCACCAAAGTCTGATTCAAGTGAAAGCAAATAGAATAGAATAGAATAGAATAGAATTTTATTGGCCAAGTGTGATTGGACACACAAGGAATTTGTCTTGGTGCATATGCTCTCAGTTTACATAAAAGAAAAGATACGTTCATCAAGGTACAACATTTACAACACAATTGATGATCAATATATCAATATAAATCATAAGGATTGTCAGCATACAGTCATAAGTGGAAAGAGATTGGTGATGGGAACTATGAAACGATTAATAGTAGTGCAGATTCAGTAAATAGTCTGACAGTGTTGAGGGAATTATTTGTTTAGCAGAGTGATGGCCTTCGGGAAAAAACTGTTCTTGTGTCTAGTTGTTCTGGTGTGCAGTGCTCTATAGCGTCGTTTTGAGGGTAGGAGTTGAAACAGTTTATGTCCAGGATGCGAGGGATCTGTAAATATTTTCACGGCCCTCTTCTTGATTCGTGCAGTATACAGGTCCTCAATGGAAGGCAAGTTGGTAGCAATTATTTTTTCTGCAGTTCTAATTATCCTCTGAAGTCTGTGTTTTTCTTGTTGGGTTGCAGAACCGAACCAGACAGTTATAGAGGTGCAAATGACAGACTCAATAATTCCTCTGTAGAATTGGATCAGCAGCTCCTTGGGCAGTTTGAGCTTACTGAGTTGGCGCAGAAAGAACATTCTTTGTTGTCCTTTTTCAATGATGTTTTGATGTTAGCTGTCCATTTGAGATCTTGCGATATGATAGAACCCAGAAATTTGAAGGTTTCTACTGTTGATACTGTGTTGTCAAGTATTGTGAGAGGTGGAAGTATGGAAGGGTTTTTCCTAAAGTCTACCACCATTTCTACGGTTTTGAGTGTGTTCAGTTCCAGATTGTTTTGGTTGCACCACAAGGCTAGTCGTTTGACCTCTCGTCTATATGCGGATTCGTCATTGTCTCGAATGAGACCAATCACTGTTGTGACATCTGCGAACTTCAGTAGCTTAACAAATGGATCATTGGAGATGCAGTCATTGGTATACAGAGAGAAGAGAAGTGGGGAGAGCACACAGCCTTGGGGCGCCCCTGTGCTAATTGTACAGGTATTTGATGTGATCTTGCTTAGCTTCACCTGCTGCTTCCTGTTTGTTAGGAAGCTTGTGATCCACTTACAAGTCTGTTCCCGTACCTGTAGCTGGTTTAGCTTAGTTAGAAGAATGTCTGGAATGATGGTATTGAATGCTGAACTAAAGTCTACAAAAAGGACCCTTGCATAGGTCTTTGGAGACTCAAGATGTTGTAGGATGTAGTGCAGAGCCATATTAACAGCATCATCTGTTGATCTATTTGCTCGGTATGCAAATTGCAAGGGGTCTAAGAGCGGATTCGTGATGGTTTTCAGGTAGGAAAGCACTAGCCTTTCAAAGGTTTTCATGACTACAGATGTTAGAGCAACTGGTCTGTAGTCATTCAGTTCCTTGATGGTGGGCTTCTTCGGCACTGGGATGATGGTAGAGCATTTGAAGCAAGAAGGAACATAACACATCTCTAGTGATTTATTGAAAATATGGGTGAAGATGGGGCCCAATTGGTCAGCACAGACTTTTAAGCAAGAAGGAGTTATCTTGTCTGGGCCTGGAGCTTTTCCTGGCTTTTGTCTGTGAAATAGGTCCTGCACTTCTTTTTCTGTGATCACTAGGGGTTGTGAACCCAATGAAATGGGGTCAGTTGTAGGAGGCTTGGCTGTTGTTGGTGTGTCTGAGATGGGGGTTGTGGAGATAGGTGGCTGTAGTTTCCTTTCAAACCTGCAGTAAAACTCATTCAGGTCATCTGCCAGTTGTTGATTACCTTCAGCCTGGGAAGGAGGTTTGCCATAGCCGTCGATATTTTTAAGAGTTTTCCACATGTTTGCTGGTTCATTTGCTGAAAATTGATTCTTTAGCTTTTCAGAGTAGCTTCTTTTTGCTGCTCTTATCTCCCTTGTTAGTGCATTTCTGGCCTGATTGTACAGCATTTTATCACCTTTTCTGTAGGCTTCCTCTTTGGAATGTCGTAGCTGCTTAAGTTTAGGTGTAAACCAAGGTTTGTTATTACTGTGTATTCGCAAGTTCCTTGTAGGTACATAGGTCTTCACAGAAGCTGACATATGATGTTACAGTATCTGTGAGTTCATCCAGGTCTGCAGAGGTATCTTTAAAATATTCCAATCAGTGCAGTCAAAACATGCCTGTAGCTTTAATTCTGATTCCTCCGTCCAGGTTTTCACTGATTTAATTATTGGTTTTATGGCTTTAAGTCTTTGCCTGTAAGCAGGTACAAGGTGAATCATGCAATGATCAGAGTGTCCTACAGCTGCACGTGGTAAAGACCGATAGGCATCTTTTAGTGTTGTGTAGCAGTGGTCTAGAGTATTCTTGCCTCTGGTGGGACAATTGACATGCTGAAAGTATTTTGGTAGTTCTTTCCTTAAGTTTGCCTTGTTTAGATCTCCCAAAACAATGGCCAGTGAATCAGGGTGTTTGGCTTCAGCCTCCATGATTTGGTCAGCTAGAGTTCGTAATGCCTTGTTTACACAGGCTTGTGGTGGGACATAAACAGCAATTAGAAGAAATGAGGAAAATTCACGAGGCGAATAGTAAGGTTTGCAGTTGATAATTAGAGTCTCTAAATTGTTGTCACAGAATTTGTAAATTATGTTAAAATCTTGACACCAGGTTGAATTAATATATAGGCATAAGCCTCCTCCTTTCTTTTTACCAGATGTTTCTGGAATCCTGTCTGATCGTTCAATTTGAAATCCTGGAATGTTCAGGCTGCTATTTTCAATTGATTCATTTAACCAGGAGTACATTGGTTAGGTGATTCAGTTAAAGCTGATTGGATTGTACATTAGGGTGCCTATAGCAAATTCTTATTGGCACCGAAAGCATAAATCATTCCAAGAAATGCCAATGTGACATTCCATCAGCTAGCATGTCTGGATAAAAACAGGTCTCAGGCAGAGGTGGGTTTCAGCAGGTTGTGACCGCTTCTGGAGAACTGGTAACGGAAATTTTGAGTAGTTCGGAGAACCAATAAATACCACCCCTGCCCCCATCTATTCTCTGCCTCCCAAATCCCAGCTGATCAGGAGGAAATGGGGATTTTACAGTAACCTTCCCCTGCCACGGCCACCAAGCCATGCCACACCCATCAAGTCACACCCACAGAACCGGTAGTAAAAAAAATTGACCCCACCACTGGGCTCAGGGCTGAATTATCAGGATCTTCAGCGCAGTCTGTTGCTTTCAATCCCCCACGCACCAATGATATTACTTAGTTTGGTAATGAAACATCTGCAAGAAGAAAGACAAGCTTAGGGAATACCCTAAGCAACCAAGGAAGACTTCTGGAATGGTTCATTATTCTTGCCAAGTCTTTCTATTGACCAATTTGGAAATATCGATGTGAATTGATTAGGTAGGTGGTGAACTGGTTGTTAAATAGGCATTTCACAGACCATTTTTTATGGGAGGCGTTTATTACATTGTAATCCAGCCTACCCCAATCTGACCCCATCCAGAAGTGTGGGGTGGAAAATTCTAGGAATTTTCAGCCCATGTGACCACTGCGTATACTGCTAAGAATTATGAAAATTGTCATCGCAACATATCTGGTTATCCCCAAGTCGGAAAAAACAGGGTTCCATATGAATCTCACTTTAATTTAGTCAGAAGATTATTTTGGAAAGCTCAGTGATCCTCCAGGGCATTATTTCCAACAATTTCTCAATTTCCTCTGATTCTATCATGTATTTGTTTCTGTATTTAAATATTTTTGAGGACAATGAATTTGCCCACATGGCCAAGATATTGTCAATAGAGTGTAAAAGGCACAAGTGTACCTGAAATTCAGCCAACAGAATCCAACACTCACGTAACAGTCAGTACATAACAACCAACAGGTTTCACTTCAATTATTCTTTCGTATTTATTATTCCAATCTTGACTCAGATGAAATCCTATTATGTCATATGCGATGAGGGCAGATTAAACTACAGTCTGTCTCTTCCTCTCTGAGGAGGTGCTGGAATTCCTTCTCAGCATCATTGGCTGCCAGATTCATCTGAGATTTGACCTTTCTCTTTGGAAAGCTCAGGGACACCTCCCAAGGGCCGTAAGTGTGCAGACAGATGCTGGGGGAAGCTGTTGTTATTTGCAGAAGGATTAGGAAATTCAAGCTCAAAAGATTGCATAAGGAGTTGAAAACTGATATTTTTAAGACTAATGGAGAAGGGGAAATAGCTTTTTCAAATGCAGATGAAGCACTTTGGTTTAGGAAAAGTGGAAGTTTATGATCGGATATTTCAGTTCCCCCAAATTGCATAAATACAAGGGCCTGGCATTTTAGAGGAACTGTTCCAGCTGGTGTAAAGCACTGGAACTGTGTAGCCAGCAAGAAGCTTTTTTCAAGTTTCATTTTTAGTGTAATACACGCTTAGCATTTTTAGGTGACTCAATGCCTAGACTCAGCTTTGTGCTAAGACATAATATGGTCTGTTTTATTTTGATTTATGGTGAATGCAGTTATTATACTTTGCCATTATGTGTGCAAAAGGGTGTTAAAGTTTGCTGGGGAAAAAAACCCAAGAAAACAAATTATGGTTTAGTGCATTGTGCAAATCTTGTCAGAATATTGGCCAAAATGTTCCCCAGGTTGTTCCCACAGGATGCATTATGTTAAAATTACTGTGCCTCATGAATTCACCATTAATTGTGTTACCATACATTTCAGAGCTTCTCAGGTTTTCCAACACTTCAGCTTCCAATGCTTTTAATGCTATTATTCTGACTGTCTATAAACCACTTCTGTGGTTTCGGTGTAGACAATGACACAACAAGTACTGAAATTCACTACTCAGCATAAGGAATTAAATTTGATAAAAAAATGGCTTTTAAATTACCACTAAAACAAATTTTATTTTTTTTCATTTCATTTCATTTCATTTATTAAATTTCTATACCACCCTTCTCCCGAAGGACTCAGGGCGGTTCACAGCCAACGTAAAACAGAATTCATACAATATATATATAGATAAATTAAAAACACTATAAAATCTGATTAAATTTTGGCTAACAATTAAAATTAAGTTATTAAAATCAAATAATAAAACCCCAGTTAAAACACAACACATTAGGCTAGCCCTGCGCGATGAAACAAGAGAGTCTTGAGCTCGCGTCAGAAGGTCCAGAGGTCGGGGAGTGATCATAACCCCAGAGGAAGCTCATTCCAAAGGGTAGGAGCCCCCACAGAGAAAGCTCTCCCCCTGGGGGTCGCCAGCCGACATTGTTTGGCTGACGGCACCCTGAGGAGATCCTCCCTGTGGGAGCGCACAGGTCGATGGGAGGCTACCGGTGGCAGCAGGCGGTCCTGTAAATAGCCCGGTCCTAAGCCATGGACCGCTTTAAAGGTGGTTACCAACACTTTGAATTGCACCCAGAAGACCACCGGCAACCAGTACAGCCTGCGCAGGAGAGGTGTTATATGGGAGCCACGAGTGGCTCCCTCTATCACCTGCACAGCTGCATTCTGGACCAGTTGAAGCTTCCGAGTGTAGTCCAGGTGGGGAGTAACGAGGGCGTGAGTGACCGTGCACAAGGCATCCCGGTCTATGAAGGGGCGCAACTGGCAAATCAGGTGTACCTGACAAAAGGCTCCCCTGGCGACGGCCGTCAAGTGATCTTCTAACAACAGCCAAGCATCCAGGAGAACACCCAAGTTGCGAACCCTCTCCATAGGGGCCAATGACTCTGCACCAACAGCCAGCAATGGAACCAGCTGACTGTACCGGGACGCCGGCATCCACAGCCACTCGGTCTTGGAGGGATTGAGTCGGAGCCCGTTCCTCCCCATCCAGACCCGCACGGCCTCCAAACACCAGGACATCACGTTGACAGCTTCATTGGGGTGGTCCGGGGTGGAGACGTACAGCTGAGTATCATCAGCGTACTGATGATACTGCACCCCAAAACCACGGATGATCTCCCCTAGCAGCTTCATATAGATGTTGAACAGGAGAGGCGAGAGAACCGACCCCTGCGGCACCCCACAAGTGAGATGCCTTGCGGTCGACCTCTGTTCCCCTGCCAACACTGGTCAGAGAGATAGGAGGAGAACCACCGAAAAACAGTGCCCCCCACTCCCAATCCCTCTAATCGTTGCAGCAGGATACCATGGTCGATGGTATCAAAAACCGCTGAGAGGTCTAATAGGACCAGGACAGAGGAACAACCCTTATCCTGAGCCCTCCAGAGATCATCAACCAACGCGACCAAAGCCGTCTCCGTGCTGTAACCAGGTCGGAAGCCGGACTGGAATGGGTCTAAATAGATAGTTTCCTCCAGGTACCAAGGAAGTTGTCATGCCACCACACTCTCAACAACTTTTGTCAAGAAACGAAGGTTGGAGACAGGACGGTAGTTTGATAAAACAGCTGGATCCAGGGAAGGCTTCTTGAGGAGGGGCCTCACCACCGCCTCCTTCAAGGCGGACGGGAAGATACCCTCCCTCAAAGAAGCATTTACAATTCCCTGTAACCAGCCTCGTGTAACCTCCTGGTCGTGTAAGTACCAACCAGGAGGGACACGGGTCCAATAAACATGTGGTAGCCTTCAACGTCCTCAGTATCTTGTCCATGTCCTCAGGAGCCACAGGCTCAAACTCATCCCAGATAACCTCACCAAGAACATCCTCCGTCATCCCACCTGAACCCACCCTATCAGAGTCCATCCCATCCCGAATCTGAGCAATTTCCCTTAAAGAGCAACAGTTATGTTATTTACCTATTTTTCCTTTTAATTTCTATTGTGTTAATATATGACAGAAGAAAAAAGAACCACAAATCACAGAAAAATAATACATATTTTTTAATGTTTAAATATGCTACCCTTTCCCATTTTGTAGGCTCATGCATCTCACTGAAATGAAAGAAAAGGTATTAACAGTAAAATCCATAAAAACAATAATTGGTATAGTAAATGAGAGTCTTGTGATTCTGTAAACAGTATGTTCCTAATTTTAAAGTTTGGAAAGGTATTGGCTCTTAGATTTGAAAGGAATATAGATATGGCCATCCTTCAAGAAACACATATAGAAAAAGAAGAGCTTACAACAGTCCCCTGTCCTTGAATAACTGGGTGGACTGGACATTAACATTTGAACTACTATAAGTCCATGTATATTGCCAAATAAATAAAAATAAATCCTAATTTTAAAAAGAAAGGAAAATAAATTTTTAATTACATACATTTATGTGCTGTAGGAGAAGAGCAGGCAGAGCTGGGGGATGGAGTTAAACAAGTCAACAGCCTAGAGTCATTACGTTGCCAGAAATGGTCAAGTTCAACTCATCTTGAATTCTATTGACCTTTCTTTGATGCCAATTTAGTAATGAATTTTAGCTGACTAGATTATTGTGTATAGGCTTGAGTAGCAAATCTTCTGAACTGCAACTTAATGTATGTCCCGATTCTTTGTGCCCGGTGTGTTTTCCTTCTAATTATGCTTTAAATGTATATTTGTGACTCAAAACAAATCTTAAGCCTTTTGTTTTTGACATTCACAGTTACTAATAGACAAACACAGTTAAATAATTGTGTGTGCATGCTCAGGATTATTCAGAATCTACCACCACCACAACCCTCCCCCTAAATAACTGCTTAAGTGAATTGATCCTTTCCACCTCCATCAGGTATGTCAGAACATTGGTCTGGATGGCCGAATAAACTTTCTGTAGAAATGGTGAAAACTGTAGAGTACAATATCCATATCTGTGTGACAAGACAATGAAAATTGTATTTTTAATTTGTAATAAGGGAACAAAGCTCTACTGGCATCACAAACAATAGTTCAAGAAGAGGCTTTGGTGAACTGTTTGCACAGAGATGTAACCCCTGCCTTTGCTACAATGAACATAGTATGTGTTCTGCAACTCAATGTAGCATGACATGAAGATGAAAAAACGGCTCTCTCAAAGCATAGTTCATAGTTCTTTTCCCGGTAGACCCACAGGGAACAGGATTGTGTCATTATGTAGTTCCACTATCCATATACCTATCAAATAGTTCCTCCTCTTGTCACGGTCAAGTATTCTCTTTGCAGATGTGGGTGTCTGAGAATGTTTATCATATGTAAAAAAAAAAATCAATGCAAAGAAATATCTGCAGGAATTCAAAGCAGTGACAATAAAGGGTCCCAGCCAGAGGTGGTATTCAGCAGGTTCTGACCAGTTCTGGAGAACCAGTAGCAGAAATTTTGAGTAGTTTGGAGAACCGGTAAATACCACCTCTGACTGGCCCCACCCCCATCTATTCTCTCCCTCCCAAGTCCCAGTTGATCAGGAGGAAATGGGGATTTTGCAGTAACCTTCCCCTGGAGTGGGGAGGGAATGGAGATTTTACAGTATCCTTCCCCTGCCACGCCCACCAAGCCACGCCCACAGAACTGGTAGTAAAAGTTTTTGAATCCCACCACTGGCCCCAGCTCACAAGTTCTTAAGAATAAAATGGAAATGAGTTGTTGTTACCTTCTGTCAAGATATTTGCTTGATGTCCTAGGTTAGTTATAGTTCTAAGGTCTTCCATCTAAATAAGCCTGATCCTACTTAATTTCTGTTAGGGTTCATGAAGACCCATCAAGTTATGCCTGGTGCAGCAGGCCTACAGATAAGCAAATAGGAGAATGGCCCTTCTCTATAGGCTTTTCCACTCGCCCTGCCTCTGAACATATATTTGCTACCAACATAATTGCTACCAACCTGCCTTCCATTGAGGAGCTGCATACTGCACGAATCAAGAAGAGGGCCGTGACAATATTTACAGATCCCTCACATCCAGGACATAAACTGTTTCAACTCCTACCCTCAAAATGATGCTATAGAGCACTGCACACCAGAAAAACTAGACACAAGAACAGTTTTTTCCCAAAGGCCATCACTCTGCTAAACAAATAATTCCTTCAACACTGTCAAACTATTTACTAAATCTGCACTACTATTAATCTTCTCATCATTCCCATCACCAATCTCCTTCCACTTATGACTGTATGACTATAACTTGTTGCTGCAATCCTTATGATTTATATTGATATATTGACCATCATTTGTGTTGTAAATGTTGTACCTTGATGAACGTGTCTTTTCTTTTATGCACACTGAGAGCATATGCACCAAGACAAATTCCTTGTGTGTCCAATCACACTTGGCCAATAAAATTCTATTCTATTCTATTCTATATAAGTTTGGGTGGTCTGGCGTAGCACAGGTTTGCAGATATGGCCAAATATTTTAATAATTTCTGAATAGAGTTCTTGTGTACAAAGGAGTCTGATAATATCACAATAAGTCGCTGAGGACTAAGCAGCTATTCTACTCTAAAGAACATCCTGTACCCACAATGTCTGTTTGGTATGCTTTCTTACTCCATGTGTGTCTTATGTCTTTGAAATTTTAGCTTCATATTCTCCAGAGGTCCTGAAGGAAGCCATTAGTTTTTGCCTTATTGTTCAATCACAGTAATGATACGAAAAGGACAGACTTTTTTTTTTAAAAAAAAGTGCAGTGCAGGGGGAAAAAGAGGCAACATCTTATGACACCTTGGCAACAAGTAAGCAGAGACTTTCATGGGCAAAAAACCAAGTCCTTAAAAATGAGCGTTGCCTAGATTTAATAACAGTCTTTCCATAAGTGGCCACTCCTGATAAGGGTACACTTATATAAGGAATGTCCTCTTTTTAAAGAGTTCATTGTACCACAATAAAAAAACTTGAAGTAGTCTTCTCCAACTTGGGGTTTTTCAGATGCATTTTACTACTATATAACCCTTTACTAGGGAATTAGAAGAGTTTCAATCCAACATATCTAAAGTGGGCATATTGGAACAAGGTGCACTAAAAAGGCTGGTAGAAACTAATGCAAAAAGATAATTGAATTTGGTCCATAGATCTTATCCAAGATGTGCTTTGAGGCAATTTTCCTGAAAAAAGGGCCATATCACTGGGATACAAAAATAAAGAATCAAAACATTATCCTTGTGCAGTTAAGCAAACTTATGATGCAGGAGAGTCAATAAACACCTTCCCAGGAATGGTAGGATGCTTATACCCCACTGAAATCAATTGCATTTAAGTTCTGCAGATCATACTGCTATAAAGGAGTGATGATGAAAAACAAGGCAACCAATTTTACCAAAGCTTATTTTTCTGCTACCTTCCTAAGAGCTGAAGTAAAAGACATCAGGCACAACTCTAGCTTGAGTGGAATTATACACTTAAGAAAATAATTAAGTTTAATACATCTCAATGGTACTTCATTGGTTAACTAATTCTTTAACCAAGTATACTTTTCAGTGCTGTTATACATCTTTAAGTCACCTCAAGTGACAGCATTTAGTTGATTTTGGCTAACCTCTCAGGCTAAGGAGAATTAGTCCGGCTAGTACTTTCCACCAGGAAATTCCAGATTGTAGTTTAGATTGGGAAGTTTCAAAAATAAAATTGGAAGAAGTTAATAGCAAACAATTTCTATATGGGACATCACCATGTTGATACTGTTTAAATCAGGGGTGAAATGCTCCCGGTTGGGACCAGATCGGCCAATCTGGTAGCGATGGTGGTGGGTGGTTTGGAGAACCAGTAGCAAAAATCCCTGCCCACCCGCCCATGCCCACCCAATCGCCCGGTCGCCTGCTTCCCCGCTTGCCCGCTTGCCACTTCTTTCCGGCTCGTTCACTTTTTCCGCCCGAATGGTAGGAATAGGTTGTAAAAAATTATTTTAAAAGGTAAAAAAAAGATGCTTTGACAATCACAGCTGAGCCACGCAATCATCAGAGCCTTTTTTTGCATTTTTCACAACCTATTCAGAGCGCATGTGCAGCCACTGAACTGGTAGTAAACTGGTTCAGATTTCACCACTGGTTTTCGGTCTTAATTTATTTACAAATCTGCCACATTTCTGAAATCATCAACTAAGTCATGTTTGAGTTGCCCAACTTTGAGAATATCTTTTACATCCAAAACAAAGCTCATTTTAGTGAAAGCACCAGTAAAAAAAAGTGGTGGCATCACATTTATGAAACTTATTTCCTGCTGACATTTATGTAGGACTTGATCGGGGATGGGTTCTACTTATCTTTACTTTACTTTGCATGTGCAGATTGTCAATGATGATGATGTCCGGGCGGGTGAGCGGAGCCTCCCACTGCTTTTACTACTGGTTCACAAGAATCGGACCGAACCGGGAGCAACCCACCACCAACTTGATCAACAAGAATGTAGTTCTCTACTGATTTATCTCTGGCTAGTTTTATTCTGGCAAATTAGATTTTTTTACTAGTTTTAAAATTGTTTACTGGATTGTTTTGTCATAGTTCATTATTGATATTTCGTGGTAACCTGCTTTTAAAAGATGTTATCTTTAGAGCAGATTTATAACTGTCCCTAAATAGGCAGATAAACTGATTATGTAGTAGTTGAAATGTATTGTTCCATGCTCTGCAAGAAAAGTGCAAAACCCAGGAAAATAAATTGACCTCTAGCATTTTTTTTTTTTTTGCAGCATGGCACCAACAAGCTCTGAAACATGCTTTAAATAAAGAACCAAAAATCTTAATTGTTCCTCTTTAAACTAGAAGCTGCAAAAACTCAGAAGACCTGGCATGGGGTACTTATCGAGTTATGGTAAACCTCTCGTCTGATCATATAAACCTAATTCTCGATAGCCAGCTAGCCCCCTCTGAATACAGCAGCAATATTATTCTGGGGCTGGATGTGAAATAGTTAAGGACACCCAAATGCTGATTGTTGGAGTAAAGCAGAATCTCTTTAGTCCACCCTTCTGTTTCCTCAGCTGCAACAGAGTTCTATGGGAAGTGCATAAGCCTAAAATGAAAGCAGCAACGTTCGCCATTAATTTACCTGCAACTGATATCAAGAGACATATTGTCTCTAATATTGGAGGCAGCACATGATTATTAGACCTGGAGAAACTGACCCTCTATTAATTTATCTAATTTCTTTTGAAAACTTCTCTAGCTACTCAACTGGGAAGCATGCTGGCTCTGGTATTCAGATAATATTGAACCATCATGATCAGTAATGAACAGATGGCCTACAAGCCTAGTATAAAGCAAAAGGAAAAACCATTCTATCTCTCTGTTTCCCGTGTCGTGGATTATTTTATGCATCTCTGTTATGTTCCCACACAATTTTTCTAAAGTAAAGAGCAACAGCACGTGACTTTTCTTCTAATGGGATTTATCCTTGCTAAATAGGCTGCTGTTTGTATCATTTCCAATTCAGCAGCTGAATCAAACTGACCAGAACTCTACTCTGTATTCCAACTGTACTCATAACATAGAATTGTATGGAAGTCTTACATAAATGTCAATATTTTCCAATTTGGAATTTGTTTTTGTTTTTTTTACCACCGTCAACCATTGGTCTACATTTGTTTGAAGCTAGCAACCATGACTTCACTTAATCCTCCAAGGAAAGATTGAAAGGAAATGAAGTCCAGGCAGAAGAAGAACATCATGGCTTCAAAATCTAAGGGACTGATTTGGACAAAACTGAAGAGCACTTTTTTGTTTGGCTGTTGATAAAAATAGGTTTGCCAACATGATATGGCACAAGAAGCAACCATGATCTCAAGATCTCTTGGTCTGTCTCCACAAACATATAAGTTAAATTGGGATATATCGGGGTTGGGGTTTTGTTTTGTTTTTTGCTTACTTTGATTTGCATTTTCCATATTGATGTCATTTCTCCATTTTGGAGAGATTTTTCTGGGAACCTACCGCTGTTTATTTTAACATTAATATTGCTGGCCTTAGCACATTTTTCAATCTCATTAATCCTTGGCCAACTCCCCAAAGTCACATCCTTTGAGAGCCTCAAATATTTATTTATTGCTATTCTCTGCTTTTTCTTCTTTCTGTAAGAAGAAATCTTGTCCTATTGCCGCCCGGTTTGTAAAAGATGTCTTTGGTGAGGGACTTTATCAAAAGCTTTAAATAAACAATATCTGTTCACAATTTGTTGACATCCAAAGAATTCTAAAGGGTTGCTCTACAGACTTATCTGTCCAGAAATTATGTTGAACCTTCTCCCAGAGGACCTATATTTTATTTATAAGGAATAAATAACCTATCTGAGAGGTTCCCAGCTTGGACTCCATGGTTATTACATCCAATACTAGGGATATTTAGTTTTGAAAAATGGACAGTGAATGGGAACATGATACTTGTATTTAAATACATAAATTGGATAAAATGAATAGAGCAATCTTATTTCAATTTTGAATTCTTAATTCAAATGGTCCGCGCTGTGGCTCAGGCTGTAAGACAGCCTGTTATTAAACACAGCTGCCTGCAATTACTTCAGGCTCGAGTCCCACCAGGCCCAAGGTTGACTCAGCCTTCCATCCTTTATAAGGTAGGTAAAATGAGGACCCAGATTGTTGGGGGGGCAATAAGTTGACTTTGTATATAAATATACAAATAGGATGAAGACTATTGCTAACATAGTGTAAGCCAGGCTGAGTCTTCGGAGAAGGGCGGGATATAAATGTAATTAAAAAAATAAAAATAAAATAAAAATAGGTAAGATCATCCAGGGGAACTAAAGATTGATACTGCTTGACATAGCAGACAAACTATGGAATTCTCTATCATAGAGGAATTTAGTGGGTAACATTTTTGATGATGGCTGCTTAATGATGTCTACCTATCCTAAATTAGCTTTTGATATGATAGATTAACTATAGTAGGTATAAGCTTTCTTGAACCCAAAGCTAAGTAAGGTTGCACATGGTTAATATTTGGATGGGAGACTACTAGGAAATACTAGGGCTATAGGATAAACGGGAAAGTTGACAAGATCCCTCTGAAGAAGGCAATGGCAAATCATTTATGTATTTTGACCAAGAACATTGTATGCATTTATGTAGCCATCAGTAGTGGATCCTTTTAAAAACAAAAAATACATTTAAGGTATATGACTGAGAGTGTTCATATCCTACTTACAGATTTCTTTGATGCGTCTTGTTGATCATAGTGGGAAACAGATGCTTTGCTGGGTTTTCAGCCTGATCCAACAAGATTTTTCATGGATTCTTATGCAAAAGCTGCTTTGTTGGAGTTGCCTATTCTGAGATTAACCACTTGGTGCTTGTTTTACACTCTGATGAGGTCTCCATAGAAGGCCAAGTGTGACCAATATGTTTTGCCACTCTGTAAAATTATCTGGTATTCAGAACTCCAATCCCATTGTATATTCTGGCCTGTTTGTCTTTGGAAAATTAATTTTGGCCCCCTTGATGGCCTTGGGGAAAGGGAAATGCAGTAACATAAGACACCACATAGAGGACTGAGGAAATGGAGTCCAAGCCAAAAAATGAGCAAACAGCTCAACACAAAGACAGCTTTTTTTGTGCCTAAGAGACTTGCTGGAGGTAAAATTGCTTCCTTCATCTTATCTATAAAGCTTCAAAAATTCAAGCAGTCAAGCCAGTTCTCTGGCACAAAAGGTTAGGGAAGATGAAATGATTATTTCCAACAAGTCTTTTTGTTTGTGGAGTTAGACAGACCTAGGGAGACAGGGAGAAAAGAGTCCAGTGTTGGGGGCTATTTTGTACCCAGATATTTATTTTCCCATTCTTATATTGCTTAAGAAACTTTGCTAAGGGCGACAGGTATATACTCAAATCCCTTTAACTGGCCTGCCAGATTTTAAGGGATGACACATTTAAAACCAAAACAAATAAATATGTATATTTAATTGCATGTTGTTTCCAAACATTAGTACTTATGCATATGTGAGGGAATATATCTATATCTATATCTATATATCTATATATATCTAACAACAAGGAATCTGGTAGTAAAATTTAGTTATACTTACTTGAAACCAAGAAGGCAACAGCTTTGGTGCTATTCCTGTACACATATACAAAATTGCTCACTTCCAGCAAGACAAAACTGAGTGCTGACATGAAACAGTTATTTATTAAGCCAAGCTGCCTTTATTTGTAAATAGCTGTGATTAGGCAAGTAGATTCAGTAGTCAATGGCATGAGGAACAATAGACCCCTTAGCCACCTTATAAAAACTCACATATTTTTTTTGGCGGGGGGGTGGGGGGAAGATCAGTGCTATCCAGGCCACATCCTGGCTAGTGTACTTTATGCTAGGGATCCCTTGTCCTTCTCAATTGTCATTAAGCTCTAATCTAGAGTAGCACTGCCAATTCTATACTATTTATTGTGAACTGGAAGATGAGGAGATGGGATGAAAACAGCCCAGACACAGCCAAACCCTGCCAGTGCAATGGGATAAACTGCCTCATTTTGCTCAGCACTAGATTTGATCCTCTTTAGGTTTGTTGATATCAGTGTGAAAAGATGTCAAGACCAATAGACATCACTGATTTAAGGCTGGTGCCAAGTTTGAAACTGTATCTGGTAAGAATTGTACTCTCAATCACCACCAATTTCCATTTGGTAAATGATCCACGGGGTAACTGAAAGGAAATAAAACAATAAAACAAAATTCAGAATCCTTTTGTCACCCATGAAAGTAAAGGAACCAGAACAATGATTTTTGGAAAAACTAAAGAAATCAATATTTCACATGCATTCCTGTTCATTTACTTAAGAATGTTTTACTTGCTGCTATTGGTTTGTTTTTTCTGCTATTTGTTTATTGATTGATTTATTGCTGCTAGTTGTTTATTTATTGGTTTGATTTCTTCATTCTTGTTCAGACGAGGAGATTCAACATCATTAACAAAGGGAAACACATCTTTTTAAAGAAAAATTAAACACATCCACAATTAATAAAACCAATATTCAAACCATGCAGAGCGAAAGAGGTACACCATCTTCTTTTTCTAAACACATCAACCATGACTTCCAAGAAAGACATTCTATATTTTGGAATGTATGCAGGAGAAGAACTTCTTCCATACAGACCTGCATTTATGGAGACATTTGAAAAATACTTTAAAAGTTCTGAGATTTTGAACTTCAAAATTTAGCTCCACCTTTTGGATATGAACTGGTATCCATGAATGAGAATGAGAAGTGAGATAATACTTACACTGTTTTGACAAATAGTTTGGGAAGTTCCATGGTCAAGAATACAAAAGGTCAAGAATACAAAAGGTAGATCCCTCTTCCAGGTTCCTACTACCTACAAAATAGCCCTAGTCCCATATATCAGCCAGAAGCAGGATTGATACTTTACAGTAACAGAGTTGGAAGGGACCTTGGAGGTCATCTAGTCCAACCCCATGCTCACGCAGGAGACCTCTACTAGGGATTTGAACCACAAAACTGCTGACCTTTCTGATTGACAAGCTCAGTGTCTTAGCCACTGAGCTACCTAGTCAGGCTTATTGAAATTGAAATCTTAATTGTTCAGAAGTTCTGTGAAAAATACAAGATGGATAAAAAACGATGGGCATCTTTTTCCAGAAGTCTCTCAACAGTGGTTTATTGTCCCAGCTTTGTGAAATGTTCTTAGATTGCTGCTTACTGTCTGGATCAATGCCAGGGCTACAGGAGGTATCTGGATGAGAAAATCTCATTCCTCAGGATATGATTACTTTGGCAAGCAGACTTAATCAAGCATAACTGTAAGTAAAAAAAAAACCTCCACAATGAAACAAAACAAAACCCAAATCAGTGAGCTAGCTATTATACAAAACCTCTTTCATACACGCAGCTCTGTTGACAAAGGTCACAAGGAGCATCCAATCCAAAATTCCAAGGCTGCTTTCAATTACAGTGAATACTATGAACAATATTAAGATAACCCATCCTGGGAGATTTGAAAGGGGGGGGGGGAGGGAAAGCTATATAATACGTGTGCATGTTCAAGACACAAAGCCCTGGAAAGCATCCTTCCCCAAGGCAATGCCCTGGAAATAATGCCCAAACCGTCCCTGTCATTGTAGTTTTATATTATTCCTGTTTTCGTTTTGGTTTGACAAATTACAATAAATAAAATAAAAATAAATAAATTCTTGTTTATGGCCAAGATGACCAATGATGAAATTACGGGAGCTAAAGGAGGACATTCACCTGTGACAATGGCATACCTTCCAAAAGCCCTTCTTATTGCTTATTTTGGTTGCTACCGGTAGCTAATATAAAACTGCACTGAGAGACACTGAATAGAAAGGCCTTTATAAAAAAAAAACTATGCTAACCTCTACCAAAACAATCCAACCTATCAAAAACAGCACCACAAAAAGATTAGGAACACAAGTTAAAATAGGGAAAAAATGGTAAGTGAACATCTGTCTATCCTAGATGAGTTCAAATCACCAGGACCGGATGGATTACACCCCAGGGTTCTGAAGGAACTGGCAGACGAAATCTCAGAACCACTGAACTATATCTTTCAAAGATCCTGGAGCACAGGGGAACTGCCAGAGGACTGGAAAAGAGCTGATGTAGTTCCCATCTTCAAAAAAGGAAAAAAAAAACAGATCCAGGAAACTACAGACCTATCAGCTTAACCTCAATACCAGGGAAGATTCTGGAAAAGATAATCAAGCAATGAATCACTGAACACCTAGAAGCAAACAAAGTAATAACCAAAAGCCAACATGGGTTTGTCAAAAACAGATCATGCCAGACTAATCTTATTGCATTCTTTGACAAAGTGACAAAATTAGTGGACCAGAGGAATGCTGTCGATATAATTTATTTAGATAAAGTAGACCATAACCTACTACTAGATAAAGTAGAAAAATGTGGGTTAGACAGCACCACCACCAGATGGATTCGTAACTGGCTGACCAACCGCACTCAACGTGTAGTCCTCAATGAAACTACATCCACATGGAGGGAAGTATGCAGTGGAGTACCCCAAGGCTCTTTTTTAGGCCCAGTACTCTTCAACATCTTCATCAATGACTTGGGCGAGGGGATAGATGGGGAACTCATCAAATTTGCAGATGACACCAAGCTGGCAGGAATAGCCAACACTCCAGAAGATAGGCTCAAGATACAGAAAGATCTTGACAGAGTTGAACATTGGGCACTAACTAACAAAATGAAATTCAACAGTGAAAAAAGTAAGGTTCTACATTTAGGCCAAAAAAACCAAAATGCACAGGTACTGGATATGTAGTACCTTGCTCAATAGTAGTAACTGTGAGAGGGATCTTGGAGTCCTAGTGGACAACCATTTAGATATGAGCCAGCAGTGTGCAGCAGCTGCCAAAAAAGCCAACACAATTCTAGGCTGCATAGTACAGTACAGTACAGTACAGTATAGTATAATACTATACTATACTACACTACACTACAGTATAGTATAGTATAGTATAGTATAGTATAGTATAGTATAGTATAGTATACTATACTATACTATACTATACTATACTATACTATACTATACTATACTATACTATACTAAAAAATAAACCAACAACAGAGAAAAGAGGAATAGAACCTTAAGAGGATCACTGTATATATTCTGATGAATAGATCAATGAATTTTATAAAACTAGAGAAAGCAATGAGCATAGAATATAGGTAAAAATACCAGTAAATGCATTTTTTAACATGTGGGCTCAGCATCAATGAAAATATGTCATTCCATTAAATGTTTAACATCAAACTTTTTGCTATTTTCTCTCTCGCCTCGTTCATTATGTTTCAATAGTCACGATGATATATGTATACATTAATTGCATTAATTGCACTTTAATTGAATAAATGAAATACAGAACTTGGAGGAGCAAGGGCTGACCTTTTGCACGTGTGTTTTTGTTGGCAACGCTGTCTCTGCATTAAGGGATTGGAGAGGAGGTGACTTCAGCTTAACCTGAGCTGGAAGAACAAGGCAAAGCATCCAGAGTGGGGTCTTTCCAGAAAAGTTTATGCAGCTGCAGAGAAAAACCCTTTCTCTGGCCCCTTGCTATGAGGCTCCTGTTATTGCCTGCAAGGAAAGAAGCAGCAGGCCAACAATAAGACAGTTTATAATATGTCCCAGACTTTCTTGAATCGGATGGGCATGTGTGTTCTTGAATGTATGTGTATTCATTTCAGAAATAAATTTAGTTTTTGTCCTTCTTTCCTTATTCATCTTGCTGTCCCTACTATCCCTGTCTGATCATTACTGCCAAGCACTGCATGGCTTTCATTAAATCTTAATACCAATGCCAACATTTTGGCAAACGAATCTAGAAGACAAAATATCAGGTTTTAGCATGAAATGTAAATTTTCATCAAATTCCTGCTGATCGTTGCCTTAAAAAATTAGTTTCTATCTGAGTATCAGGTGAAAGGCAATTTTCTTGAAGAGCAGATTTCTGGTGAAACTGTATGGGAATAGTCAGTCCTTCAGTAGACCAGGAAAGAGATTTCAGCAGCATGTTTGCTGCTTAGATTCGGAATGGTCTGATAGAACCTGAGATAGGTTCTTGCAGACTGTTGAAGGATGATTTGAGCAAATGAATGAATAAATGAATGAATATAATTTTATTCTGCCTTGGCCTCTGTTATTTCTTAAAAATATTTAAGAGCTCTAATCTGTGAAGCAGGTTAAATGCATTAATGATGTCATGCATTATAGCCTGCTAAACATTAAATATATCCCATGTTATTGCATTCCTATGGTGGTGGTTAGATTTAATAGAAACCAGAGGTTCATAGCTTCTATGGCAATTTTAGATTTGTCCCCAGATTTGTCAGATTTGGACCTGACATGCAAAAATCTTTGTCCCAGGTAGAATTGCAGCTCTACTTCCTGGTGTACCTTGTAGTGTTGGTTGTGGTGTACCTTGTAGTGTTTTCCACCTTGTAGTGGAAAACACTTATGTGATCTGGGTATGGAGGGCATTGTTATTACCCCTTTATTGTGGTCAGGTCATTTCCTGGTCTAGATGTAATTGATAGCTGTATATGACCTCTGCAGGTCTGGACCTATTTGGATAGTCCCTCCAAGATTCCCCATGATCCAGATGAATTCTAGTGTATGCATGAGAACTTTTCCAATAATTTGACAGGCAAATCCATCAAGGCTCTACATGAAGCTACCAGGATAATTCATCCAGCAGTTCAGTGTTAGATATTATTGATATTTTAAATGTAATCCTACATCACCAATCCAGGCCATGCTGGTGATGATTTTTCTTCATTTATTTATTTAGAAATTTTATACGGCCAGCCATCTTACATGTGAACTCTGGGCAGCTAAGAATAATAACAATATAGTAAACCACTATAAATCAATCAGCCAAATAAACTGTAATAGCTCAGGCTGTTAGAAGCCTGTTATTAGAACACAGCAGCCTGCAATTACTGCAGGTTCAAGCCCGGCCCGAGGTTGACTCAGCCTTCCATCCTTTATAAGGTAGGTAAAATGAGGACCCAGATTGTTGGGGGGGCAATAAGTTGACTTTGTAAATATACAAATAGAATGAGACTATTGCCTTATACACTGTAAGCCACCCTGAGTCTTCGGAGAAGGGCGGGATATAAATGTAAATTTTTAAAAAAACCTATTTAGAATAATGCTGAAGTCTTGGAATGGTCAGGGCATGGATGGCAGATAACAGGCTCAAACTGAATCCTACTAAAACAGAGTTACTGTTGATGTTCTCTGGTAGGTCCAGTGGTACGTCTGGATTGGGAAACATTATTGGGGAGGAAGCAGTTCGATGACTTGGAGATTTTCCTGTAGTTGCAATGTCTGCTTGAACTGGCAGCAACCACAGAAAGGGTGAGGTTTTGGTCAACTTTGGCTAGAATGTCAGTTGCAGCTTCACCTGGAGTGACAAGACCTTGCTGTTGTGACTTATTTATTTATTTATTTATTTTTGTCACAACATCATATAAAAAGGATTATATAGTATATAAACATATATATGAGTAAATATTAGGAGGTATAAGCACCAATATATATATAGGAAGAAGAAAATAAAAGAAAAAAAACAATAGGACAGGAACGGTAGGCACGTTTGTGCGCTTATGCACGTCCCTTATGGTCCTCTTAGGAATGGGGTGAGGTCAATAGTAGACAGTTTTTGGCTAAAGCTTTTGGGGTTATGAGAAGAGACCACAGAGTCAGGTAAAGTATTCCAAGCACTGATGATTCTGTTACAGAAGTCATATTTTCTGCAATCTAGATTAAAGCGGTTGACATTAAGTTTAAATCTGTTGGTTGCTCTTGTATTGTTGCAATTAAAGCTGAAGTAGTCTTTAACAGGAAGGACATTACAATAGATGATTCTATGAGTTAAACTTAGGTCTTGTCGAAGGCGACGGAGTTCCAAGTTTTCTAAGCCTAGGATTTCAAGTCTGGTGGGATAAGGTATTTTGTTGTTTTCAGAGGAGTGGAGAACTCTTCTTGTAAAATATTTCTGGACTCGCTCAATTGTATTGATGTCAGAGATGTGGTGAGGGTTCCAAACAGGCGAGCTGTATTCTAGAATTGGTCTAGCAAATGTTTTATATGCTCTGGTTAGTAGTGTAGTGTTTTTGGAAAAGAAGCTACTTATGCCCTCATCACCATTCCCTTTGGATTACTGCAGTGCATGGCACCATAGGGCTACCTTTAAAGATACTTGAAGGCTTCAGTTGTCCAAAGTGTAGCATGGTCTGGCACTCGTTGGTAGGAGCACATGCCATCTCTATTACAAATCCTGCATTGCCTTCCTGTAGGCTTCTGGATGCAATTTAAAATGCTGATTTTAATCTATGAAATATTTTATAGATTAAAATCAGCACTTTAAATTGCATCTAGAAACCTACAGGAAGGAAATGCAGGACATGCTACTAAGTTGCCTTCAAGGCTGGATTTGCTTATAAAAATTGGCTTGACCAACTGATCCTGTCAGGAAAAACTGGTGGTTCCCTATGTTGGGAAGCAAGACTCTGAGGCATTATTTTTCAGCAGCAACACCAGACACTGGAATAGTCTTCCTCTAGAGTTTAGGTTAATGCTAAGTGAACACATGAGGACTTTTCCAACAATCTGACTACAAATCCATCAAGATTCTATATGGACCCACTAGGAAAATTCATCCAGCAGTTCAGGGTCAGATATTACTGATATTCTGTATATATTTTTACATTTCTACTTATGGCCCTGCTGATGATACCTTTTTTCATTTATTTATTTAGAAAATTTAGATGGCTACCCTCTCATGCTTTCAGGAAGCATTTGAAAACAGATGTATGGTTACAGAGGACAGTTTAGGATTTGGTATTTGAGATGGGGAAGGGTTGCATGTTTTTAGACCGTTTATCATTGTTTTAATATTGACCATGGATATTTTAAGGTTGTAAAATCACTGAAATTCTGAATTATTGGGACTGTCAGATGAAGGATCCATTTTGTAATTTCTAGCTTTCCAGAGTGGAAGTAGGGTAGTATCCATTCATCCATCTACTTACTTTCTCTCTCTCTCTCTCTCTCTCTCTCTATCTCCAACCATCCATCCATCCATCCATCCATCCATCCATCCATCCATCTGTCTATCCAGCAGTGAAATCTGGCTGGATCTATCCAGCTCACGTGAACCGGTAGCGCCAGCAGCAAGAGGCTCCACCCACCTTCCAAGACATCATTACATCCTATTTTTGACCCTCTGCACATGCACAGAAGGCTCTGAGCATGCGCAGCAGAGGCGCACACATTCACATTCCTGAACCGGTAGCGAAGGTAAGTACCACTGTATCTATCTATCTATCTATCTATCTATCTATCTATCTATCTATCTATCTATCTATCTATCTATCTATCTATCTATCTATCTACCTACCTACCTACCTACCTACCTACCTACCTACCTACCTATCTTCACCATCATCATCTCTCTCTCTCTCTCTAATCTCTCTCTCATCTATCTGTTGTGCATTCATCTCCAACTGAGGGACACACCATAAAATCCTAACTTGTTACTATATCAGAGGTGGTTTTTCAGCCAACTTTTTCAAATATGTATTTGGCAAGTCAGCAACAATAGAAGCCCTATTGCATGATGAACATATGAGATTACTGGCTATTCAATGTTTCCTTATGGAATTCAAGCCTTAGAGTCCTGAGTGGCGCAGTGGTTAGAATGCAGTATTGCAGGCTACTTCTGCTGACTGCAGTTCGGCAGTTCGATTCCCATTGGCTCAATGTTGATTCAGCCTTTCATCCTTCCGAGGTCAGTAAAATGAGGACCCAGATCGTTGGGGGCAATATTATGCTGACTCTGTAAACCGCTTAGAGCGGGCTGTAAAGCACTGTGAAGTGGTATATAAGTCTAAGTGCTACAGCTATTGCTTGAAGTCTTTCTTCTACCACAGAATTGCTGAGGCTGGGTGAAAAGTTAGGTGAGTTAAGCTATGAATGTATGTTGTTGCTTATTATTATTATCCCGTTTCCAGTTGCTTCCTGCCCTCAAAGATCACAATCTAGTTTAGCATCCGTCTGAAGTAATGTTGCGAAATGATAATTGAAGCAGCAAAGCTGCCTGCACCTCCCTTTCACACATCCAGCTCATTCCACATGTATAAACTTACCTTTGTTGAAGATAAGCCAAATACACAACACTTTTAAATAAAGTTGTGATTCTCTTTATTTTTGAGAGGTAGTTGCTGTTTCCTGACAGACTGAAGGCTATATTGTTTTATTGTTTTAACATGTTTTTTCAAATGTTAAATAAATAAATAAATAAAAACAAATATTGTGCACTCATTGTTGAGTTGAATGATGGAAGGCAATCAAAGATGGTAAAGAATACATGCATGTATGTACACATTACTTTATAAGATTTATAAATCAGCCTACTTTGGAGGCTTTGGTAAACAATTACCATCAATGGGTTGGATCATTTTCTACCTGCTTAAACGGTGGTATTGTCAGTTGAAGAGTCGCAAGTGGAAATCATTTAAGTTACCAAAAAAAAAAAAAAAAGGAACCATATGTGGTGCAGAAAGCAATTAGTGGTAGCCACGAGAGCCTGTAGGGTGAGTGTGACCTAGTTAATAGGGACCCTTGAATTTTCTGAATATTGGCTCCTTCCTTCCTTCCTTCCTTCCTTCCTTCCTTCCTTCCTTCCTTCCTTCCTTCCTTCCTTCCTTCCTTCCTTCCTTCCTTCATCACACAAGCAACTTGAAGCAGCAGAACAACTGCTGCATTCAAAACAACAACTGGGCCGGAATAGCTCAGGCTGTAAGGAGCCTGTTATTAGAACACAGTAGCCTGCAATTACTGCAGGTTCAAGCCTGGCCTAAGTTGACTCAGCCTTCCATCCTTTATAAGGTAGGTAAAATGAGGACCCAGATTGTTGGGGGGGGCAATAAGTTGACTTTGTAAATATATAAATAGAATGAGACTATTGCCTTATACACTGTAAGCCGCCCTGAGTCTTCGGAGAAGGGCGGGATATAAATGTAAAAAAAAAAAGAGAGAGCCAGGATTCACAAAGATCCCAGTGACAGCAAAACAGCACAAGGAAGAATGGGTGACAGGACTGTCTGGTAGAATTTAAGACTAGTGTAATGGACGGCAAGAGTCTTGATTTCTCCTCTATGATATAGTCGGCAGACTGGCAAAGCCAGCTTAATTAGGTTGCTAGGAGATCTGGATAGCTAGGAGAAGAAAGGGAAGGGGGAAAGGAAAGGAAATTATCTAAAAATAAAATCAAAGAATAATGGTGGAGGAGAAATGAAAGACAAGGTCTGGGATTGAAATGCAAATCAAATAGGCTATTTTTCTCTTAAGTAGAAGTAAAAAGTAGAAATAAGAGAACACAATCAAAATAAGATATCAAGGGATTTATGTGGTTAGTATGGAGGAAAGAAGTAAGTAAGAAACAAAATGGTAGGAGATAGAAAAATAAGAGATACAATTAAGAAGTATTTATGTTGTTTCTCTCACTGTAAATAAAATATCAAAGTATTTGATCTGATAACTTTATTTTGTATAATAAAAGTAGTTTTCCCAGCAGAAGTTGGCCTGTGTTTTTCTTTGGGTTATTCCATCCTTAAATCTGCAACAAATACAAATGAATTTTCTCATAGGCAGTTCTAAATCTTTTACACCTGGGAGATGGTTAAGTTCAAATGGGTTTATTTTCCCCATAATATAAAATGTCTGTTTTTTGTTTGCTACAATGATATTGACATTTCTTTAACAATGTAAATTTTTGAAAGCTGTTCTCTATTCTGCTTTTGAAAGAATAGAATATTAGAACACAATCTGAAATAACAAATTTTAATAGTATTCCATCAGAAAGGGGCTGTCGCCCAGTGTATAGTGCTTAGTTTTCATGCCAAATCTCTACATTCAGCCCCAGCCTCAACATTTTGAAATAGACTCTCTTCCATTTGATACACCCTTGAGATCTTTCGCTAGTGAACATAGACAATACCAAGATAGATAGATGAAAGCCTGACTCAAAGGAAGAGAGTTTTCTAGACTACCAGTCAACATCACTGAATTCAGTGGGGTGCTTTCTTACTTAATAACACTTAACAATAGGCTCATTATTCGATTCGCATAGAGGAAAAGAGAAGAAAGAAGTAAAAAATAATAATAATCATGAATTGGATATTCTGTAGTGGAGTACCCTGGAAAAGCATTGATTAACTGAAACTCTTAAGCAGTAGCACTTCATACACAATCATAAAGAAATATATAGTGGAACACAAAAGTGATTGAAACAAAAGTAGTGATTGTAATAATGTGTTAGAGCAATTGTATTTGTATTGCACTAGGTAAACAGAGGAATTATACTTAGTACAATTAATCAGTGAAAAATATTCCTGATGCTATGATAGTTCCTCTCTCCTTCTAACCTTGGGATTGTGTATTGTTTGCAGAGGTTGCCATTATAATAAGAGTTCACAGATAATAGCAATAGTTCAAATAATCATGTTACTCTGAAAACTGCCATGGTTTGGAGAATTTTCTTGAAGAAATATATTGATTCTTAAAATGCTATTCAAGTTCTCCAATAGAGACAATTCCATAGGTGCATTCAGAGGCATTCAGTTAAAAATTCCTAACATGTCTGGATCTTAAAAGAGCTATTATTCATTGCATGGCTTTGTTAATTCTACTCTGAAAATTTTTAGTTCAAACATGTCTGCAGTCTTGGGCTGAATCAGAGCAATTGGAGTACGCCAACAGAAGCTGGTTATCATTTTGTTCATCAGGGTGGTGGCCTCTTGTTATTAATAAGCTGGAGACTTTTAATATTATTTTTAAAAGTTTTGTGCTCAGAAGAATTCTTTATTACTCATCCTTCACTTGACAGAGTTGAACAAAATAATAACTTAGAGAAATCGCTAAGCAATTTATTAAAATCTGAGAGCTAATTATTTTGTTCGTGTCCTAGACTGTGTGTCCGTTGAGGGAAACTTTAATTAATTGCAACCTATCAAAGCTAAGAATAGCTGCAGTGCATTCTGGATCTTATCAGCCATCTGATGTTGGTGTGTCTACCATTATAATTCATTATAGTCTTCCTGTAGTCTCCACCCAAGACAAAGCTGGACAGGCATCTCAATAAATTACTTTCTGTGGCACTAGTCAATTAATTTCTCTTCTTCCTCAGAAAGCCTACAGCACAACAAATCTGAGCAAAACAAGAAGCCCGTGGTGGGTACCCTTCCATTCTATATGACAACCCAGCTAAGGAAGGCATCTAAGCAAAGAAATATAAAGCAAAAGAACTAGAGATAAGTAGAAGATTTTTGCAAGTGCAATTCACCAAAAATATTGTTGTGGTCCGCCAGCAGCCTGTGGAGCTAGCAACGGAGTCGGACAGTGATGAGGCTGAGGAAGAACATAGGCCAGTCCTGGAGGCTAGGGAAAGCCCGGATGAGGGCTCTGGGTCAGAGGCAGAGGTGGGGCCAGGACCATCGGGGAGTGAGGTGTGGACTCCAGAGTCTCCAGAGACTGACAGTAGTGAGGCAGAGGAACAGGAGGAGCTTGTTCCTAATGCACGCATGAGAAGAGCTGCCAGAAGGCAAGAGCAGCTAAAGCAAAGAGGATGACTCTGGAGTAGGGCCAAGAGATGATTGGCCTCTCCCATAAGGTTTAAAAAAGACTAGCAACGGTGTTTGGGCTTTGATAGCTTCATCTTCTTGCATTTATTTTGTATCGGTGTCTTCTGAACGTTTGCCAAGAAAGGCCTTTGGCAGTTTGCCTAATTGGACCAAGGTTTGTGAAAGGACTGAGGAATTATTGTTGGGAGGAATTTGCTTTAATTTAGTTGAACTACCTGAGAATGAAGTAATTCTCAGCTGTTCGAATTAAGTTTGTTTTTTCACTGACTGAGTTTCCTACTACCTACTTGGGCCTGGGTCATAACATATCTGTTGCACAAAGGCAAGAATATTTTGACCTCAGCAAGCAAAGTATCCCCTTCCCACCAATTGTATTTTACATTGCTGCTTTTCAGAAAACAAAAGACAGCGTAGATGGAGAACCTATGTTCACAACCTCCTCCTCCACCTGGCTTTCAGACTTTCAGTTGATGGCAGAATATTCTTTCCCAGCAGCTTTTCCCAGCAGGTAACAACAACAACGAAGAAGAAGGGATTTGTTGTAACTTGATTTTTTGGTTTACAGCAATGAACAGATTCCTCCTTCATGTGTGAGGCACAAAAGCTACACTCCCAAATTCTTTTCTGTGCTGTAATTTCACATCACTACCATTGGAAACAAACTCAGATTGGCCACCTGATAGATCATAAATCCCATTCAGATACCACCTTCATGTAGGCCTGGGTTTAACTGTTTCAAAAGGTTTGCTTATCTAACCACTATCTCACAATTACAATTTAAGTTTGTTTTTTCATCAGATACAAAACCCCAAAGGGTTTTTTGGCATCCCCAAAACCAGATAAACCTAGAATGCTTCTTTTGCTTAGCACAAAAGGCATAAAAAGAGACATTCCTTTCTTAGTCAGCATTGGAGGAGAGTCTATGGTTGTGTGGAATCACAACTCCCAATTACCATTTGAGTTCCATTGGGAGTAGTCCTATAAAATCAAATTCCTCTAGGCTTGATGCCATATCTGACAACACTGTACCCAAGGTGTCTACCTTATCATCTAATAATATATATGAGCCAGTTATAGTGCTTGTCTCCTAAGGAAATGAATAAGGTTCTTAGATCTGTATCTATTGCTACCTGTACTGTATATCAGATCTTTCCTCAGCTTGATTTAGAAGAGCCTTTAAGGCTCTTTTCTTGCCACTGATTTCTCAGACGAATAAAAATACTTACATTTTTGCTGAGTTTTTTTTTCCAGGCTAAAGGGAGTGATGGCAAGACTATAGTGAGCCATCTCAAGATCCACATATTTTTAAGAAGTGTAAGCCAGTAGCTAATGTTTCAAATTTAGCAATCTTGTTAAAGATTGAGTAAGTTGTGATATTGCAGCTTCAGGAATTAATAGAGGAAATGGATTATCCAGATCATTTGCGGTCTTGAACTAGGAAAGAATTTGGCATAAATGTGGATTGGGTCAACTTGATGGATGACCTGTATTAATGAAACAGAGTGTGCAAATCCCAGTTGATATTCCTGGATTTTTCAATGGCTTTTTAGATTTTTGACCTTCAGGAGCATTTAAATAAAATAGAATAGAACAGAACAGAACAGAACAGAATAGAATAATCCCAACACTGATTATAAGAGGAAGATTGAGGATAATTTTTATAGTAATAATCTGAGGCAGGTGTGGCGAGAGATTCAACAAATTACCAACCATCAACTAACCAATGTCATCCCTGCTGTGGAGGATGCTTCGTTGGCAGAGGAGTTGAATCATTTCTTTGCTCGCTTTGAAGTGGAAACATCAGAGACAGCTGAAATACAGCCACCAGCCCTTTGTAACCCCCACCTCAGTGTGGAGGAACAGGAGGTGAGGAGCATTCTGAGGGCTGCGGACCCTAGAAGGGCTTCCAGTCCTGATGGTATCTCTGGCCAAGTGTGTAAAGACTGTGCTGCCCAGTTGCCTGGAGTCTTTACCAGAATCTTCAATTGGTCTTTATCCCAGTCCATTATTCCATCTTGTTTGAAGGCTTCCACCATTGTTCTGCTGCCAAAGAAGTTCCCTATCAATAACCTCAACGATTACAGACTAGTGGCATTCACTCCTATCATCATGAAGTGCTTTGAGAAATTGGTCTGCTGGCACATTATTTCTGGTCTTCCAAATACATTTGATGACCAGTTTGCATGCAGAGGAAATAGATCTATAGAGGATGCTGTAGCCATCACTCTTCACATTGCTCTGATTCAATTGGAACAGCGGGGGGTGGGGGGCTATGTAGATTTTAGCTCTGCATTTAACTCAATACTTCCACATAGACTAGTGTCTAAACTTATGGATCTTGGACTTTTTTATTCAATCTGCTTTTGGATTATGGATTTCCTGTCTGGCCGCTCTCAGAGGGTCAGATTAGGTAATCATATCTCTTCATATCTCTCCTTATTCTTAACACTGGTACACCACAGGGTTGCGTGTTGAGTCCCTTACTCTATACTCTTTATGTGCATGACTGCATTCCCACTCCCACTAGTAACACTATCACTAAATTTGCAGGTGATACAACAGTGGTGAGACTCATCTCCTGTGGGGGGGGGATGAGTCTGCCTATCGAGATGAGGTGGACCTGTTGTTTCGTGGTGTGGAGACAATAACTTGGTCCTTAACACCAATAAGACCAAGGAACTTATAGTGGACTATAGAAGGAATAGATCAGACATCCAGCCCTTGCTTATCAATGGCAACCGAGTGGAGCAAGTGGCCGGTTTTAAGTTTCTGGATGTTATCATAAAAGAGGACCTGACCTGGGGCACTCACACTGCAGCACTGGTCAAAAGGGCCCAGCAGAGATTATATGACCTGAGACATCTCAGGAAACAACAACTGAATGAAAAACTGCTGGTGACCTTCTATTGCTGCACCATAGAGAGTATTTTAACTTACTGCATCTGTGTATGGTTTGCCAATTGCACACTGGCAGATAGGACAGCACTCCAGAAGGTTAACAGCATTGCCCAGAAGATCATTGGTTGCCTTCTCTCCTCTTTGGAAGAGCTTTATAGCTCCCACTGCCTTAAGAAAGTTCAAAACATTCTTAAAGATCCATCTTGTCCTGGGCACCATTTTTTTTGAACTTCTGGCAGATGGTACAAGATAATAAAAACAAGGACTAAAAAGCTGAAAAACAGTTTCTATCCCAGGGCTGAGGAACTCTGGGAGTTGAAGTCCACAAGTCTTAAAGGGACCAAGGTTGGAGACCTCTGTTCTAGTGTATGTTTGATTTTACTTCGGTCATTTCCAAACAGCCAGTCTTTCAACCTTTCTGGATCCACCTGAAGTTCACCTCAGCTGTTTTGACTGCTTCCTGATCTATGTGAACACAAAGGTTCTTTGAGAACAGCATATTTACATGTTTATGTATTCTTAGAATTGGGACAGAACTATCAGCTAACCCATGTTTGCTTTTTTCTGGCAGCAACTAAGCACAAATAACTACCACCCAATCAATGCTCATTTGCTAGCCAATAACTACGTGCATCCTCTTGTCCCTTCCTATTTGTGTATAAACATACATCTCTATCCACTTCACAAAAATAAAAGAGAATAAATTACTCACAACTTCCCATCATTCTATGCTTGCCATGATGACTAACCTCCTTTGCATTCAAAACTCTAATGCTGACAGCCCCGTAATTCTGTTTTCAGACTCCATCTGCCTTATGAAATGGTGCATCCAAGCAAGAGATACCTTGGGTGAGGTTGCTTCTTGCTTGATTTAACTCTTGATCCAGGGATAATCTGTGGTTGCTTTTCATATCTGGGTGCTTTCTTTTTATTTAAGTATTTCTAGGACTCTTAAATCATGTTAGGCATGCCACACTCCATCCCAAAATCTATCTCAGTGGAGACACCCCTGGCAGCTATCACAATACAACTGAATGTATGCCATATTTGTTCACTTTGGATGGATGCTCATTTTGTTCATTTTTAAGAAGGAAGTTCTTGTTCATTCCAGCATCCTTAAAATAGCATGATTCCTCTTTTTGTGAAGCAGAAAAATCCAAGTAGATTCAATCACAACTGGTTTGAAGATTCAGAGACAAGGCCCCACTCTCTTTGTTCCTGGATAGATGTTTAAAATAAATGTTTCATATTTCATGGAAAATAGGCTAATGAACACATGTTGTTATGTGAAACAATGTATATTTTTCATTATATTCTACAAAAAAATGGGACTTTAATTAAACAATATTGCTTAAATAACGGAGTAGCACATATTGATACTTGCTTCAAGCAACAGTGGCTATGTTGGTGTTTTAGCTTTTGCAAAATTAATATATACTTTACTTTCCTCCTAATATAGATACTGAACATTGAAGGGATTTGTTCCTCCTTGGTAGAACCATAGATGTTCTTCAAAGTTTTTTGAAAATTGTTTTCCATTTTCAGGACAGGCTTATAAAGATCCTTGCTCATAATAAATCCCCAAAATATTTTAGCTTTTCTGCATTGATTCTGCAAGTCCCAATTCTAAGACCTCCAACAATTGTGCAAGACATTCATTTATATCGCTACAAAGTGCAATTCCATCTCCCTGCTGCTTTCATGTGATTTCTGGAAGACTCCTTGTCCAAAGTTGTGTCTGATCTGCCAAGCATCTGATACGAAAGGAGAGGTTAAAGTACTACCAAGCCCTGGAGAGATGATTGAGTTTCAGCCCAGAGATACAGCACTTAACTAAGGAGCAGGTTCAGTCATGAGTAAATGTTTCCTTTCAAGGAGGATCCTACCTGCCAAGATAAATTTCTTCTAAATGACCTGACAACTTCATCTCTGGCCTAGAGAGATTTTTTTGTTAGTTTTTGAACCTCTGGTTTTCTAAGCCTCCAGTTCCCAGCAGCTAGTGCTGGAGCAAATTCTATCAAACATACTATCTTGTGAACTTGATTGCTCTTGGCTTGCTGAACTTTGCTTCCTGAGCCTTTAAATAATTCTGGCATTGCTGTTAAACTTTAATTCTCTGCTTCTATTTCATATAGTACCATATGAAGATTTTTATTTGAGTAATATGAAATAATAATAATAATAATAATAATAATAATAATAATAATAATAATAATAATAATAATAATATTTCTTTGTACAATGGACAAATAGCCAGAAAGGCCTATGTCAAGGTAGCATTTTGGATGGGTGATTGCTCAATATATTATCATTTGAGTATATTATCATTTAAGAAGAGAAGACAATTATTATGAATTATTTGTCCATATTCTCCTTCAGGAATATTCCTTTTGATATTAACTGTGTCATCTATAATATTGTGATTGATAAGTGGTCTGCCACCACCATCATAAAAACAAATGGAAGCTAACACTTTGGTATATTTTCTCACCCTTTTTACTGCTATGTTCTGTCTTTCCCCCCCGAACTGTCTCTGAGATGGAATGTACAAGAATATGGATGTAATAATAGGAACCTTAGATAGGACTGTCTGTTTCAACAAGATCAATGAAGCTGACATAGGCAGCTTGCAGTGTTACAGGTCTGGAAAAAAATATATAGAGAGAAGTGGCACCTATATGCGAGCTAGGCTTGCAAAAGGTGTTTTTCTTTTGTAAGAATTTCACACGTAAATTGGGAGTAATTACCCCATGAAATCTTGGCTATGTTAATTGTTTTTGTTCTAATTTCCTTTCCCATCTTTTCAGGACACTCTGGTGCCATTCAGCTCTTTCATCTTTCACTGCTTCATGAATACTGTCTTCAGTTGGGTAATGAGTGAATGGAAATCAATGAACTTTCAAATGTGTTCACTCCAAGTTATCTGACTAGTATTACCAGAGGCTTCTCTGAATTTGTCCTACCACACTGCCACACCTTATTCCAGATGAATACACCATGTGTGAACGTCAGAACACCTCCTTCCCTTTGTGTTTATGTTTTTCCTCATGGTAGGAGCCTAGGGGAAATTCTTCACAAGTTAAAACAAGTCATGGAACAAAATATGCCAGCAGTGAGATCGTCAGAGCTTCATTTTTTGTAGTCTCTTCCCTCCCTCTATGGTTGGGTAACACAGAAAAGAGATATAGTGAAGAGAAAACGATCCATATATGACTAAAACTCTCATGTCGTTTGATTGTTCGTAACCTTTGATGAGAGAAATGGGGCATCACAGGGCAGCAATTTTTGAATCAACATAGCTCAAATGGGCTAATTTACAGAATATGTCTGAAAACTAGGAATCATGGTTCCTGTGGGATTGAAATTTGGCAAAGTTATGGCTGCTTCAGTGCTTCCACAATGTTATACCATTGTGGTCAATCATGGTCACATAATTGTAATTCTGAATGCTCCCTTCCAGCTTCTACAAAGAGTGTCATTGGGAAACTAGTAGTAAATTGGAAGTTGCTCCTTTCCTACTACTTTTTGTCCACCCATGGTCATTTTGTTTCTCTGCTTAAGGAAGAAAATATCTCTGAAGTGATGATCCAACACATCATAGGTTGTCTAGTATTCTGTAAAGTGGGGTTTCCAACCTAGTGCTCTCTGAATGACCTGGACCACATCCCCAAGCTGGGGTGATGGGAGCTGTGGTCCAAAAGAGTCCATGCTTTAGACCAATGGAAAGACTAGTAATGGGAATTTGTGAAGGTTCTCTGTAATTAGTAGGTAACTTAACATTAACTTATGAATAGGTGTTCTATGAAAGTATTTATATTTAAGTTGCTTTATTCATTTTAATATTGTACCTATATTCTGTTGTCCTATTTCCTAAATGTTGTATCCCATTCTTAAGAAGCTTTAGAATTTTAATTAAAAATCACTTTGGCAGCTTGTATTCCTGAGCTTATTGCATTGTTGTTTAGAGGTTGTTGCATCCTCGTCATCTATTTTGTTAGTGTTGATATTATTCTCCATCACTCTGTAGCTTTTCTTGCTGCCCACGCTTCCTGATCGAAAGAAGTCCAGTTGGAAGAGATTCCATCCAATTTCTTCTGTTGGGATTAATTGACGCCAATAGGAAGCCAAATAAACATCAGACCATAGGATATTCTTCATCTAAAAACAAGACACTCACCGTCCCTTTAAGCAGCATGGCAGGGTATTCCATTGCCTACTTTGAAATTATACATTAAAGCAGGGGTGTCCAAACTTGGTCCCTTTAAGACTTGTGGACTTCAACTCCCAGAGTTCCTCAGCCAGCTTTGCTGGCTGAGGGACTCTGGGAGTTGAAGTCCACAAGTCTTAAAGGGACCAAGTTTGGACACCCCTGCATTAAAGGAATGTGAGATTTTTCCCCCCCTTTAAAAACACAAAAGGAAATTGTGTGGGGTAATCCAATGATGAGAACCTTGAGAAAACCATCATATCAAAAGCCTCTTTGGATATGTTTGGGGCAAGGCATGGATGGCTGAAAGTATACTTGTGTGTCTAAGCATAACACAAGTAATTGGCAAGTAAGAAAAGTCTCTTTTCACAAATAATTGCATAAAAGAAGCTTCCAGGATTAGGTATGAGTTATTTATTCAGTTTATAATTCAGACTTTCATTTATAACAATATTCTTAAGGTGGCAAACATCAACAAAAATACAAAATGCAAAATACCAAAAACAAAGAAAACATGAAGAAGATGATTAAAACCACACACATACCTTACTGAATCAGTCAGTGAAACCAACAGAAAAATGAATGATATACATTTTGCTTGCCTCCCTCAAAAATATCAGAGGTCCAGATAAATGTAAATTCCTGGTACCTTAGTTTTGAAATAGCATTAACAGCATCTTAGCACCTCCAAAGAAGACTTGCTCCATAAAACTTTTCTCACACAATTCACTCAAACTTGCCATTTTTTAAAATATTAAAGCAGGTATTCCTAAGATGGAACTCTGGGAATTCTGGAACTTACATTTGGAGGTTATCTGGCTTAAACATTTTTCACCTACCTCTTTTCATGTTAAATGGGCCAGATAACAGTCACACCATTAAAAATGCAAGAAAGCTCTTCATGTGCACAAATTAACACCGTTTTCTCCTTTTGGCTAACAAAAGACACTGGGCTGTTGATTGTAATAGACCAGGGGTGTCCAAACTTGGTCCCTTTAAGACTTGTGGACTTCAACTCCCAGAGTTCCTCAGCCAGCTTTGCTGGCTGAGGGACTCTGGGAGTTGAAGTCCACAAGTCTTAAAGGGACCAAGTTTGGACACCCCTGTAATAGACAGACAATTTTGAAAATTGTTGCTTTCCTGGCCATCCACATAGAAACCAATGGATGCTTCTATATAAACAAACTTTTAATAAAAGCAACTTATCCTCTATTTCTGTGGTTCTTGCTGCTTTATGGCCACTATGATGGCAACTATAAAAGTTTAATAAATAAATAAATAAATAAACTAGTTTAAAACCTGCATATGCTTCAGAACAGTATTAAAAGTATGGAAAACTCTAGTGAGTTCAAATTTGTATTCCTGATTTTAGTTCTTTTTAGATAATTCTGATAGATTAAGAGCTGGTCATTGTAACATGGCACAGCATATTAACCATTGGGTTGAGATATTGCTGTGTTATGACTCTCAGGAGCCTGTTTCTGCCATGAACATGCCTGCAAGGCAGGCTGGATATTGAAGTTCAGCACCATTTTGAGGGTGGCAGGTTCTCCACTCACGAGATAGCTTAAAGTGAGAATTGTGCCTATCTTCCTACTGATGAAATTCTGGCCTGAAACTAATCTGCAGAGGAAAGGAGTCCTCCCTATAATATCTGCCAACATTAATAAGAATCTAGATTCTGCTGTGATACAACGTGGAATGAAGACATTGAGTGCCAGCTCATGACATGTTGCTGCTTGAATGCTGGATGTCTTCTCCCAGTTCTACTGAGCTAACACATGAGAAAGTATTGCTGAACCATTTGGACACCAATTAGAAACCTAATGGATGCAGGTAAATATAAAGTGCCCTTCAGATTTCTTGACCCATACATCTGGTCTCTGGACAGAAATTGTGGTTGTGTGCATGATACAAGGAGCTCCTGGCACCCAGGAGACTGATCCTTTGAGGCCAAAATAGTTCTACTGGACTATGTAGGAGAGACAGAGAAAAACAGGTGGCTGGTGTTCTCAAGGACATCATAGCACAACCTCAGTTGCAGAACAATTCTTTGGCTGTTACAGAAAATGAGGCTCCTGGGAAAGGAGAATGTCAGTCTGAAGAAAAGGGAAGTTCTTCCTCAAAAGGGACCTATTTCTTATAGCCAAACAGGTTTCCTCTCACACTGAGGATTCTTATCCTGGGGAAGCAGGGCTTCTGGGTATAGGTCATTCAATAATCAAGAATGCAGATATCTGAGTATCTGGTGGGCATGCTGACCCCATGGTAACTTGCCTACCTGCTGTGAAGCTTGTAGATATCACACACCATTTCCATAGGCTGCCTGCCTATGGGGCATATAGACCAGCGGTCATCATCTGGTGGTCCATGGATATGGGGCAGAAATTCTGACTCAGGGTCTGCTTCAGCCTCCTGATGCAGGGCTTTGGGCAAAGGCTGGAGGGAAGCATCACTGGTGGCAAAGAGCCGGAGGGCCTTTTTCCAGTGGGACTGCATCATGGCCTGGAACTGGCTGCCATCTCAGCCCGCTGAGCTCCAGGTGCTGGCACCTGGCCTTGCACTTCCACAGGCCTTCCCTCTGCTTGGAAAGCCTATGCTTGTAGTCCTCAGTGAGGTGCTTCTGCTGAGCCTCCTTCTCGATCAGATCCAATTTGAACTGAGCCAGCTGTTTTGCCAACTCTTTCTCATGCTGGCTGCTTAGCTCCAACCACTGTTGGGGCCCTAAGGAGCCCAGGAGGGCAGGTGAGGAGTAAGTGGGAGGGGAGGGGCGTAGAGGCCGGCGAGGCATCCCTTGATGTGAGTGACATAAAGTTGGCCACGTCCAACCAGTCACATGACCACCTAGGCACGCCTACCCAACCGGTGATTAGGCAGATCATAATAGTGGTCTGAGGGATTTAAAATTATGAAGTTAGTGGTCCCTGAGGTCAGAAAGGTTGGTGACCCCTGTGCTAGACAGTCCTGGGGACCTGTCAGCTGTCGTGGTCTATGCAGCACTGACAACATCTTTAAATGCAATTGGGAGGATTTGGAAGCTCAGTTCAGGCTGCTAGGCTGGAAACTGGAAGCCAGATCTTCAGAGTAGCTTTCTCCGAAATGCTGCCTGTTCCATGCACATGACCAGCTAGGCAGGCAGATTTAAAATGTCTCAGTGTATAGGAGAGAGGAGTATTGTATGTATTGGTGCCAAGAGGAGGACATCCTGTTTATTAGGCATTGAAAACATTTTGCAAAACTCTGGACCCGTACAAGAGGGATAGGCTCTACCGGAACCAAAATGGGACCAAATACCAGCACTTAAATTAAAAAGAAGGCAGAGCAGCTGTTAATCTGAAGGTGAAAGGAAAGCTGGCAGGAGCTGAGAAGCATCTGGTTTGGAAGTAATCATGGCTTAGAGAAGAAATAGAAAAGGATTATGTCTGTTCTAAAGGGAAGTGATTGTAATAAGAGAGGATAATGTAGGGAGATGTGATGCCTCTTCAAATGTCCAGTATAAAAGTCAAGTGAATAATTCTCTATGAATACATTTTGCTTCAGCTTAGAAAACAGAGATCCTATTTAATGATGTTGTTTTTTTCAATCTTGTTTTCAAATACTTATTAGTATGAGACATAACAAGAACAACAGTAAGAAAGAACACATTCAAAATGAATTTTTAGAGCAAACAGGTGTGAGGGAAAAGAGCAGTTTTTCCTACCCCAAGCTGGTGCTTTCTAGATTCCTATTGGAGTGACTCCCATAATTCCTACAAATGAGACCTGGCTGGCTAGGAATTATGAAAGCAGTAGACCAACAGATGTGATGGCTAGACTAGGATATGATGTACCTGGAAATTACAGCCAGTGGCCCAGTTCAGATCACTGAGAAGATAGGTGGCAGCTCTTCTACAAGGCGAGCCTCTTTACTATATCATCCCAAAGCATATGGTGGTGCAGTGGTTGGAATGCAGCATTGCAGGCGGACTCTGCTCACTGCCAGGAGTTCGATACTGACCAGCTCAAGGTTGACTCAGCTTTCCATCTTTCTGAGGTCAGTAAAATGAGGACACAGATTGTGGTCAATATGCCTCTGTAAACAATTTAGGGAGTGCTGTAAAGCATTATGAAGCACTATATAAGTCTAAGTGTTATTGCTAGTGCCATATCCAACATCTCTTTGCTTCTCATTAATGACAACCAAAATATCAAAATCTATACTCTTATTTTCATACAGGCAACTACCTAATCTGAAACAGATGAGCTAAGAGGCTGCTGCTCAGTTACTTTACACAGAGGCTACATGAACCTGATGGCTACTTCTGAAAACATTTCTGAATGTGAAAATGTGACAGCTCAGCACTGATGACTATTTCATACCAGTTCTGGCTATAAGAGTTCTCACAAATTGTTTGCTTTATTAGCATTTATGTGGTTTGAGGAACATTGGAATGTACTTTGGCTGTTCTGCACAAACAAATCCAAATCAAAGCTCTCCCCAAACCACCAGTAGACATTTGGTTTTAACCCAGACCACAAATAGAGAATACACACATACACACACTGATCTACTATGCTGGTTGAATGCTATTAACTGTTTATAAGCAAAACAGTTTAACCCAACTTTTTTCAACAGACATTGTGTTGAACAATAATGGCTAGAAGTATGTGACTGGTTATCTAACACATCTAGGTAGAAACCAGCCGTCCGGGAAACGCTAGTTTAAGCCATATTTAGGAATTGAATACAAATGAACTCAGATGGCTCAAAGTGAATGCAGATAAAATGGAAAGAATAATGATTATCACATCAAGCAACTTGTCTCAACAAGTTGATGAGAAGATAGTTATGGCAACATCCTTCCATTTAAAATGAAGGAACAATCATTACACAAAAATGGTAATATCAAAAATAAGCAGCACTCATTAATTTACTTTTGCCAGCCTCAATGGAGAGAAACCCAGGAAAAAATAGAATCATAGCTTCACTTAGAACAGAACAAATCAACCCAAAATTCTCACTCAAGGCACAAATGACCAGATTCAGTATCCTACACACTAAGTGCATTATGTGAAACAACATTATTTGAAGATCCAACTCTCTGGAGAAGGGTCCAATGCTGGGAAAGGTGGGAGAAAAAACGACAACCAGTAGCAATGTAGATAGATTCAGAATAGGGAAATTGTATAGCGTATGATAGCACTTCCACCTCAGATAATCTGAATAGCTGTGAAAGCATTCAGCCTTAAATACTTATTGACATAATCTTCCCTTGAATGGCAAGGAGGGGAAAAATTGTCAATGGTTTACAGTACTGCTGGTATTTTTCAGTTTCATTTGCACCCAGCATACTCCCAATCAATCTTTACATACAGATCATAGCAAGCACACCCCACACTCAGTTCAGCTAGCAAAAATAGAACTTGATGTTTATTTATTAAACATCAACAAAAATCAACGCTTTAAACTGGCAAAAATAGAATAAAAGGCAGGCAAAAACAGGGAGAGGAAAGCATGAACAGCGAACAACAATTTACATTATATACAGTAGCTGTATCTTATAGAACTATTTGCCTAGCCATAATCCATCCTGAAGATCAACCTTTCTCAAGCAGGGACTCTCTATCTATAGTAGATTACAAACTATGGTCTCCCAAACTTGATAGAGATGGTGGTTGATACAGTCTACATCAGGGGTCTCCACCTTGGCAACTTTAAGACTTGTGGACTTCAACTCCCAGAGTTCCTCAGCCAGCAAAACTCAAAGTTCAAGTCGACAAATCTTAAAGTTGCCAAGGTTGGAGACCCCTGGTCTACATCATTTAGTTGAGGAAGCTTGCCTTAGCTGGAGTCTTAAAGACTTGTGACTTGTTTGATGTCAGGATTGTAACCTATTAGAAACATGCTTCCATGAACAAAGGAACTTGTAGCCATGGTCAACAGGAACCATAATTTTAAAAGAAAGGTCTCCTAAATGATCTCTCTTAACATTATTTTGAAGGAGTTGATTGACCCTTCATAGCAATGTCTTTCTCTTCCTTAGAGATAAATTATATGTGCAGATTGTCATATTATTCCCAACATGCAAGACAACTTCAGAAGGAGAGAAGGTTGGTCACTCAGAAAGAAAAAGGATAGCCTCCTTCCACCCAAGTAGCAATTACCCTCTGAAGAGCCCCTCTTTCTAAACTCCTTAAATAGACCCACAAAGTGATAATTATTTTTAGAAGGCTGAAGGTAATTCACAAAAGGGTAAAGTGAACAATGTGTTCCTCCACTTAAAAACTGTACTGGGATAATGGGATCTTGTGGATGGAAGAATTTTAGAATAGTGGATTTGGAACTGTTTTGAACTTCTTATGTGCACTTAATTTAGTTTTATAAATTGTGATAAAATTGGGGGCAGGGGTGAATTTAAACCAACAACAATTTAAGCATTGTCAGAACTATGGTTGTTTGCAATGTCATAGATGTTATTTCATTTCTTTGAAAAAAAAACATGCAATTATACTCAACTTTTGAAGACATGTTTTAGTACAATTTGGCAGCTTCAATGGCATTTTAAGTCCATTTTCCTTTCCCTTTTTATTCTTACAACTTGCATGCAATCTATTGTGGAACAGGAACAATTGCATCATGCTGAAAATAAGGAAGTATGATTGGTGGTTATATTTTAAATTCCTCTCTCCAGTGACCCTACAGCAGTATTTAAGAAAAGAGTCATCTGAATTCATCTTTTGTAAGCGGAATGCTACAGTGATTCATATGTGCAAGGTAATAGTGCCCCCTGCCCTCAAAACCCATTATTAATTCATATATAGCTCTTCTTGACCTCTTGGCTTCACTTTTCTGAGCCGTCACTTTCTAGCACAATGGATATGTGATCCTGTGCTTCTGGGAAAGCAACCCAACATAGATTAATTCCCTGTTCCATGATCAGAGAGAATCATGAGAGAACTATCATGAGAGAAACTGTTTTCAAGCAAGTCCTTTCTCTTACCCGGTTAACCTCTAGGATCAATTTTCTAAATTTAGAAATTCTTATTTCAGAAAGGCTTCAAAGAGGTGATGACAAACGTTGGGTAAACTGTTAATCTACATCACCCTTCCCAACTCCCAGGCCTTCGAGCAATGGTTGGTTAATGACCCCCCCCCAACACACACTTGCCTGAAGAACCAAGATGGGAAGTATAATCCATCAAAAGTTAAAGAGAGGACATCAGATCTTTCTCTCCATCTTGAAGTTTTATAACCTCAAAACTATTTTTTGCTAGACAGATGCAAAAACCATTTTTTCTCTCTCTATGAAACTGACCAGTGTTTCTTTCCCCGTGATACCTGAGCAATGAGCTATTTATAGCTACTGTGGAGCAAAAAATCACCAAGGCTAATACAAGCAAGTATTTTTTAGTTAACCAAAGAAGCATCTCTTCCTATTCCCTAGAACTGAAAATCATTTCTTATTCCCGAAGTACTTGCGAGAGTCATAGAGTTGAAAGAGATTTGAATTCACTGAATCCACTTCCTTGCTTCTAACAGGAATCCAAGCTAAATCTATGACAGATGCCTATTCAGCTTCTATTTGAACACATCCAGAGAAGGGAGACCCTTCTCTAGTTATTGGCCTAGTTCAGGAAGGAAATCAAAATTATGAGTACTGGTACTGTCTTTATTGTAGTTTCAATAACAGAATCTTGCAAGTTTTTTTTGTTTGTTTACATTTATACCCCGCCCTTCTCCGAAGACTCAGGGCGGCTTACAGTGTATAAGGCAATAGTCTCATTCTATTTGTATATTTTTACAAAGTCAACTTATTGCCCCCCCAACAATCTGGGTCCTCATTTTACCTACCTTATAAAGGATGGAAGGCTGAGTCAACCTTGGGCCGGGCTTGAACCTGCAGTAATTGCAGGCTTTGTGTTCTTAATAACAGGCCTTACCAGCCTGAGCTATCCGGCCCCGGATTTGAAAACACTTGCAATGCTATGTGAAAATGGCCTTGGGAAACAGGGAAAAAGGTCAGAATAGATAGTAGGCAGACAAGCAGCAGCTGAAGGAATGGGGGTATGGCAAATCTCAGAAAGGACCTTCCCTAGTTTCTTGGATTGTCAAAGTGAGGGGGAAAGAGATGCAATATCGTGTTAATGTAATCTTATAATAAAGTTGAAGCTAGTCCTTGGGGGACTGCTGCTTCTCAGAATAATCCTTGCAAATCTGGCAGCAGACTTCTCCCTTCCCTCGCCTTTACTTTCCAGAGAAATAGGGTGGGTCCCTTTTGAGATGATTTCTCCTTCCCCAATCTTTCTCTAGGTTGAGATATGTCTTGTCTGACCATTCCTCTGACTTTGGTTCTCCTTCCTGTTTTCTGGGCTTGTTCTTACAGCCTATTATGCTGGTTAACTGAACCTATGGTTGAATTGCATATAGCATAAGAAAAACCTCCCTAACTTTCAATCAGAATCTGCCTTCCTTCCATCTGAATGCATGATTGTTATCTCCCTTAGAAAAAGGGTAAAAAAGTCTTGGCCTTCTGTTATGTTACGATATTTGAAGTGAGCGATCATTATTTCCTTTCTTTGGAGATCTGTAAATTTTTTTTAAAAAAAACCCTGTTCTTGGTGCCATGGAGGTTCTGTGAAAAGAAAAGTAGGACATAAGCTGAGTAAGTAAACAAGCAACAAATAATGTACAGAGGTTTCTATTCCTAACGCTCATCTAATTTTCTTTTGAAGCAGAGTGCTGAGTGGTAGGCTGAGCCTCTTCTTCCTATTAGAGCTTATGTGCACATAACTTGATAAGCCTTGCTGGCAAACTCCCAGCCATGCACCAACATGATGGAAACAGAAGACAGAAATTAAAAAACGCCTCAAGCGAGTTAGAGAAGTATGACACAGGCTTGGCAGTTGCCATCTTTTCCTAGAAGTTATCTGTTGTTGTTTTTTTAGGAAAGTGTTGCTTAGATAGGATTCTGAGGCTGAGGGCTTGGTTTTGGAAACAGGGCCCAGGCCAGTTATGGATTCTGACATTCCAACCTCTCATCAATAGTTTTGCTCACAGAAGAGAAACAAATGTGAGAGGAAACATATCAACGCATCGCCTGGCATCAGGTTCAGATACTTCTTTTCTAAAGGAAGTTCTGCTGCTTAGGCCATACAGCTGCAGAGTTCCAAAGGCTGCCTAAATACACCTCCCGTTCCCTCCTTATTGATATAATCTAGAGCAGGGGTCTCCAACCTTGGTCCCTTTAAGACTTGTGGACTTCAACTCCCAGAGTTCCTCAGCCAGCTTTGCTAGTCTAAAGAGACCTATAGGCCAGCGATGAAATCCAAATTTTTTTACTACCGGTTTGGTGGGCGTGGCTTGGTAGGCATGGCAGGGGACGCATACTGCAAAATACCCATTCCCTCCCCACTCTGGGGCCAGCCAGAGATGGTATTTGCCAGTTCTCCAAACTACTCAAAATTCCTGCTACTGGTTCTCCCGAACCTGTCAGAACCTGCTGGATTTCACCCCTGCTATAGGCTGAGTTCTAGTGATGGCCCCTAAACCAGTTCTCAACCTTAGTGGATATCTGTGCACCTGAAATATCACCAGTTTTTCTTTGATTTCAAAACATCATCAGCTCATTCTATTTTTTTGTCTTTTTTTCCCAAATAAGTTTTACTACACAAAAGAGAGCTAAGTGTGTCCTTTCTGTGGGGGAAAAACTAGAACCTTTGGAAACTGTTAGTCCAGAATAACTAAATGCTAAGTGCTTGTTTTCTTTTAAATTACACATTGATTTATTCTATGGCCTTTAAGGAGCCCAAATACGTGTAAACTGTTGTTTATTTCCAAAATATTGGTATTCAGCAACTTGAGCCTGCAATTTGAAGGAACAAATGGGACCTGTAACAAAATGTCTTAAAGAAGAATCCTTCTATATAATGAGCCAGTTATGCCCTCTTCCAGCAATTTTTCTTCTACAACTCTTTCCTCTGTTTCTCACCCAAAACAATATTCAAAGAGCTGGTTTTTAAAAATTTGCTAACATTCCTTTTGGGAAAAAAAAAATCTTCAAAATTATAGGTATGTGCTGATGTCTCATTCTTTCTGGCCTACTCTAGCTACAATCTTGTACACTTCACTGGCTCTGTTCCTACAAGACAAATATCCAAATCATCTCCTTTTCCAGTTTATAGACTCCCCATCAGGTGCCAACAGCTGCTGATCAAGGAGGGTTGGCTTGCCTTCCTTTTGATAGTCACACAAATCAAATATTTATTACATTCATAGAGCAACATAAGATAAAACAGGTTTTCTCAACCTTGACCGTTTTAAGATGTATGGCTGTCAGCTTCCAGAATTCTCCAGCCAACGGGTGGACAGATACTCAAACCATGGTGATTGAAGCAAGGAGGCTGTTTGTTTCTCTTTTTCCGCGCCCCCCCCCCCAAGCATAAAGAAAATCTATGGTAGTGAAATGTCCATCTGCCTCCCACCGATTTGTCCCCCGCCTTCACAATAATTAAGGATTCCTTTACAGTTTCTGTACAACTCTGATATTCTTTTCAATCTTGGGTTAGATAAGTCCATGACTGTTTGTTCTCATGACCCAGCTGACCGGAAGATGTTAGTTTAACTCTGCAAAGGTTTGGATTGATTTAGGGCCAAATCTAACTCTTTTGGTTAGTTGCCTTTGATCAATTAACCCCGTTCTGGGAATTTCTATAATAAGTCTCCCTCCCTGACTGATCCTGTTAAAAGTGAAGTGGGAATGGGCCTCTATTTGCTTGCTGTTTCAGGATATAGTAGTGATGCTGCTGCTTAAAGCATCTCCAAATGTCCAAAAAAAAAAAAAAGCTTCTTTGAGCAATTAGCACATTTATCCAACCAGCAGGATAATGCAGGCAACTGTTCTCTGAGCAGTGCCAGCCTTTCTGCAATTTCCTATATAAGTATTATCCATGACTAGAGGGAGAGCCTGTTAGCAGGCAGTTGTCAGGTTTAGAGGATGATTGAATAAGCAGATTCACAGCCTAGTTCCAGCATTGTCACAAAAGACTAGTTGACTTCCATGGAACTGAGTACCTTTGGCCAGCTACTTAGCAGCCACATCCATTTCTGGGCAAGAATAGCTCTTGCTCCCTCTGCTTAAGTGAATTGTTGCCATGGGTTATGCATGGAGCAGCCTCAGGCAGAAACACAGTTTATTAAACATATAAGGAAAGGAGACAAATAAGCATCTCATTTACAGGGTAAGCGATTGTTATCAAGTTGCTTGGAAGTCAAAGATACCGTACTATCAGGGCAATATGTGGACTGTTATATTGAAACACCAACACAGTTATTTTCCAAGAGGGAAATGTTTTGATAGCCAATGGTTAGTTACAGGGAGAAAAAATGATTAGGACTGAATCCTTCTCCAGTTTAATTAAGAAAGGCTAAAAGAGAGTGCTCATTAAGTCTTCCTCAAGTATAATATTGATGCAAAGTAACATGATGTGCTAAAGAGCTGTGGGAGGAATTACAGGTGCCAGTTCTGCCTCTAATGATGCCAGATTTGCCCTTCTGATCTCTGTCTTTGTCATATTTACAGAGAAGGAGGCAATGATGCTTCCATAAGCTGATATGTGGATAAGCCTATGGAAGAGGCTACCTTTAGTATATGCTGAAAGTAGACTGGGAACTTTCAGTGAAAAGATTCCTATTGTTGTCACTATTGTTAGTATTGAGATCCAGGATAATATACTGATTATGGGATTGAATTAGGACTAGGAAGGAACCTGTTATATCTGTACTCAGTCACTGAAACTATTGAGCTATCTATGGCCCCAGGGCTTCTTTAATTATCATTGCTGAAGACCAAAGGCATACTTTCCACCATTTAGAAATGGGAAATAGATGGGAATTATAGTTTTTTAAAAAAACTTCCAATGCTTCAACAAAATTATTCTCCAAACTTTAATGGCTCCATAATTTTCTAAATATCATCCATTCAAAAATATTCAGTATAGCTCTTGGGCACCCAAAATTTGCATATTAGTGTCCCAAAAGAAAGACAGCAAATCTAAAAAATAAAAACATTTGTTAAGGATTTCTTTTGTGGGATTAGGTTTAGGATAGAGGCTTCTTTGTTTGTGCACAAAGAAATATCAAAATAATTTTCTCATCTTCTTAGACCTCCGCTTTATCTTTGCTAGATCTTGGTATGAACCAGGCAGAACTTGTTGGATCAACAGATCCAACAAGTCATCTGTAATTGTATTATTGTTGTCATTAAATTTTCTTAAGAAGGAACAACTGAGTGAGTAGCTGAGAGTTGCACTTACTGTATTTTGGGGATCCTAATGCTGAGTGAGGAAGTGTCATTAAAAACCTGTGTTTTATGAAGGGAACTCTGGTATTTATTTTGCTTTTAAAACATGTAGAATCTATTTTAGAACCTAAGGTTGAAGATTTGGCATAATGTTCAGCACCAGCAATGACATTTGGAGTTGGGAGTTCCTGGGCTACAAGTTCTCTTCCCCACAATAAAAATGCGGAAGCAGAATTGCTTTAGTGGGCAATTCTGGATCATCCAAACTTTGTAAAATTAATTTCTTTCATCAAAGTGTGGCCACAAGCTTCATAAGTAAAACCGCAGTGAGATTTCCAGCCAACAGAACACACTAGCGAGTGTATTTAGGACTGGGGCCACAGGCCCAACGGGATATGACTCATGTTGAATAAAGCACAGAAACAAAACAAAGCACAGATGATTAATAGTGCAAAGAGCCGTGTGGGATATTCTTGGTAGGAAGAAGAAAGCAAGTGATTACTGGAAGAGCTTGGAACAATAGTGCCCTGTTTGGAGTTCAGCAGCCAAAGCCTATGGAATTTTTGTTGCATAAGGGCTGAAGATGACTGTGAGAACAGAGGCCTTATTGGGCCTCATGCAGATGGCTGGAGCTCCTATAGACAGCATTCTTTAAAGCAGAGAATACATGGGACAACTACCAGGATGAGAATGTAGAAATTTTTTCCATGCCTAGCAGATCAGTATACAATAGCAGTGGCCAGATCATTTTGGATTACAAGATAAAGACTCCCTAGAATCAGGGATAAAATGCTCCCGGTTTGGACCGGATCGCGCGATCTACCTTCTTTAAAAATAGAGGCACCGGTCTATTAATTGCCTTTTTTGGGGAGTGCACCGGTCTACCTTCTTTAAAAATAGAGGCACCAGTCTACTAATTGCCTTTTTTTGGGAGTGCACCGGTCTACCTTCTTTAAAAATAGAGGCCGGTCTACTAGCCGCCTACAGCGCTGATCAGCTGTAGTGTGGCCCTTTGAAGCGCCGCAGCAGATGCAAGACCATTTTCATGAGAACGCACGGCTGTGCAACACACAGAGGCCGACAACTTCTGAAGGATCGGGGGCAGCAGGTGGGTGGGGCTACATTCGGTGTATAAGATGCACCCAGATTTTCACCCTCTTTTTGGGGGTAAAAAGGTGCATCTTATACATCGAAAAATATAGTAGCTATTCAGATGGGCTGAAGGTTTCCCTCATCTGTGCTTTGATCCCTAACCCAGGCCTGGAGGCAATCAACTTAGTGCCCTCAGTTTTAGTTCAGGATTTGCTATAGGTATTTGCCATTAACCATACATTAAACTCGCCATGGATTAGACCAGGGGTCTCTAACCTTGGCAACTTTAAGACTTGTGGACTTCAACTCCTAGAGTTCTTCAGCAAAGCTGGCTGAGGAACTCTGGGAGTTGAAGTCCACAAGTCTTAAAGTTGCCAAGGTTGGAGACCCCTGGATTAGACAACTGTCAGAGAGTTATAAATCACATAAACCTGAATGCAAATAAATTGGAATTCAAGATCACCTGAAACCTTTGTAGTGCTGGTATGTATATACTGATACGTTCTTGAGATTGTCCTTCACATATTTCCCAATAAAAATCATGCCCTAGTTGTTTTCTGAGCCATGGAATGTTCTGAACAGAGAGTCATCAGCTAATCCCGCTCCCCAGTATTTTGCAATAACAGTTGCATTGCAACAAGACACAGAGGTCCATTTTTAAGGTTAAAACAAAGCTTAAGCAAAGCCTCTTGTATTGCTTGTCAGACACATTTACATCTGTAAATGCAGGAATCAGCAGGATCAATACAAAGAGTTGAAAATTTGGTAAACTTTACCTGATTCAGATTAGAAAGACAAAATCTCACTAGTTCAAAGGAGGGAAAAAAAGTCAGTTACCCCAATAGTTAAAAACAGAAGAAATGTGTGAGACAGTATGTAATAGAACATGCATGCATTTGTAATAATTCAGTCCATACAAAAATGCAATAGTGCCACCATGATTTTTAATCTCCTAGCAGTGTTAGTTAACAGCAACAGCTAGGAATATTTTTCATGGGTGAGCAGCAGAGCAAATAAATATCTGTGACTTTGTGCTCTCACCATGTCTTAATATTACTTCTAGAATACTTTTTTGTGGAATCTTGCAGAAGTGGCATGAAGCAGAAAATGTATGTCATTCATCAACTTTTGAATTAATTCTTTTCTCCAATAAATATACAAAGAAGATTTGAAAGCAATCTGGATAAATTTTCTGTTCATGTAATGGAAAAAAGCTAATATACACAAGTATATGTTATACACATAGCTGGTGTTTAATAAAATACTAAGAGGAGTGAACTCATTCCACATTCAGCTTCTTGGCATTGTGTGTATGGAGGGAGGGAGGGAGGGAGGGAGGGAGGGAGGGAGGAAGGAAGGAAGGAAGGAAGGACTTATTCTTCCTTAACAAAGATTCCCAGGCAGGCACACCATCATAATTTTCACATCATGCGTTTTTAGGTTAGATTCACTTTCAATATAACTGCCCAACCCTGGAAATCCAGGCTGCCAAATATCTATAAATGATTTACCAGAAGATATCTTATCTCCTCTGGGCAAAACACATTGGAGAACAACGTGCTGTGAATCATCGATAGCTCTGGCAACACATCCTCTATAAATCTGTCCCAACTGTTTCCATGCAAAATTTATGATGGCAGGATGCAATCAAGCTGTTTTCAAGAAGAAGAGTATGATAATGCAAAGTTAAAAGATATAGATTAAAGGGACTAAGCCATGGAAACACCCAGAAAAGTGGTTCCCAATTAGATACTCTGCCAACATTTTGTGACTATATGTGTAGTCTGAATTTATATTTTCAATAGTAGTTTATTCATATTATATATATATGTTTTGGTCAGTTTTATCCTTTTTAACATTGTAGGTGTTAGATTCGGGCAATAACGAGGCAGGAGACCAGGATAGTGACAACAGCTCTTTACTATATGGTGAACCCAGCAACCCGGGCTGGGAAAAACCTCTCTTTAAATACAGTTAAGCCGGAGGCTTCAACCAATCAGCAACGTGCTTTTTTCCCGCCAAAACATTTAAAGATACATTACACTCCTTCCCTCCCAGAAAACACTTTACCATTATTTACATGAAATTTACAAGTTATTTTTCAACGTAATCACGCAAGTAGACTGGGCGTCTCCTGACTCTTTCGGACCTGCGCAATTCATTCTCTGGGAGTGAGTCGAGCTGACCGGAGGGACTGTCTGTTCCTCTCAGCTCCTCCTCTAGGCCATCCGGCCCTGGATTATTTGCAGAGTCGTCCCTGCTGTTTTTTGACGGAACCTGTTGGCGTCGCTTGACCTCCTGGAAGTCAGCTAAGTCCCGCGTTTGCCCCGGGTTTGAGTCAGCTGTGGATTCAAACATTGTATAGTCAGGGCCTGTTTCGTCTAATTCGGATTGTTCGGTTATGCGTTTTCTTATTTGGTCAATATGGCGCTTCCATACCCGGCCATCCTTTATCTCCACTAAATATGATTTGGGACCTGTTATTTCTAGGATTTTTCCTGCTAACCAGGTCGGGCCTTCGCTATAGTTGTGTGCCCACACTAGGTCGCCTATTGCCATCCCTCTTGTTTTACCGAGTGCCCCCTTGTAACCGTCTGGTGTGTAGTTCGGGTTTAAACGGTCTAGCGGGCACCTTAGCTTTCGACCCATTAATAACTCTGCTGGGCTTCTGCCGGTTGTGACACAGGGGGTTCTGTGTTGGACGGCCAGGAAGGTATCGATTTTTGTTTGCCAGTCGCCTGGCCTGATCCTGGACAATGCCTCTTTTGCGCTCCGAACGGAACGTTCTGCAAGGCCATTCGTCGCAGGGTGGAAAGGCGCCGAGAGGACATGCCGGATGCCCTCTTCTGCCAAATACCCCTCAAACTGGGTTGCCGTGAATTGCGGGCCGTTATCGGAGACTAACGTGTCGGGCAACCCATGGGTTACAAATAGGTGCCGTAGGACTGAGATCACAGCCTCGGCTGTCATGGATCTCATGAGAATGATTTCCAGCCATTTGGAGTAGGCATCGACTACTACCAGAAAGGTTTGGCCGTGGAAGGGGCCGGCAAAATCGATATGGATCCTAGACCAGGGGCCCTGGGGTCTCTCCCATTCCCGAATCGGGGCCGTTGGGGGTAGCGGTCTGGACTCCTGGCAGGCCTGGCATTTCCCTACCCTCTCAGCAATTTCTGAGTCCATTAAGGGCCACCACACATAGCTTCTCGCTAGACCCTTCATCCTCACGATCCCTGGGTGACCTTCGTGAAGGAGATCCAACACCCTTTTTCTCAATCTCTCTGGGATCACCACTCGATCCCCCCATAGCAGGCACCCCCCTTGAGCCGAAAGTTCCCCCCGTTTTTTTACAAACTCTTTAAAACACTCGCCCGGTGCAGCGGGCCACCCTCTTTGTACCCAACCAAGTACCGTTCGTATTGTAATGTCCTTATACGAAGCCCGAGCCACCTCTTTGGATGTGACTGGGCCAGAGTCCAAAAAGTCAATTAGCAGAACTGGTATCCCTGGAGTGGGGTCTTCAATAGTCTCTGGTAACGGGCATCTGCTCAGTGCGTCTGCGTGCCCTAATTCCTTTCCTGGCCGGTGTAGCAATATGTAAGAATACGCTGCCAGGAAGATAGTCCATCGGGTCAGTCTTGGCGAAAGTGCCACGGGCGTTGGGCGGTCGCCTGCCAGCAGACCTAGCAAGGGTCTATGGTCCGTGATGATTTCAAAATCACGACCAAATACATACTCATGGAATTTCTTTACCCCTGCGACTATAGCCAAGGCTTCCTTATCAAGCTGGCTATAATTCCTTTCAGTTGATGACATGGTTCGGGAGTAGTATGCAATAGGGGCTTCTGTGCACAGCCCCCACCCCATAGGGAGATGCATCGCAGCTTAACACTAATGGCAGCGTGCCATTGTACTGGATAAGAAGGCTATCACTCGTTAGGAGATTCTTTACCCCTTCGAATGCTCTAGCTTCCGCCTTTCCCCAAGACCATGCAGCCGTCTTAGCTAATAATTTATGCAGCGGCTCTGCTACTGTTGCCTTATTCCTTAAGAATACTGCGTAGAAGTTGACCAGACCCAAGAATGCCTGTAACTCCGTTTTGTTCTTTGGAACCGGGGCCTTCCTGATGGCCCGTACCTTGCTCTCAGTGGGGTGAATCCCTTCCCTGTCTATCCGGTAGCCCAGGAATTCCACAGACTCAACCCCGATCTGGCATTTGTTTAGTTTAACCGTGAGACCGGCAGACCGGAAAATGCCCAAAACTTTTCGCAGCCTCGCCCCTAATTCCTCTAGGTTTTCAGCGGATACCAGTACATCGTCAAAGTATGGTACCACCCCTGGTAGGCCCTGCAATAGACGCTCCATCAGGTTCTGAAATAACCCTGGAGCCACACTAACCCGAAACTGTAATCGGGTACACTTAAAAGCCCCTCTGTGGGTCACAATCGTCTGTGCTTCGGCTGTGCTGCTGTCTACGGGCAGCTGTTGATAGGTTTGGGCCAGGTCTAGCTTGGCAAAAACTTGCCCTTGCCCCATTGAGTGCAGTAAGTGCTGTACCACCGGAACGGGGTAAGCACTCTTTTGCAACGCTTTGTTAAGCGTTGCCTTGTAGTCAGCGCAAATCCGGACCGATCCGTCCGGTTTGACTGGGGTGACTATAGGGGTCTCCCACTTAGCATGGTCAACTGGCACTAGAATTCCCTGGTTTACTAGTTTGTCCAGTTCCCGGTCAATCCTGGGCTTTAGGGCGAACGGGACCCTCCTAGCCTTTAGGCGGATAGGGGCAATTTGGGGGTCTAAGTTAAAGGATATAGGGGTCCCCTTGTACTTGCCCAGGCAGTCTTTGAAAACGTCCCCAAACTCCTTCATGAGTGCGTCTTTGAGGTCGACTTCGTTTCTGAAGATTCCGGTCACTCCCATGCCCAATGCTCAGAACCAGTCCAGTCCCAACAAGCTTGGCAGGGTCCCATCGACGATGGTGATGGGCAGAGTTTTCTTGTAGTGTCCATACTCGACGTGGACGGACGTTACCCCTCGAACAGGGATGCGATTCCCTTGGTAGTCCTGTACTTTTAGTCTTTGTGGTTGCAGCTTGCGCTTTGCGATGGCGGGTAAGGCTCTCACGAGGTTGTCCCAGGACATGATCGTGATCGATGAGCCGGTGTCCACCTCCAATCGGCACGGCACCCCCTCAATCTTTGCTTTTGTGAAGATTTTCTTTTCTAGGCGTGTTGATGCGTGACCCACTCTCACGATAGTTTGATTCAATTTCGCGCCTTTTTTAAACTGACCACTCGCGGGCTGCTTCGTCGTTCCCGCGCTCTGATTGGCCGGTTTGAATTTTTGGCGGGAAGGTTGGGGAGCTCGACAGACCTGTGCTAGGTGCCCCTTCCTTTCGCATCGCCGACAGGTTGCATCTTTAAATTTGCATTGTTGTCGTTGGTGATGCAACTCGCGCAGTCGCCCCGGTCGTCTTTCTCCGGCCTCCCGGTGTGGAAGACTCCTTCCTCGTCCTCCCCCTCCGATTCGGCCTGGACCTCTTCATTGTGGACCGGGGTTGATTTCGCACCAGCCGTTGGTGTGACCTGCTTTTGTAAGGTTTCCGCTGCTTGGGTGGACATCTCGTGAGCCCTGGCTTCGTCCAGGGCGTTTGCCAGCGTTAGGTTGCTTTTAGCCAGCAGCCGCCTCCGCAAACGGATGTCCCTGACCCCGCGGATGAGTTGCTCCAGCAATGCCTCGTCCAAGTCTCGATACTCGCAATGTTTTGAGGCTTTTCTTAGGGCGGCCATGTATGCACTGATGGACTCGCCTTCTTGCTGTCTGCGCTCCCCGAATTCAAACCGTTGCACATACTTGGATGGCATCGGTGCAAAATGTGCTTTCAGCAGAGTCTGCAAAGTTTGCCACGGTACCGACTGTACCGGCGTTGGCTCAGCCAGGGATTCTGCGGTGTCGAAAACTTCTGGACCGCAGTGGCTCAGGAAATAGGCTCATTTCCTGTTGTCGGAAACTCCTTGAAGTTCGTTTGCTTCGAGGAAACACTCGAAGCGAGCCATGTATGACCCCCATTTCTCCTTAGCTGGGTCGAATGGCGCTGGCGGTGTGTAGCCGGACATCGCTGCTTTCCGCCCTTGTTTTGCTGGGTTCGCGTCTTCCTGGTGAGTTCAGCTCTTTTCCTGGCGCTCTTAGCCTCGAGATCCCACCTTCGTCGCCAGTGTTAGATTCGGGCAATAACGAGGCAGGAGACCAGGATAGTGACAACAGCTCTTTACTATATGGTGAACCCAGCAACCCGGGCTGGGAAAAACCTCTCTTTAAATACAGTTAAGCCGGAGGCTTCAACCAATCAGCAACGTGCTTTTTTCCCGCCAAAACATTTAAAGATACATTACAGTAGGCTGCCCAGATTAAAGCTGTGGTAAAATGGGCAGCCAATAAATGTAAGAGAAGGAAGGAAGGAAGGAAGGAAGGAAGGAAGGAAGGAAGGAAGGAAGGAAGGAAGAAAGAAAGAAAGAAAGAAAGAAAGAAAGAAAGAAAGAAAGAAAGAAAATATTTCCTAGAATTCCAAATCAGTATGGCTCCGGCTGGCTGAGATATTCTGTGACTTGAAAATCTAATATATCTGGAAAGTTCCAGAAGGAAGTGGTTCAAGAAAGAGCGAATGAAGAGCATCACAAGCCTGCTCATCTTTTAAGTGCCAAAACTTTCCTTTTCCTTCTTATTAATTAAGGCATAAAACACAGTAAATAAGAATTCTATTGGGAGAGAGAGAGAGAGACAGAGACAGAGACAAAGAGAATTATTAGAAGCAGAATTGCAAACAAACATTTCCCATGAAAGAAAAAACAGGAGGCAGCACAACCCCCCCCCCCAAAAAAAAACCATGGAATGGCTACTCCCAAAAATCTTAAGGGATATTTGAAACAAACAAAACATCACATATAGGAAATGGAAAGAAGGGTAACCATAGGAGAAGAAGAGAAACAGCCTGGATTGCTGCACTAAATAAGTGTTTGGATTTAATGACCCAAACTGTCCTTCCTAACTTTCTGATTCTATAAATACAGGGGTGTCCAAACTTGGCAACTTTAAGACTTGTAGACTTCAACTCCCAGAATTCCTCAGCCAGCAAAGTCCACAAGCTTAAAGTTGCCAAGTTTGGACACCCCTGTATTAATACATTTCTGTTTAAGGCTGGGTGAAACAAATAATCTAGGAACAGTTGACACTAGTCATTCCCAGTGAAGTGCCTTAGAAATGTGCTACACTATGACACCAATATCAGGAATGAAAGGCACTAAATTGGGGGAAAATACTGTGTTCCGTCCTCCCTCACCTCTGTCCGAGCGATGGTTTAATTAGCCGGCAGTATCAGCCCTGGCAGCAAAAGAGCGAGTGTCTGCCAAGTGGCTCTGTTATCTCCCTCGATGCCGATAAGTCAAACAGTACTTCAGCTCTTAGTTCAGCAGTTAATTTGCCTGCTACGAAGAGACACAGCAGCTCTTGCTGCCTTTATATCCTGTGGGGTGTGGCTCCATGACTTAGCACTTCCTAGGCCTGCCCCACCCCTGCTTCTGTTGTTCCTGCCTCTCCTGCCTACAAAATCTAGGGTCCAACCAGGCCTGATTGCCATCAGCTGGGTCTGGAGGTGTGTCCTGGGGGGGTGGAAAGAGTCAGGGGATGGAGGCCTTGTTATCTCTTCCACCTGGCCTGCCTCTGGCTCCTGGAGCTGAGCCAGGGAAGCCGGTACTCCCGAGGTAAGTCCTGACGGCCCTTTCCCCTCACTTTCCAAGTCACTTTCTGGCAGGAGGGCCAGATTGGGGGGCGCAGACACAACATACTGGGATGTAGAAGGCCACATCAACATATTTTATTGCCCTGTAAATTGTTAGGCATCATCATTCATTTCCGGATAGAAATGAAGTGTGCTTAGAAACATGCATGCCTGGTTTTGTAAAGAAGTGGAAACAAAAGCAGAAGACCAAACACAGAACGCGATAATAGCTATAGAATGTAACATGGATGCAATATATATATAAAATTGATATTAAATTAATATATAATACACATTAATGCAGAATAATCTTAGCTTTGTGTTTATGTTGTATAATACTTCATCATTTTTCTCAGCAGAAAGCCCAGATAATTTGTTTCCTTTGGGGTAAGAAAAAGCTGGGAATAAGATAGTGTCTTTGACCATGTCTATTCATACATTCACAAGTTGAGCAAATGGAAGAAGACAAACATCTGGACAGATCATTCTGATTGCTAGGCAACATCAGTTTGCTGAAAGAAGAAGCCTAGCCATCCTTTCTTGCAACCACCAGCAATATGTATCTCTATGCAGAACCCTGTCCCCGTTTTGCCTGGTGGTTACACTCCAGCAGCTCAGATTCTCCCTTGCATAAGGACTAGCTGCTTAGAAAATATCCCCACTTCAACAGACGATGAAGAGAATCCTTCCTCTCCTCATACAATACCACAGAGCAACATTCCTATTCAAATAGGAATGCTATGTAAAACCTGGCTGCCATTTCTGGAGATACTGTATATACACACTATATACACTATACAGTATATACAGTGGTGGGATTCAGGTAATTTAACAACCGGTTCTCTGCCCTAATGATTTCTTCCAGTTTGCCAAACTGCTCAGAAAGTTAACAACCGGTTCTCCCGAAGTGGTGCAAACTGGCTGAATCCCAGCACTGAGTAAATACCAGAAACATTCCACTATGTGATAATGGGAATTTTTTTTGCCATTCTGATTTAATATGGCTGCATTCTTCCCGCCACAGTATCAATATGCATATATTTAATTGGATTGGACACATGTTTATCTGGATTTATAGTGGGAAGAGTGAATAAGAGACCAAAGGAATATTGGAAATTTTCTTTAAACATTACTGCTAAAATAGTCACAAACCTATTCCTATTGTCCTGTCTGAGGCTGTTTTGCCTTCTGAGGACAGCATAATCATCACACGTCTAGTCAACAATACAGTATTTACATTTCTGAATGGCATTTATTTTAGTGACTAGATGCTGTTACTACAAACACAGAGTTATGTTCTTATAAAGTGTCTAACCAAATGCATTTATTCAATGTATTATGGTTAGTTCGTTTGTTTGTTAGTTAGTTAGTTAGTTAGTTTTTCACAGCTTATCATGGTTGGTTGAGGTATGGGTCAGCCAGGTATTGTTTGAACCCAGAACACTGTTTACTGTGCGCTATGGAAATACTTGATGCCACAATCAACAATCTCCTTGCTAATGTTGCTTTCCTTTTCAAAGTACATCTGAGATTGGGTTTATCTATATGTTATTTAAGTAATAAATGAAAATCAAACTCCTGCATGACCCATTTTTTCCTATTTATTCTATGCCAGTGAATCATTGGCATCATTCCAATGTTATAGCAGCAAAAAAGCAAATTTGATGACATACTCCTTCACTTATTTTTTTTTTTCTGGTTAAGATTTAACAATCAGACACAACTTAGAAACAGAACATTGTGTCACTTGTGCAGGAATAAACTTGATAGAAAACTTGGCATGTTGATTCAGACATCAAGAAAGCTTTACCTCTTGTTGCTGAACTACTTTCATTCAAATCTGTGCTGCCTTAACAAGTTCTTTTCTTTAACAAGAAATTTATGCATCATATTATAAACACAGAGAATAAATAATGTATAGCAATTGTAAGCTGCCCAGAGTCTTGGTTGAGAACGGCAGCTATTGAAATTGAATGAATGGAGGATAATCTTTATTTATTTATTTACTTACCTACCTACCTGTCTATCATCTGTCTGTCTGTCTCTCTCTCTCTCTCTCTCTCTTTTCTTAACTGCCCATCTCCCTCGCAGAGGGGCTCTTGCAGTTAGTCCCATTCAATCAGTTCACAGTGACCCCAAGACTGAGGACTTCTGCTTTTTATTTAAAAACAAAGATAATACTAACCCATAAATTGCTCTCAGGCTCAGCATTGACCTAGCTCTGGATATCCAACTGAAAACATTTTTGGCCATGATAGGCAGCCCTTTCAGTATACTTCAGCATCTCAGAATCTCTGTAGAATATTGTTATGGAGATTTATGTAGTTATTACATTTCAATCAATGAAGCAGTAACAAACATCCATATATATATACTTCGTCGAAACGTCGCCAAGACACTTCCAATTTTACACGGGAGAAAACCCGAACAACCAAAGACCTATATACAAACACCCGTGAAAACCTCAGAAAACAAATATATATATATAGTCCTCGACTTACAGCAGTTTGTTTAGTGACCATTCAAAATTACAATGGCACTGAAAAAAAATGACTTATGACCGTTTTTCACAGTTATGACCTTTCTGGCATCCCCATGATCATGTGATCTAAATTCAGATGCTTGGCAACTGGTTTATATTTATTGCTGTGTCATAAAATGGGGCAACATTCACTTAACAAATGTTTCCCTTAACAACATAAATGTTGGGCTCAATTGTGGTAGTAAGTCGAGGACCACCCATATTTCATTTCATATATACAATGACACTTAAGCCACCAAAGGCTTTCTACAATTACCAATTTCCAAAAGACAATCAGCACGGGAACCAATGTTTCTTTACAACGTGCCAATGTAAAGAGTGCAAATGGCCAACAGAGACTTTTTTTGAACGTCCGTTTTACAACAAAGAAGCAAAATTTCCTGGCCTTAATCCTAGGTGATTCTCCCAAGGTGAACCCACTGGTGCCAAACCATATGGGTTTCTTTAGGTTAAAAAAATCAACATTTTGAACTGTATTTGGAAGTCTCTGAGTAACCAATATAGAGGACTCAGCAACAGTGTAAGTAAGTGAGCTGCCATATCTTGTGCCAACTGGATTTCCTGGTAGTTCTGTAAGTCACCCACGTATAGCACATTACAGAAGTTCAGTTGGATAGTGATAAGCATGTGTGTTGCTATTGCAAGATTCTCACACTCCCAAGAGCATCCATGGAAAGTACCCTGGGTGCGGCTTACCTGAAGTTCCATTTACACAGTATTTAATAACAGAGGTTGCCCTAGAAAACAGTCTCTGTGCTGGCGATCCCATTGCTACCCTGTGAGGAGCCATGTTTAGCCTGAGCACACTTATTTTCTATGTAGGTCTCTGATTCAAGACCCCTTATCCAGTACTACAGGCCCCTTTGTGCTGAATGGGGCAAGGAGAATTTTGAGCTCCCCTCTTGCTCCAATGGGCTTTAGCTGTGGAGAGGGTGCTTCTTCAAGAGGCAATTGGACTTCCTGTTTCTTTTTCCTTTGAAGACAGAGCTGAGAGCTGAATAAGCTTCTTGGATGAGAAGTGAAAAGTCTTCAAAGAAAAACAACAACAAACAAAACAGAAAGTCCAGTTGCGTCTTGAAAAAGCAGTACTTTGGGACAGTAGTGGGTTGCAAAACCTGTCGTTACTGGTTCACTCGTGTGTGCTCGTGCGCCCGTGCTTGTGCACGCTGCTTCTGTGCATGCACAGAAGCATCCGGTGTGGGTGGGTGGAGCCTCCCGCCACTGCCGCTACTGGTTCACTGATCCAGGTAGAACCGGTAGCAACCCACCACTGCTTTGGGACAACCATGACCTGGATGACTGAGAATCTCCATAGACATAGAGCTTCAAACTGTTACTTTCCCTTTGCTTTCTTTTCATAAATTATGTTACAGATTTCCAAGTCTGCCTTTCTTTGGCATACTGTTGGTTTTTCTGGCCAAACACAGCAGCTTTGTGCAATTTTTTTTATGTCTTTTGCATTTCACTGACCTTTACCATACAGCTATGAGTGTTTGGAAAGTGACTTGAACAAACAGCTCATTAAGAGAAAGAGGCAAAGTGCTAGTGGACATAAGCCAGCTGTATTGTGCCACCAAAGCGCTCTTCTTCTGATAAGAGAGGACAATAATCCAGGTATAAAGTTGCCACCTGACCAGACATGCCCATATGCTTGATTTCCTTCCTTCCTTCCTTCCTTCCTTCTTTCCTTCCTTCCTTCCTTCCTCAACATGTTATCATTTTCACATGAATTGCATTTGCTTTCATCAAAGTATGTATATAAGTGAACAACAGTGTTCAGATTGCAATAACCATTCAATCTATTTATTTCTGAAAACTATAGGCCTATTACAATACTGTAGTGATGTTTTACATTTAAATTTACCATTACAACCTTGTTCCAAAATCAAATTATTTACTGATCTGGACTGATTCAACAACAGGAAGTGAGGGTCCTCTGTCTTCATGGCTACAGGTGAACTTCAGCCAAAAGTACTTCATGTACCCCTTAATGTCCTTTGGGTCACTTTGTCCCATTCACTTCCTCTTTTACTTTGTACACATATGTTTCTGTAAAACCTGATGCAGAAAAGATAACAAAGGCTCAAGGAATATTAACTGAAATATTTAGGTGAATATTTTACTAATCAAATTTCAGGCTTCTGGCCTATGCAATACTGGTGCTTGCCCCAGAATGGTGTTTACGGCCCATCCCCTCTAAACAAAGCAAAACAAAGCAAAGCAAAGCAAAAAAACCCGAAGGTATCTTTTGTGATCCATGACTAATTAACAACACAATCCTATTCATGCCCTAAGTTTGAATAAAGTCTGTTTGCTCACTGCGCCTAGAATAATGGCAACTCACTGGCTGATCTTGTCTGTACTTGGAAGCGATGCAGAATCAGCCATGAGTAGTCCTTGGGTGGCTGTTGTGGGGAAGTATGTAAAACACTTCCTTGAAGAAGACTCTGGCAAAACACTTCTGAATTATTGCCAAACTAACTATAGGGACAATCAATAAAGAGACCAAGAATTCAATTTTACTTGAAAGAAAATTTATCTTTAAGAAAGAAAAGGGAAAAACTGAGATGATTTCAGACAGACCCCTTCACTTGTCTATGAAGTAAGGATTTTTATATAAAAGCCATCCATGGAATTATACTGTATTACATTACATTACTTTTAGTCCAATTTTACCATCGGGAAATGAAATTCTTCCTAATCTTAAATGCAATTGTCTTATTCAGGCATTCAAAGAGTATGATCTGGATTGCTTTGTACGTGGTGAAATTTGCTTTTTCTCTGAATGAAATAACTCTCACTTCAGATTGTCTTTAAAGATCAGAGCGAAATAAGAAACTTTATTTAACTAATCTTAATTTTACCACTGCAGAGATCATAGATTATATTCATATTCTTGTATGATGGGCCATTTCAAGATAGGACTGAGAAATAATTGATCCCATGAAAATAGTG